>NC_048418.1:13963627-14053805 GCF_013103735.1 Etheostoma cragini
GATTTTTGGAAAATGGCTGCAATGAAACAAAGAGTGAAAAATTCAAAGGGGTCTGAATACTTTCCGTACCCACTGTACATGTTATGATTTGTAAAAGCAAAACAAGTACAAATAACAAGGTCATATGAGACACAGCCATCTTCTAACAGTATAATACTGGGAACCAGGGCATGAAATTAACACGCCCCGTCCGCTAAATGCAGGTGAATTTTGCAATTGGCGGGTAACACTGTCAGTTTACCATGTCGAGCCACGTTGGTTGGTAGCCAATGAGAATTGAGTGATGCTTAACTATGGTAAGAAGGGTACACAGTTGCTTACTGGCCCGGACCAATCCGGGTCGAGCATCACTGGAAGACATTGATTGTCAGCCGGGGCCCCCTATCACATTTTCATTACTTGCGACAATCCCAGCAGTCCCACGTACAGCCAATGACCAAGCGGGCGTGAGAACGGGTCAAATTAATTTCCTTGTTTCCGATATGAAGAAGAGACGTGTGACTCAAAACTCTCACCAACAAAACGTACAGCGAAAGACGTCATGCCAACCTGTATACATTTTAACATCAATGTACGCTGTAACGTTTTTTCACTATAAAGTCGCTGTTTCAATCCTGTCGGCTCGCTGCATTCTCAAAAGGTCAAGCACTGCTAATTGGGCGGAGTGATTAATACTCCAACTCTGAGCGAACTCCCGGCGAACCCTCACCAAGGGGCTTCTCAGGTGCTCCGCAGGGTATATCAAAATTAACTTTTTGTCCACCAGCCAAATACTAGTGAATGTTAAAATGTTACCTATTTTTGGCTGATTTACCAGCCACTTGCATATTTGACAAGCATTTGGCTGGTAAATGGTGCTAATTTTGGACCCTGGTTGTATGTGTTGAAGGGGAGTGTAAGGACGGATGGTATCCGGCCGATTGTGGTGGGCGGGTCTAGGTCTTAAAATTCCAGGACTGATTTTGCACCCCAGTCCAGCCCTGCTCACGGTTGTATGCTCCCGTTTCTGCGTGTGTTGTTTTGATTCGCTCTCTCCCGGCTTTCCTGCTTATTTATTATTACTTCCCTGGGATGCGTTCTTCGTCTCAGTGTATTGTTTGTAATAGTTTGTCACTGTTTAATTCTTAAAAGTATAAAAAAGAAATATATTGGCAAATTAGGCCTTTATTCAATAAGACAGCTTAGATATGAAGGGGAAGCGAGAGGGGGAACGACATGCAGGATTGAGCCTCTGTACGTGGGGCCCACGGTCTACCAAGTGAGCTATCCAGGTGCCCTCCACGAGCAGAACTTTGAGGATAGCTTTGTTCCATAAAGTCAGCCCACATACTTCATACAAATTCCATTTCATAAGAAGTAGCTTTGTGAAGTGTTGTTGCATGCTCTCAATGTGTATCTCTGTTCTGTATGTGTGCACAGGGCTCCATGTGGCAGTGTCAGCTGCCATGAGTCTGACTGCAAGCATGCCTCTGTGTGTGGTGGCTGCCTAGGTCTTGTGTAAACTTAATACACCGGTATGTAAACAAATGTTTGAGCATGTTCATTGATTAGATCCTGACTGATGCCGGAATTTAGAATACAAATGTCCCAACAACCATACATAGATCTTTCTAACAGCAGACATAGTAGGGAAAGCAGATGTGTAACAATCTTTAAAACTGTTCTAATTAACATTTTTGTAATGACCATGTGTTACGGCTGGTCGTTACAGAGAAAATCAAATATCACAAAATTGTTGACCCAATACCTCGATATCGATATTGTGACAGTACTGTAGGGTTGACATTTGGTGCTTTCATAAAATACATTTACAATTAGATTCAACAGTCCTGCTCAAAGTGATCTTGTTTCAACACTTGTGTCCTATTATGTATTACAATACAGGGTTCAGTTTGACCAACTACTCCCAAGTAATGGAAAAAATGCTGCTTTTATGATGGTTTCATTCTGTGTAGGTTCCAAGGTCCTGGCACTACTAGACTCAAAGACAATGCAGCTGTTAGTAATGTTTTTAGTTACACCTATCTCACAAATTAATATGTCATCTGTGAGAAAGATCTAGAGGCTGATATTCATAAAATAACATTATTTTCAAGCCATTCAAAATATATATTTAAGAGTTGGGACAAATACACACTTAGAGTTTCTTACAGTGAATCATTATCGTTATTAACAGAATCTGCATCACCATCTGCTGAACTGTAATATTTTACTCTGCCGACTCGGCTGCTGCAGTGTTTTCAACAAAAAAAAACTACTCTGCCAACGATTAAATTGTGAAACTGATGTTTCTAAATTACGTAAAAAGCACTTTACTGCGCCAATCCTATACGTATGTAACCTACCTGTTCTTTATTTTTAGAAGTCACCAACTTTTTGTGCAAAAGGCCTACTAAGTGCAAGCTAAAATTTCAAGGCAGCCTTGTTCACAACAACCTTGTTGAACAAAAGTGCCGTAACATTTGTTCTGCAAAAACTTACCAATATTTTGTTTATAAAGTAGCAGTTAAATAAAATATTTAGTGTACATCTTAATTTAAACAATGTATTCATCATGTCTAGAGGTGAATTCCATCTGGTTGGAACGTGTTGCTAAGCGACTCGTTCTTATGTCCACGTTCATCTGTTGTTGCTCTAACTCTGCAGCCTTGCTGGACTGGGTTTAGAGCCCCACAACTTTTCTGCACTTCGCAGGACACGGTCAAACGCGCTGTTAAGCAGAGACACTGAGGGACACTGTCCAACGAGGTGTAACAGAACTGTGACAGAACGCTGGAGACAGCAGGGGACATGATCAGAAGGTAGAAGGCTCGCAGCGGCGATCAGATTTCGTATCTATTCGTACTATCTGTCCTAACTGCGGTGACTTTGACACAATCCCAGTCCCGGACATGTCTCGGCATAATGTCAGTCAGAGCTCGTGAATGCAGCACCCACTTTTCACTGTAACTCCGAGATAATTATGATTACACAAGTGAGTCCAGTAGTCGCCAGTAAGAGCAGCAGCGCGCACATGTTGTAGCGTGGTTGCTTTTGCAGTCCTCTCCTTTTCAAACAACTCGTGTATTCTTCTTGTGATGGTGCGTGTTGAGGGAATCGCATACTTGCCGTCGTCGTTGTCCTCTAATGGGCCTGCATTCTGTAGCTATCCACGTCGCTATGGCATTTGTTAGCGTCTCTTGGCTTTGTTTATCTCGACTTACCCACACGCTGCATCTAACGTAGCCTGCCGAAGCCTCGCGCCACTGTGTGTGTCGTTGAAAGGTGATATTTCAGACTGGAAGTTTTCCGGTGATAAGAAAATTCAACTTTGCAGTACTTACAAAGCCTGTGAGCAACATACTTTTACAATAATAAAGAAATAACAAAAACTGCGTTAACGCGCGATAAACAAAAATGTCGGCGTTAATTAATTAATGAGTTAACGCGTTAACGTGCCCAGCCCTAGGAAAGACATTTCCAAACGTTGAGGACCTCTGCCTCAAAACATAACTATCCAATGTATAGATCAAAAGTCACATTGTGTTAGTCAGCCCGTCTCAACTACAGCCTTGTTTCATCCCCTTGGCCCCTGCTGTCATCTGAATGACAAAATGAAAGACAACTCACATCTTTAAGACTGAGCTTCAGCTGAATGTGATGATGAAAACAGATTTTGCACACTATGTAAGAAATTGACAGAAATGAAGCCCAAAGGGACTTGTCATGACCTGTAAAGATTTAAGAATGGAGCACTACATCCACACTATCAGATTATGATAATCAACCTCATGTTCACTAGCGGCAGTCTATCATCGACTGAGGTTCCGTTTACATACAGTGTTGGCGCTGGGAACCATCAAGGCCCTCTAGGCCCTCAGAGCGGGCCTAAGATATTGATAAAAAAATAATATTTTAAAAATCATCACTTGTAATTTTATTTTTACAATTCATAATTTGACAATCAATAACTAAAACAAAACATTTTTTAGGAAAGTAACCCTTCAAACTTGGTAGTTTGCTTTTTTTCCAGATGAGGGAAGGGTTTTCAGAGGGCCAAGGTTAAAAGAGTCACGCCTTTCAGTCACAGGCTACTCGTGGTCTTTCATAGCCACAGCAAGGCAATAAATACATACTAAAGGTTGTGTTTCTGAATGGAACACAGCTGTTAAAGCTCAAATACCATCTAAAAAATAAAAATCTGTATAACTCCCAGTAAATTAGATTAAACTATTTAGGTGAAATACTGTTTAGTATATCTTAATTAGAATCTGGTTAATCCAACTATGATCTTTAAATAGAAAAATCCTAAATCAAGGTTTCAGCATTACAATTATAGCAGAGATGGAAAGTAGCTTTTGTGAGATTTCAGGAGACTTCACTTCAGACTAGAAGGTAGATTTTTACAATTTAGGAAAGAGATTGTGTCACATGTCTTTCATCTTTCTTAAGAGAAATTCAAGTTTAAGAATCTAAGGGTTCCAGAATATAATTATCTAAAGACCATGATATTCTTAAAAAATAACTGCACTTTAAATATTTATAGCTTGCCCTGGCAGAACTGTCAGGACACTAGTGAGCTAATTTCTTTCATAACTTTCATGTTCAAGTAGCTATTTTGAATTTCAGCTGGTGGCATTAATGTTCTTAAAATGTGGCCATGGTCTATAAGGAAGATCAAAAAAAAAAAAAAGTATGATATTAGTAATATATGCCCAAATAAAACCATTAAGGGGGATTAAAGTGGTTAATTGCATGAACAACACATATTGGCATTCTTCCCTTGCCCACCCACCCATTACAATGCAAAACATTTTGAATGCTTTGTTTCCCAACTGCATCATAACCCAGACGTAATGGAATTCTTCCCCCATTTATTCAAGGTCAAAGCTCATCACTCCCACAGTCCTTTGCATTGTAAATTTTCCTCTCAACATGTCTGTGGAAGAACTCAAATAATTGGAAATGTCCTTTAGCTATCGTCTCAATATCAGTGTTGTACCAAGGAATAGTGATCCTTTGTTTAGGAAAGAAAACAGCATGGACACATATTAGTAGATAAAGTCAACAAAACACAACCTGCTATATGAGAAACAGGTCTTGATTCTGTGTTTTCTGCAGAAGAGTTCTAATAAACTGTAGCTTAGGTGTTTTTCTCCCCACTGAAGCAGCTCATGAACTTAGTTACTGTATTAGTTAGTTAGCTGTGGGAGATTATTATCAGATACATCAGCAAACACTCAGCTCGATGGGTATGGCCTGACAAACACATTTCTGCCCATTGGGAGATTATTGCAGTGTGGCACGGCATTGCTTCACCCGCTCCATCCAAACAACACACAACAATGATGGATGGGAATCAACCAGGATGCTCATATCTGATGCCAGTAATCCATGGCCAGTTATAAGTTCACAGTTTGCTGGATCACCAAATTTTCCCAACAAAAATATGTAAACACGCCGCAAATCCAAATTCATTATCTGGTTCTCCCAGCTTATTTGATGCCAAAAGCATTTTCAATCAACCAATACAACGAATCCCATGAATGATTTGTTTCTCAAGACACTCTTGAGTGCTGCTTGAAAACAAACATGTAAATGGAGACATTCCCGTCCCACAATATTCATGATACAAGTTTAAAAAAAATAGTAAAACTGAAAATCTACGTTACATTATTGCTTTATGTCCTCACACTGTAGAAGAGTTTTGATCAACTCTGAAGACAGTAGGGAGTCTCTTAAAAACTGGCCAACTGTGGGGGATTTCTTTCCGGGTTGATTAAAGATACACAGTAGAAAATAAATCATATTTTTTTTAGAGTGGATAGACTCAACTGAGAGATAAGTAAGTTTGGTGTTGCTCAATCAAACCAGCAATTTAAGAGATGGGATATAAGACACACATTGAGAATAAAATAATGTCTTAAAATAAGAGTGGGAGGTGAAACAGAAACAAGTGATATTGCACCAATGCTCATCCTTAGGCTGCATCTTCTTTTTGGCCAATGTTAAATAAAATAAGGGCAGTCCAGACTAAGCCAAGTAGAGCTTTGCCTACTGCTTTTGGGGTCTCTATTTCACTCAAATAAAATGTGCTAATAGTAATGAAACAGACCGATTAAACTAGAACCTGTGTTGCTGCATTGGATAGCAGTAAGAGAAAGCACAGGTTGTATGACAGCAAACATTTTATAATACACATGAATTTCAGACTACAGGGAAATGACAGCTATAACAATTTCTTATGTGATCATTTTCATGATGCTGATTTAATTGAAGCAATAATTAAATCATTTAAGTTGGGCTACAGAACTACATAATGCTTCTTGTAGGATGTTTGTTTCTAGTAAAAATACAGAAACGGACTACAAGGTCATCCTTTACATTAAGGTCTTCTTATACTCCCTGTGTAAGTGGCATTTAAAAAAAAAAGAAGAAAAAAAGGTACAGGACATTATAATGCAGTTGCAGTATCTGGGCGTGTTATGATATTTACGAGGTTATATTGTCCATTGTCACCAAGATCCAGGTCTCTGCTTTGACTAAAACTGCATTGGTAGCTGGAGAGATGCCACTTCACCCTTGAGCAAGGCATCATACCCCTCAACTGCTCAGGGTGCTGGTCCAGCACTGGCAGCCCACTCACTCTGACATCTCTCCACTTGTGCATAAATGAGTCCTGCGTGCGTGTGTGTGTATATTTCAGTCCTGTGTGTAGTGATTTCTAACAAAACCAGAGTGTAAACTGTAATTTCCCCACTGGGGATCAATAAACAGTATTAATTATTATTATTAATGTAAAACACATTCAAACTACTTTTCAATTTAATACTCCATCATTAAATAGATATTTATTAGCAGGTTTATTAGCAGCAAACAGAATAAACAAGCCATTTACACTTTGGTGAACTTCATTCATACTGAATGGTGAATGAGAAGTTATGACTGATTGGATAAATAGCCAAATGGAGTGTTGAATGAATACAAGCACACAGTATGAATGCTTGATGATAACTCTGCACCATTGCACCTTGTTGAATGATCTCTAAAATAATAATTCCAGACGTTTCATTTGAAATGCACAACAAACACTTTTTCACACTGGCTACTGAGGAATATATAACTGGTCTGAAACCGATCACTTTGAGCAGCACTGTTGAATATTTGAATGAGCAGAATAAAGAAGGTGGGAAAATAATAATAGAATGCATGGCAACTCCAACCTCATAACAAAGCAATAAGTTAGGAACTTCGATTTAAACAATGTTATTAAAGCAGCTGTCAGACTTGCTAAAAAATGCCTGTGCGCATGCTTAAACCATCAATTTGACCTCAGTAAAACCCCTTCTGGGAAAAAGTCTTCCCTCAAGATACTGGGATACACAACACCTAACAAAAATGATTTCCCTCTTTTTGGGAGCCGAGCTGTCTTCAGCTGACTTAGCAAGACGGTAATGGAAAAAGGCAAATCTTTGTAGCATTTCACCTTAGGACCTTAGCCTTATCACAAGTTTAATGCACTATTTGCTCTCAACACAGCATCAACATTAACTGCAGAACACAATGCAACACCAACAATAACAGCTTTTGCAAGTACTGAAAACATTCAAGAAATAACAACCATAACATTAACACTGGAATATATAACATAACCAGATGCATTTGAGCCAGATATCCGTTTTAAATAAATTGCTAAAGCAGCATTAATACTCAGTCTAAGCTCATGCGAACATAAAACAACCAGGTAGGTCTGGCAGAAATGCAGTATACTGTGCAGAATTACAGCATGTTAACATAAAAGAGTACTTACTGTGGTGAAGTCCACAGGGTAGCAATCCTCTCCTCGAAAGGTGCATGTAAGTAGCATGTCGCTGATGTCATGACCTGTACGGTTATAGAAATCAGTCATGTTGAACAGTTTGGGCTTGAAGTTCTGAAAGTTTGCCTTATCCTTAAGGGCAGCCAGAACCTCGGGCTCAGCCAAGTGTGGGTTGGTTATTTGATAGTTATTATTGAGGAGGGCCAGGAGCTCTCCCACATGATACAGGTCATTTCTGGTGATTTTGGAGAAGCGGAACTCATTGAGGTTACAGAAGGTAACAGCTGGGAAGGTGAGGTTCGTCGCCACCACCTCGTCCAGCTTGGTAACATGAGGATACTCCAGGTAATATGACACTCGATCCCTGCAGGCCAGCATCAATAAGCTTAGTGAACCAAGAAAGGATATACTCCAAAGAAACCGACGGAAAGCCATGTGCCCATAGGCAAATATGTGACTCATGCCATGTAAGGTTGATACGTTAGCAAAAGCTTGCAGGTTGGAGGGCCTGTTGCTTTCAATGCTTTCCTCTGAGCTTCCTTTCATGGCTGTAGAGTGATGATAAATACTGTCTGCCCAAGAACTTCAGGTGAAAGACTTTGCTTAGCAACTGCAATAGCAGGATCCCACCGGCAGTGTTGCTTTGGCACACTGCTTCTTTATTTTCTCAAGAAGTGGTAATGGTCTCAATAAATAGCTACCCTAAATGGTTCTCAGTCTCTGCAATTCCCCTTCCATTGGTTGTCAGCTGTTCCTGTAGTGCCAGGTCCCCCCCCCCCCCTTTTCTTCAGGATGCTATTTTATTATCTCCAAAGCTGTCTCTCACTCCCTGCTCAGCTGTCCTTTGTAGCGGCACCAAACACAATGACAGCTCCAGAAACACCCACTTCTACCAAAACGCAATGCCTCCTGATTCCTGAGTGGTGTGAAAAGGACAAGCATTCAAGGGACAAGAAAAGAAAGAAGAACAGAGAAAATAGCGGGCGTAGAGGATATAGACGAGAGATGGGGGGGGAGGGACCGCAATCAAAAGGGCTAGCGTTTGGAGAGAGGTGCTAAGCCTCAGCAGTCAATGGGACCCTTCCTCTAACCGGAGAGAATGACTCTACATCGCTGTGATAATGTGATGCAATGGTTTTGTGAATGGAAGTAATAAAGAGAGAAATGGCTCACTGGTCCCTCGCTGTCACCTTCCTTTTTCTCTCGTGTCTTTTTTGCTCTTCTTTTTTCTTCCAGAAATAAAAATGAGGGGGTCAGAGACCTCCGACCAGCCCACCACTGTGCTTGACAATCGCTGTTCAGAGCTCCCACGGGTTCCACTTCTTTATCTGCACAGATCCTCAGTTAATAGGGAAGACCATCGTGATGCTTTATGGCCACCCCCCACCAGCATAACCACTAAAGCCGCTTCGAGACCTCAAGCTTTGGTCCTGTTAACATACAGATTTATATTCTGCCGTGTGGAGCCTTTCACTCTCTTTTTTGCTTCCTCTCTCTCGCTCTCTCTCTCTCTCCCACCACTCCCCCACTTCTTGCTCTCTCTCTCTTTCTCCCTCTTTAGTAGTCAGGATCCATCCCACTGCTGAATGGCTGCTTTGCCTGTGTGTCTGTGCTCACAGGGGAAGTCTCTCAATCTGGACACCACCTTCCCTCCGTTATCATTCTCTAATCTGCTTCTGCAGCCTCTGTCGCCAACATGTTTGCTCCTTTAATTGAATGCTACAGGTTGATGTTTATTGCATTGGCATACATAATGGAGCTCCACCTTTTAACATTTTAACCAAAACCAGCTGGTTAAATGCTTTTTTCATAAATACTATTTTTCTTTATAATCATTTAAATTAAGATATTTATGTATTGTCTAGTCTTGTTCCAGCATGGGTTAAATATTTTCATTTCTTTGTAGTTCCAAGCAATGGACTAATCCCAATTTGCATTTCAGTCTGGCCATAGTAGCAGTCCAGGGATATGGTTAACTGTGTGTGTCTACATGATTTTGCTGGGGTTAATATTTAACCACACCAGTCTGAAGCTTTTTCTAGGACCAAACAAGACTGTCACTCATTGGCTGCCCTGGGATGTCTTATTATCATAACAATAGATGAACTGCCACGGATAGGACCATAGCCCTTGAGGATTAAATCAATATTCTGCCCTAGTAACCATGCACAGAGACCATAGCAACCATTACCCACAACATCACAGAGGCATACTATTCAGGTATAATTATTTAAATAATTCCATCTGTACACTACTTAGAAATGCAATGTCAACCATAAGTTGTCAGAGTTAAGATTTAGAATTTAAGAAATGTTCACAGAAGGAAACGAAACATGATGCCGGAAGTGCTAGACTATTGTCGTTTTGAATCCACCTATCATAGTCTTCTCACCTGACAGGAATGCTAAGACTTAGAATAGGTCTACCAAAACAATGCCTGAGGTATTGCAATTTTAAAACTATAAGACAGCTGCCTTTTTGCTTCTTCCACCCACAAGCAGTACAAGCTAAGATCAATACAGGATTGAGTCACTTTTACTAACTCACACCATTACCCCAACCACCAACACCTTAAATATATCTAATACTGTTCCTGTCAAACTGTCATTGACTTGATGAAGATGTTTGAATTTACAAGTGGTTAATTGTTGACTCAAGGTGAGATAATCCCTCCTATACTTTAAAATGTATAGATTCAGTTGCACTCCTTTGTATTCACGGACGGACATTCATGAATGATAATCAGTACTGTGCTGGAAAAATAACAGTGACAGATGATCCCGTGCCTATGTAACATTTGAGACCTTTACTGAGTCTTCATTTGCAAACAGAGCCATGTAAGTCAATGTTGCAGACAAACACTGACAAACTAAAACTTCTTAGAGTTACTGCCTGAGACGGAAATCAAATATGGATTTGGCTGAAGGGTGATGCTAATTTATAGATACTACTCTACAATGAGAATTATAACAAGTATCTTCATGAACATGTGTTGGGAGTACAATCCTATGTATACTGCAGTGGAGTTTGCTGAAAAGCCATTAACTAAAAACTTGTGAAGTGTGGCGGATGTGCACAGGGTTGACTATAACCTTGTTTATTGTGGCCATGGTATTTAGTGTTTTATTAGAACTAGCGTCAACTTTTACGTGAGAAAAACCTTGAGGTGAAATCCAGCGACTACAGTGATGATGACACATTCACACATTTCACAGTTACTGATTACTGATACTAGATTGGTATAAATAAATGAATTGTTTTTAGTGAAACAAATATAAACATCATTGTTGCATAAATCTAGCCTAGAAATCTAAACTCGTCCTAGCGGCAGCAAATGTAATTTGGAGCTAGGGTCAATCTAGCAACACTCCGTTGCCTTGCAAGCTGGAAAAACCTAATTCTAGTCAGGCCAATCACACCGGGTATAGAGTCGGTGGGCGAGCTTGATTCAAGGAAGAGTTGCGACGGTTCCGCGCGCAATCCCTGCTACTTGAAAACAAAGAAGATCGCTGCTAGCAAACAGCGGTCTTTAGAACCGGCATTGGCCGTGACTCTGGAAGACTTGGAGTTAAGCACTGAAGTCATTGTTAAAAAAGGAAGATGTGCTTTGAGTTTTGCCAACCAGATACAGCAAAAGTTGAATCTATCAACTAGCGTTGCTCTGGTTGGTCGTAGCGCTATCCTATTGCGTGCAGAGGCAATTTGAAAGACAACCTTTTTATCCCGCCCTTTGTATTGAGTCCTGCTAATGGTGAGTTCCCAGACCCAACATCTTGATGTGAGTCTGCCTTGTGTAAGGCTAGCAAAAATCTGCATTTGACGTTCAATTTCTATGTTCAGTAATAGAATACAAATACTTTTCACTCTGCTTTTATTTGCATTTTCTTTACATTTGGGTAACGTCTGTGAAAAGATTAGCTAACAGTAATCCCAAATTCATACTGGCAGGCATGCCTGTTGTTGCAGATTGCAGGTTGAAAGTGGTGGACTTTTCAACAGTGATTAGCTTTCAAGTGGATGGTAGAATGCACAGAATAATGCAGTGAATATTAATAAGGGACAATATTTGAGGTAATGCTAAGCACTGCACTCTCGTTTTGGGGGCCTTTGAATATGACTTAACCATCAACTAACGTTCTGGAAAATCCAGGTCCTAAAATACCTCTTATAAATGCTAGTCTGTTTCTTCCCTATGTAATACCTGCATGTTGAATTGTCCAGATATGTTTGTAAAAGCAACTAAATATTATAAAGATTATAGGCTATTTAATCCTAATGCAATCTAGACAAGAGTGAGGTGTAACTCACAGTAATGCCTAATATTTACATCTGATGTCTGATATATTTCCTCATCCATTATATAAATGCTAGACCTTTGAGTTTACAGTTCAGTGTTTAGCTTTATTCAGATTTCTGTTTTGCACATCCAATAAATGTGTTGTTGATTAATCCATAACAGCTTTATCTGGATTATTGTACATTAAAGTGTTTAGAAATGATCAAATGTTGTCAAAAGATACTGAGTGGAGCGCTAATGGAAACCAGGATATCTGATAATTGAAGACAAGAAAAGCTTTTAATCTGCCTTATTAACAAGACTGATATGGTTCAGGTTGGTCAATAACATATAGTCACAAACAATACGGTTCATACTGCTGGCCTGATATAATGTTTGCTGTCACCAAGTGCTGCAAAAGCTTTGAAGTTTAACCTGATTTGACAAGTAAAGTATAAAACAGTAAAGCAGCAATGTTGCCACTCTCACTACACTGGATATTAAGCTAAGCGCTATAATTACTACAGTTCAGCAAAAAAATCATATGACAAGCAAACTGCCCTGATAGGATGTAGAGTTAAAAGGAGCCATTACAGTAAGTAATTCTTTGTGACGCCCGAGTTATGCAGATTTGGCAAACACCTCAAAGGACAAATTACCCTGTTAGGAACTGAACCCTGCATGGTCGACATTTAAGAGCACATACATCATGAAGTTAAAGAAGCAGCAGCAGAGATGCAACACTACACCAAACTGAGCAATGCCAGTATGAGGGAGCAAAAACGTTTACCTGAACTACAGATTAGACTGAAACTAGACTGTGGTCCTTTATAAAATTATCCCAGCCTCTAAGTACTTTGTTTTTATATTTAGCATCTTACACAAGTACACTGAAAACTCAAGTCTACAGTAGTTTAGACATGTGTAGCACATATTAGAAATAAAAACAACTATTTTGTTCACAGGAGTAGTTAGGTCAGCGAAATATGTTCCTGACACTTTTTCATCTTTACTGTATCATACATAACTTGTATTGCTAAAATAGAACCAAATGCTGTTCTGTGCTTGAGGGTTTACATTACTCTTAATAAGGAGCAAAATGATAAAGCTCTAACATTTGCTTCACAGAAACACAAACAGGTATATTTGTAATAAACACTGCAAAACAACATGCATTTGGAAACTACAGAGTAATCACTGCAGGTGTCAAGATAAGCTTTGTTTTATTGAGCAACAAACCCTGCAGGAAAAAAATGAAACACTCCTCTTAGCCTTTAGCAATATGTTGATATGAAAGACTGTAATAAACAGAACAGCCAACATTTTTCTTTTTCTGTGACTGTCAGACTAGGCAAAGCAGCACGTACACTCACCTTTTTTTTCCCTCCATCTTCTCTTCACAGATGAAACAAGCAAACTGCAGCAATCTGTCAGACAACAGAGAAACAGATGGCCTTCACATGACAGTCTACCAATGGCTGTTATTCAATGTGTGTGGAAGATGCTGCAAATGCCTTTGCATAAATTCTGTCAGAGATAAGGTCCTTATTAATATACGTAATCTACTGCTCGATATCTGCTGTCTGCTTGGAGCCTGGACACAGGAATGTCACTGTACTATAAAGACATTTGGCACTCATTGCATCCTCAAATGGTAACACTAACGTCTCATTTATCAACACAAATGTACCTATTTCTTATGGAAAAATAAATCAAAGCAGATACGTACAAAATCTACGAGAACTAGGCTGCATGATTTTGGCCAAAATGATAATCACGATTATTTTGATCAATATTGTGATCGCAATTAATTATCACGATTATTTGTTGATTTTTACCAAAACATACGGCTGACTCATTATGAATGGGTCAAGCACGGGTCGAATGGCGGGTCAGCGGAGTTAAACACGTTGTGTGTATGACATGTTTGTATCGTCACTGCGCTGCATTTTTATATATTATGATATTCTGGCCATGGGTCACATCTATGGCCCAGGTCCAGCAGGCTCCGTCTCACTCTATTACTCTATGAACTCAAATTAGTTGCATTCAATAACTTCTTCTGTTTTTCGCAGTGGCGGCAGCGATAGCAACGGTACCAGCGGAATGCAGTTTTGCCTTTCATACTTAACAATATACAGCTGTTTTAGTACTAATTAAAAGGAGGAGAAGACATGGGTCATGTAACGCAAAACTAAACCATATCCATATAAACAACACTGCAGCAGAAGCAAGGACATTAGGTGTACCGGTGCGACCAGAGGACCTAGAGCCCTGTGAGCTAACAGAAGCTAACTATCTGACATGTCCATATTTTTGTGAGCTGCAGTTGTTTTGTTGGCACAATGCGACAGATAGAAATATGTGTCTCTTTACATTTCTTTGTTTTATGAAAATGTAAATACATAACTGCAACTTCCTAATGGTTTTCAATGATCAGTTTTATCTAAAACCCTAAGCATTTCCATGATGGAGCTGTTGTGCCACTGCTTGGAGCTCTCAGAAGTTTGTCTTAACACTACTGTCAATTTACTTCCCACTCTACAACCTAAATAGCCTACTTGATAGAGTGAAGTTGCAGCTATTTTCTCACATTCACTGCTTATCTACTATAACATTATTCATGATAGGGAAGTATCTCAAAATAGAGTGGAACCTCAGTGGCATGTTTAAAGCGAGAGAGAGATGTGTTTGTCTTTCTTTTTCACTCACACTCACACACTCACACACACACACACACACACACACACAAACACTTACGTATGTTTGTATGTCAATATAAGAAAATATCTACTTATTGCAATATATAGGAGATAATGCTATTGAAAAATACAATAACATTGTGGGATTTGGGTAATATAATGTTTTTTAAAAAATGTATGTGTGGTCAAAGTTAGTAATATGCCAACGTGATTTATAATCAAATCTCTATTTAGTTAGTCCTTAAATACGATATCAAACTACATGACTAGAACAATCCCACTCTGATGGCCAATTTAAATAAACAAATCTTAAATTTGTCAAAATGTTGTACCCATAACAGTGTCAAACACAAGCCCCACTACATCAATCAGACACCACAGTTACGCTAACTAAAAACTAGAATACATTCTGTGTACATCAAGAAGGCAGACAAGGCAGAGAAAAACCAAAGGAGGGCTCACCTCCATCACCAGCGACCCAAACATATGTGACTGCCACCCACTAAATCAGACAAAAATTAACCTGGACAGTTTGAGGAAAGTTCCTGCTTTAATCCATCTTTGATCATAATCCCATTCATTTTTAATACGCATAGCCTCAGTGTATATTAATCCGTCTGGAAACAGTGCAGGTCTACATGTGGATGACTAGTGAGCTTACCTAAACTCTGAATGTGACTACAAAGGCAGCTCATAAGTGTTATCCTGTACATGTGTATGTTATCTAAATATAACCCTAAATCTAACAGCTACATGGAAGAACACAATGGATTACAGTGGAATCCACTACAGGTAGACAACCCCAATGTAAAGATAGCTTAAAGCCCTAAAACTGGTGCAAGTGCGCCACCAAGTGGACACTATTACTACGTGCAATGGTATAACTTAACCCTCATGTTGTCATCGGGTCAAATTGACCCATTTCCTATATCAGTGTTCTTTTTAATTACCCAACTGAACAAGACTGATTCCACGCAACACTCTTTTGGCCATTCCAGTCTGTGATTATGCATCAATATCCATTCCTTTAATTTTAGTCTGAATAATTCCTAATTTCTGCTTTTCTAACTCAAACATTAGGTAGGCTATAATTTCCTATAAATGAGGTTTATTGGTCATAAACTCTCAAAATAACTGTGAAACTAAAGTTAATAAGTTAGTGTTACGTAGTGTTGAAAATGTCAAAAAAAGACAAACATGCGTCAACAAAATTGTTGATTTTCTATTTTGAGGGGAAGACAACACGAGGGTTAAACCTAAATAAAGTTTTACTTCTATGACAGAAACAATTACCTGCCTGAATTAAAAACCAACACGTTCGGGAGGCTTCTTGGCTTCAGTTGTATTCGTTTTCATAGACAATATTGTAGCTCGATGTGGAGCGCGAGCCTCGCTGCTCTGAAATCAAAGCAGGTGAACTTAATCAGTCGCTAATTAACGCACGCTACATAAAAGCGGTCCATGAGCCCGAAAAAGAGGATACTTATTCCTAAAGTACTTGATACAGTGGTTGACGTAGCCTACTTAATACTGTCAAAGTTAATAGGCTAGTTCACATAGTAAAAAAAAAAAATGACAAACGATATATCTAAAAAGAAGGGGAAGATTGCAGGTGAGAAAAGGGGCAAAAGAAAGGCCAAAAGAAGAGAGACTTACGCGATGTACATCTATAAAGTGTTGAAACAGGTGGGTGGAAAAGGTTGGGTTCTGTTTCGCTTTTCCTAGCCTAAAATTAACTAACGAACCTTTTCCCGCCTTCGAAGGTTCACCCGGACACGGGAATTTCCAGCAGAGCCATGAGCATCATGAACTCCTTCGTGAACGACCTGTTTGAGAGGATTGCCACAGAGGCGTCCCGCCTCGCTCAGTACAACAAACGCTCCACCATCACCAGCAGAGAGGTGCAAACTGCAGTGAGGCTGCTGTTGCCCGGGGAGCTGGCTAAGCACGCCGTGTCTGAGGGAACCAAAGCGGTCACCAAGTACACCAGCTCCAAATGAAGACTTCAACACGCTCGGAAGTTATTGTGACCAGAGTTTCAAACCTGTGCATCCGTTTTGTAACCTGGTTGATTTCAATAAACGTAGCAAAAGAAGCAGATTTGTCTTAATCGCCTTTTACGTCTTTCGTGTAGGGAGGGTTAGTAATGCGCCAGGTTAACCACTAGATGGGGGAATTGCAAACGTCAATATACTGCAGGCCAGTAGCATAATGTCACTAGTACATTTACTCAATTACAAATTTGAAGTACTTTTACTTTACTTGAGTCTTTCATGCCCATTTCTACACCGCTACATTTCAGGGAGAAATGCCTACATTTTACTCCAATACATTAATCTGACGTCTGTAGTTACTTCTAAAAAATGCTAATTTTTTGCATAACAAAGATATGTACTTTATCAAATACCTTTCCCAAAAAAAATCAAATTACGCAATAACACGTCCAGCTAAAATAGTTTGACGATTAAACAGCTGTTTGGGTAGTTTCTAAAATGTGTGTGTGTGTGGGGGGCGGGTCGGCATTGAGTATTTCAATACATTAAGTACAGTGTTCTTGATGCTTACATACTTATTATATACATAAGTTACATTTTTAATGCAGAACTATAACTTAGAGTTTTCGTACTTTTCCTTAAGTAAAAGGATTTGAATATTCCTTCCACCACTGTTGCCGTCACAATGACCCTATCTTTGATGCAGATCTTATTTTGTATTACAGCAACATATGTTCCTATTTGCAAACTTAATTGGTTAAATCGACTAGGCCTATGTTGCAAAAACCCATGCATGGGGTCAGTATGCATTTATCTTCAACACCTGCATGTGTATTTGCTCAGTGTTCTTATTAGATAACCTCTAGCTGTCAGATTGTGTTTTTTGACTGTCTGGAAACCAAACCAAAAGGTAATTAAATATTTCTAACTAAGCCCCAAAGTCATTTTCACATTCTGACAGTTTGAATTATTACTTTACCTCAGATGGTTTTAACTGTCAGCATCACAGAAGACTGTGTGGTAGAGGATCACAACAACTCCAACGTCTTTTATTGGATGCCGATTACAACGTACCAGAGATAGAAATATTACAATTATGTCAAAAGCACACGTGTGTAAATTGTGGCTTTTTTATTTTATTGCGGTTAAGTTCATAAGAAGTAGTACAAAAGATACAATTAAGATCTGATTAACTGTAAATTGTGGCATTCAGTTGAGTATGAGGGGGCTGACATCAAACGCAGGCTTCTTTCTGATATAGCGCAAAAACTGTTTTAAACCATCCAGTTTGTTCTGAATCCTTATACACGCAACACACGTAAGCTACATCATCATACACTCTTGTCAGTCTGAATGCAAAGACACCTGCGTTTCTTGGCAACACACAAAGAAACGGGGATCACACATAGCCCGCCGAGACAGGTGTGGAATTAACGGACAGGTGGCTGTGATTTCAAGAGGGTAACATAAGGAAGCTGATCAATAACTTGGCTACTGTCAGTCAGCTAAACTGACTTTAGCACGTTATCTCATGAACCTAACGTAACTTACTCATTTGCAATGATTCTTTGAAGACCACTTAAAGTTAAGTGATTTTGAAAGAAGCATCTGAGAGGCAACTGATAATTAGCTAACGTTAGTTTACGTTATTATCAGTTGACGTTATTCAGTTGTTAAAGCTGGCCTACCGTTATGTTAACTGACGTTATAACTTTACATCGTCGTCATAGTTGCACATGGTAAAGTTAGCAAGCAATGACGATGACATACACAGGGCTAACGTTAGCTTACCATTAACGCGTCAACACGTCCCAACTCAACTAGCTAACACAGGCCAAACTTTAAAAGAAAAAGCGCAACTGTTTTACGAAACTTACCATGACGTAGCTAGATTTGTCCGAGTCTCTATCCAGCTGCAACAAAAGAAAAAATCGCCGGCGACAATTACGTTTAAAAAAACAAAAAAAAGTGAATGGATTCTTAAGTTGCTGTCCAAACAAAATGGCAACCGGAAATCACTTTTCTTGCTAGGCCTCAAAAAAGCAACATGGTAGCCTACATTATCATATAGATCAAGTAAAAGATTTAAAAAAGGGAAAATAAAATTAATGTTTACTAATGCTAGGACTCATATTTTGGTTGTGTTCTACAAGATGAGAAAGAATCTATAAATCTCTACTTGAGAAACATGAGAAATGGGTAAAAAAAAAGAAGCACCTAACACATTTTTGTGCCAGCTTGACAGATGGGATCCAGAAATGTCTTCAAAATGGGTAAGTTGGGGTAACTCAATTGTATCATAGATATCCCATGTACAATGTCCATGGGAGATATATACTACAGTACTACAGACAATAAAAAATATCTTAAAATACAGCGATGGTCTGTTTTAAAAGTAACCTGTTTTACCTCTATGTTCATCCAAACCCTGACGAGATTCATTATTCAGTTAGCTTTAAAATGGACATATTTATAAACTGACGGAGGAAATAATGCCACATTGTCTCCTTGTTATGCATTCTAATCAGGGTTTTAGAAGAAGACACTGTCAACTGAATAGTACTTGATTACAGGATAATGACACTAGCGTTTGCACCAGTCCAATCTGCATAAAATAGGAGAACTGATAAAGGTCTCTCTAATTAGGATGGTGTTTACATCCGGCTTTACATACACCTATTAGGCTACCCTTGTCAACACCCTACAAAGCCAGGCTCACTGTCATAATGTGCGCTTGGATGTGACTCCCACCGCTGACTGTTATTGTTGAGATGCCGATTAGATGTTTTCCAGTATTCTTGGTAATGATGCAAAATCTACAGATGTTATTATAAGGCTGATACAGTCTTTGATGGCAGGAACTTTGTTCATGATTATCATGTCCATTTAGATTTTGTATCTTGCACCATTCCCCATATCCCCTCTCATGCACATGCCTAGTGGTAGTCATCACTGTCTCCTTTAGGCAGACTGCTATGAACACATTATGGATAGATGCATTAGTGAGTGATGCAGAGCCCTGGCTGGCTTGCCTTGTTTTCGTGTGAGAGTGCATCATTAGAAAATGTTCCACTTGGCAGGGAAGCACGTATTAACTGCAACCGCAATGAAATGAGGTTGTGATAGATGGTCAAAGTTATACAGGACTATTAGGTTGAAATATGAACCTCTCAATTGTCATGATGAAACAAAGGGCTATTTGCGTGGTGATCAGTGCATTGAGAGACAATTGGAATCTGCAAAGACCGATACAATACATTAAAGGTAGTGGGCTCAGAGCTGAAAGAGTACAGAAAAAGTAATCATGCTTCCACAAAGTAGTTTGGAGCTACTGTTCAAGGCTCTATAATATCATTTAGGTTCTCCACCAACATCTCAAGCATCGTGATGAGACCTGGGGGAGATTTGCAAACTAGGGCACCTTGTCTAAGTCCTGCTGTGGACTCTGATGAGCCAAATATATGTAAGGAAGTTAGTGTGGATTGGCTATCAAAGACGTTTTTATGGCATTGAAGACTTAAAGCAGACTGTTTGTGTCTACCTTATTGTGTCTGTATGGACTGCAAAAGTCAATATGGTATCAAGAAAATTAGAACCAGCCAAGATGCAAATCAGAAGCAGCAGACGAAGGCATAAACGCAGCAACCAACTTTTCTATGCATAATGTTGCTTGCCAATTAAGCATACTAATTATATCTTATCGTGTTTTCATGGTGACCTCCAAGTTATTCTACCACCAGAAAACAAACTTTAGACCCTATTTCTCTTTAACCACCAAGACGTGAACTGAGATATGTAAATTACATATTAAACGCTACCTCACCAGCACAGGATTGCCCATATGCCAGACACGATCTTGTTTCCTCTGACAGGAATAACAATAAGTAACACATAAATCATTAACAGTAATAGAAACACCTGATGGATAATTGAGTGCTCTGATGTCATGGTGGAAGTCTAAACTTAGACTTTTTTTGGGTGCACTCTGTCTTAAACTAACAACAGATCCAATTGGAAAGTCATTAGCATTTAATATTACTGTAATTACTATGTACATTTCATTATGTTCTCAGTATATTAAATGACTGCTCAGTGTGGAGGGAGGGCTATAGTTTAATCTCTTTCTGTATTACTGTGTGCCACAGTACTCAAAACGGCATTAAGAGGCACATAATCAGAGGGAACTAATTGCCTATGATTGCATAAATGAAGTGCCTCAATCTCATCAGGCCTGTTGCTGATGTCCAGCTGCTCAATGCCTTGGGAGAGGAAGGTGCTTGACCACAATGCAGAGAAACCCTGGAGAGACAGCTTCTGGTGGGTAATGTGAGGAAACCAAAGATTTAATATGTCCACGGGGAGGCTGTTAGGCCAGGGGGGTGTTACTACTGCTGATGTTTTTGTTGTTGCCATCTGAGTTGCCTCCGCCTCACAGAGGAAGAAGAAAAAAAGAAAAAAGAAACATGAATGCCCACCATTTGAGAAATGAATTTATCGAAGTCACTGTCTTTTTCCCCATTAGTAAGTGTTTAGTTCAGCGTTTTAAATAATTGCGTTACCAGGAATGATATTTAAAATACATTTGGGAGTCAATGAGGCAGGAAAGTGCCTACATGTTTTGCTGATGACACCCGGGCCATTTGGAAGACATCAAAGTAGAGAGGAGGTAGCCCAGATGCATATTATAAACTCATTATGTATATCATTTAAAAGGATGTACTCCAGCCGCAAAAAACAATATTCCTAGTCTCTCTCTGGTAATGTGTGTTTTCAAAGTTGAAACTCTTACTCGCCTTCAGTTTAATGTGGCATCTATTACCAAACTGTAACATAAAATAAATGACCTTGATTTCCATACTAGAACAGTCATTAAGGTATAGATGAGATGCAGCGATGCTTCCGTGTTTTCAAATGGGAAAGAAGGTAAAACCTCTCCTCAAATTTGAATTTATTTACCTGCGGTGCAGACCTTGTTTTCCACAGAGCTTACATACATCTTAAAGGACTCCAACATAGAGGTGGATAAACATACATTAAAACATGTGTTCTTTCATACATTGTTGAAACAATACAGCACATTTTATTAGATGGTAATATCAAGGCAAGTTCATCAGTCTCCAAAAACTGAGTTCTTAGTCATTCTGGCAAGCCATGAAAATCTGTCGTTCGTAGAGTTAAAAAGATGTAATCAGTTTTCTACTGGATGTAATTTTTACCAGCATTGGAAAATGATGGTCCATCAGTCAAAAGGGATGTTTGTCAGATGCCTAGTGAGTAGGCTTAAGAGGCTTAATTAGGTGCCGTCCCTCTGCCATCAGAACACTACACGTGGGGCAGAGTGACACAGCGGTTGCCAGTCATTCAGCCTAATGTTCTAATGGAGGGAGCCATGTGGATACATAAAATCCATTACGGGTCTAGAAAGAAAAAAAATACTGAGCAGAAAAAGACATTTTGCAAACATACTCACAGGGGCTTACAAATAGGGCTTTACCATTTGCCCTTCCTCTAAGAGAAACCTTACCTTAAAACTTGCCCAAATGTTGCAAGTCAGTTACTTTTAAGTTTAACAGTGAAAGCGCCGCTAGGAATGATAAAGGTGTATAATCCAATGCTTCGACTTGCTCAGCACATTTAGAGTAGGAGATGTGGAAATCTAGCTGGTTGCAGTGTGTGATGAACTTTAACATCTATAAATATGTTACCTACCTTTTTTATGGAAGGACACCTCCCATTTTGCTGCTGATTAAAATTCAAAGTAGGCACGGTCGCCTGCATATTGCAGCTAGGAATAATGGAATAGGACTCCAGGCGGGGGGGCTTTCGTATTGTGTTGCTAGAGGTGAAATTCTTGGACCCGCGCAAGACGGACGAAAGCGAAAGCATTTGCCAAAAACATTTTCATTAATCCACCTTAAATATGTTAACCTTAAATGTAATGGGAGAGTGAGACTACGCTGGCCTGGATGAGCGTGTTTTACCTCTAAACTCTAGAAAAAAAAATCCAATAAAGCGCTCCTGAATTGCAATGAATGGTCATATTTGAGCATTCATTTTTTTTAGCCAAGCTTCCCTGGCAGTCTTGGAGAATGACTCTGTTCTAGAGGGGTTTGTGTTGTGTTAAACTGACTTACCCAGCCTCTGATTCAATTTGCACTCTGGAGCCGGGCCTGCTGGCGTCGGAGGTCGCTGTTCCCCATTCCCTGACTCGGCGTCCTCTCTCCAGCTCCCTCTCCTTCGTCGGGACCCTGCAAGCCCGCTCTCCGTGTTGTAGGTTTTAAAAGGTGTATTTACAAAAGTTGTGAATAGTCTTTCAGCATCTTTGTCTTTAATAGTGTTCTCCGCGTAGGAGCATGTGGTTTGCAGCTGTCAGCCTGCAGCATGCTGCTTCTGTGATTGTCTCCCTCCGGAAACAATCTGAATCTGAATCTCTTCCCACAAACCAGCAATGGCTGGGTTAAATCTGATTAACCACCATGATCCCCTCATGTGTCATTTGTCAGTCTGACCCTCTCATCAGGCTACCTACACACATTATCAACTGACACAGACTAAAATGTAACGTGTCTAATAATGAACAAGATACTGTGCAATTAAAAAACATAATATTCTATCACCTCCTAAAAACGGTGTATTATACATTGTGTGCGTGTATTGTTACAAAGCTTGAGTTTATTTAACTCATGAAACTTGCAGCCTGAGAGAGACACTTCATGGCTGTAACTTTGCTGGGGGCAAATAGGAGAGGCTCGAGTGGCTGCATGTGAGACATAAAAATAGCATTACTTGTCACGGGTCTCATACCCAATATCAAAACAACTCTGTGAACCAACCCTGTGAACAGCCGGCGGGCACATAGTGGACATTAACCAGAGAGAAGGATTCAACAACGGAGACAGAGAGACAGGCCTTTTTAGACGGTCTCTCTCACACAACCAATTTTCTCGGCAAGAGGCAAACCATTCAGCATGTCGCGAGGAAGCTTTGTCTTCACATCCACGGCCTTGCGCTCCCTTGAACTTGATGAAGACATGCTTGAGAGACACAAGTACAAAAAGCAACTGACCTCCCATCACTTCAACAGCTATATGCTGAAGAAGGAGATCAGGGACAGGACACCGCTGAGGTTCAGCACTGACACGCCACCAACTGTCTGCCAAGATGTGGTCGTCCAGAACGCTCTGTATACAGGAGACCTGGAGGCAATGCAGCATGTCTTTCCTAGAGGATCCACAGTGAACCTCATTATCGAGCCACAGGGAGGGGACATGCGCTGGGTCCCTACAGGCGAAGGTAGGAGACAACATCTGTCTGCATTAGAAATTAATTCAGGAGTGCATATGATTTGACATAGTTAAGTAGCTTTATTGTATTTCCTGGAAAAATTGTGAGAGAGTGAAAGACATTGCCTGTGTTGTTGTGGAAAAGACAAAGTTAATCACCGCTTTTAAAAACTATTTTAATGTAAAACTACAACCAATATGTAACTGCTGCATCTCACCCTGACCCTGTATTTAAAGACATAGCAATGCAATATTTTTAGAAACAGAAAATGAGACAATATTTATAGAAACCATCAGATGTCTGCCACCAGTCGTTGGCTCCCATGCCACTGCACTGGCAATATTCACAGGGTCAAGTTAAGTATCACATAACACCACCCTGAAATAGCCCTGTCTACACAAACAACCTGCATAAGTGCTTACGTCTTTCGGGAGAAACCACCCTACTTAAACTTTATAAAACAATCCGGTTAGATCCAGTATGGCTTATGTAGCACCTAAATTTAAGTGGAAGAAACCAAAGGTGTACCGCAATGATGTGATCGCCATAGCCAAGGCCTCGGGTTGTGTCCTGCAGTTCTGGAACTCTCTGCTTGTAGGTGATGAGCTGATGATTCTCAGCATTGTTGGCGACGACGAGTATGAGTACCTTATTGATGCCATTTATGACACCAGCAACATAGAGGAATGGAAGAACTTCAGATTTAACTACAGAGGCCTGAGTAGGTTTATCACAGCTTTGGTGTTCAAACCAGTTACAGTTACGCAAAAGAGATAATGTCTTACTTTAAAATGTAGTGTTATTCATAAGAATTGAGTGTTTTAATGAGTCTGAAAAGTGATGCAACCAGTAAAATTTTGTAATGTTATGACACATGTTCTCATTGACAACAAAACCACTCTTGGATATCTGATGTCTTGGTTGAGCTTAAAGTTGACTTTATGTTGTACTCTCTGCTGGCAGGACTGTGGTCATTGAGTTATGAGCAGGAGCTGACCACACCGCTTCACATCACAGCTGGCCGAGGCTTCACCGAGTGCCTGAGACTCCTGCTGCAGCGTGGGGCCAATGTGGACTTGGCCCCCAGAGGCACCACAGCTCTGCATGAGTCCTGTGAAAACTGCCAGCCAGAGTGTACCAAACTGCTGCTGATCCATGGCGCCAACGCCAATGCTCTCACCGAAGACGGCCTTATGCCTTTGCACTTTTGTACAAGCCCCGAGTCTGTTGGGTGAGTACAACTGTAGAGCAAAAGTAGAGAGTGCAACTGGGACAAGAAGAGAGTCCAAAAATCTGTGACTCAGTAATGTCAGATTTGCCACAATTTGTTCCTTAGCATTTTCTAACATTAGCCGTCATGATTTGACTAGACGAAGGGTGCATTTATTCCCAATCAATCAGAAATCAGTGAACTGTAATATCTAGTCAAAGTTTGCTAACCTTAACCACCATAAACTACTGGTCATAACAGCCAAGAAAGGCTGTAATCCAAACTCATGGATTATGGATTGAAGTGAGCAAAAGTGCATTTATTGCAGATGAATTTAACTTTTTTGCCTATCACTGTATCACCAGCTCCTGTTGAGACTGCATGAAAACTAGCTAGCAGGCGAGCATAGAAGGTGAACTGGATATAGCTAAAAGTGCTGGAGAAATGGATGAAACGTTGAGTTTCTGTCCCTCAAAGTGCAAGCATATATATATACAAGCACGATCAAACCTACTTGCAAAAAAAACACAAATTCAAAATCATGTCTTGAGGAAAAGTATTGCAAAAACATCCACAGGTAATGGTGTCAAGTGGCATCCAGTTTAAAATCCATTGACATGAACATAGCATGTGTTAAAGGGGTATTTCGTATGATAACCCAATGAGTTGGCCAAAAACAGACAGGGGACACACTGCTCTAATGTTTACATGGGGATACAACTTCTGTAAATATTACAAACCAAGGTTCTGTAATTCTGTCTGCAGATGTGCCAAGTATCTCCTTCAGTACGGTGCAGCAATCAGTGGTCGCACTCTAGATGAAGGTGACACTCCCTTACATGTGGCAGCCAGCAACGGCCTCCCAGAACACACCGAGCTCTACCTGCGCTATGGAGCTGCTGTGGACAAACAGAACAATGAGGGTGTCACGCCCCTGATCGCTGCATGTTCAGAACCCCAGGAGGTGCAGGAGCTTGAACGTTACTTCAAGGTGTGCCAGAAGCTGCTGGCGGCTGGGGCCGACGTCCACGCTATGGACCAGGACAAAAACACTGCTTTGCACAAGGCCTGTAAGAATGTAAATCCAGATGTAGTGGATCTGCTGCTGGCTAACGGGGCCTGCGTTAACGATATGGGGTACGGTGGCGAAGCCCCCATGCACAACATCCTGAAGGTGGTATGCTACAAGGTTTCCCATCACCCTGAGAGGATCGTCCGTGCACTGCTCAACCATGGTTCTATTCGGGTGTGGCCTGGAGCTCTGCCCAAGGTAGGAAATGAAAAGTTATCTAAAAAGAAAGAATCCAATGTGTGCACATGCTTTTCAAATCAGCTTAAGCATTCCGGGTTGGTTTGTACTATATTGTTTTTACAGCATGAACCAATTATTCATCAAGGTGTCTCATTGTGCATAATTAGCTAATACTGCACATGTAACACCTTGAGAAAGAGTCTTGAAACACCAAACTGGTCCTTGCAATATTCTACACTTCACATTCAAATCATTCCCATTTCATGACACAACATGAAGTGTTGCACTCTCTGCGGGAAACAGACTACAACCATCAGCGAACCCTAGACAAAATGCCTGGTTCCTAATTAGGCAAGTGTTAATAGGAGATTAATTAGCACTAATTGCATAATTTCCAGTTAAACCCCTGGAGGGAAGACCAATCTGTTCATTTCACAAGTGTTTAATTACTTTATTTCTTCAGTTCTATGGAGTCACAAGCTCGCTCACGAACTTAAATGATAAGTGTATGAGTCTGTGCTCTGTGCTGTGGTTTTGCTTTTAAGGTTTTGAAGTACTGCTGTGGATCGCCACGCACCATCGAAGTTCTTCTGAACGCCTACAGTCACCTTAAAGTCACAGACACCTGGGTGGAGTCTGTGTCATCGGAAATGTTGAAGGCGAGCTCGTTAAATAATTCATTCATGAGTAGAGTTTGACCAGTGGGGGTGTTTTAAGAAAGATTCTTTTGTTGTTATGTCTTTAAATGGTGACTTCTCTCTTCTTTACATGTTCAAATATTTCATATTTTGCATACAGTAAATGGACAACAAAAGCAATGCTAATTCAATTAGCAGCTCTTAAACTTATAGTGCTCCCCCCCACCACACACACACACACACACACACACACACACACACACACACACACACACACGTAGGAGAAACTCTAAAATATGTTAGGCCTTTAAAAACTGAATTATTCTTTTACACAAACATCGGGAGGATTACATGAATGAATCAAAACATATTTAGTCTTTTGAGGGTTGTGCAGGATGTTATAGCTGTAGTGAGTTTCACAGTGGACCCCGCTGAGAACTTACACAGCAGAACTTTTCAATATACTACTACAATTTACTGTAAAGTAAGTCAACTATTATCAAATGATCTCATGTTTATCTGTTTTTCATACCAGGAGCACAAAGAGTTCTACGAGTCCATCTTCTCTTTGGCACAGACTCCTCGCTCCCTGCAGCACTTGGCACGCTTCAGACTCAGGACCTTCCTGGAGGGCCGGGTACATAAGGTGGTTCCTAAACTCGATCTGCCCACCTTCATCAAGAACTACCTGCTCCTGGAGTACAGAGGCTATGTCCACTGAAAGAACTTTGTGTGTAGCCTGTGCCAGTGTGGGTCCTGGGGACGACTAAATGCTGTTGTGTTTAAGGACGAAGCAGCTGTTTACAATATAATAAGTCAGAGCACTAGCACTAGTATCACTATACATCAGCACACTTAATATTTTTTAAATACATTTTGTGCCACACATTTCAAGAGGAAGAAGCAGCTGCTTGCGCTCAGTCACTTTTATTCCAGTTACACGTTTGATAGGGCACCACAAGAGGGAGCTGTAGACTAGAGTTGATCAAATACATGGCGGCAGATCCACTATTGGATGTTTTATATTTGTTCTAAATGTATGAAGTGAACACTTTTGTATCTTACTTCGGCACGTAATAGTATTTTCAGATGCTTGTATTTTTATACATGATAATTATCATGGTAGTTTGATGTTAATGTGCGTAGTGATGGTGTGTTGTGCATTAAAGATTGCCTTAAAATATTTACATAAATAAGTATTCCCACCAGTATGTAATTAGGCATTTTATAATAAAATAAACGATGTAAAAAAAAAAAAGATTTCACCATGGCCATGGAATCTAGTCTTTTTTTTTAACCGTTGTTTTTATTGTCTTACATTGTCTCTTTCTTCTTTCTACTTAGTGTCGTTTCCCCATGTCGATGAAAGAATGCATTTAAAAAATCTGATTAAGCCTTTGTTTCCAAACAACGCTCAAAGTTTAAAAAGGTACGTATGAGTTCCATATTAAAAAAAAAAAGTTGAACCTACATTGACTTGTGTTGAATACCGATTGTAATTTGTGCTTTTATCAAGAGATTCCGATAAAGTAATTATTCTTTAACTGGTCACATGATTCAGATATTAATAACGAAAAAACGAACGACAAAAGAGCCCAGGAAGTTTCCTCTCACTCGCTCACATCAGTCATTTGCGGATCATTATGGTCACATCTGCACACTTAATTTCACCAATTTACATTATATGAAGAAAAAAATGCAGTGACTTTTAAATTAAAATATATAGACTATTTTGTTTTAACGGGTAATAGGGGGAAATTTGTATCAAGCTTACCTTACCCATTTTTATATACAAAAACACAAAAAAAGATAAAAAAAAAAAAAACCTACACATAAATATAAATTTGAGTTGGTCACTAAAAATGTGACCAAAAACCTCGTTAGTAAAAATGCGTAAAGAGGAGCTGTATGAGAGTTCCTCTGAAAATCTAGGGAGCTGATCTCAGGAAATGGTTTCAATAGATCAGAGAGAGGTGCTGCTGAAGTCACTTGCAATTATAAGAATTAGCCTGGTCTGGCCCTCCACTGCTAATCAGAGGCGCTGCTGATATGTTTATGTCCTCGTGCAATCAGACGACCAGTTGGAGAGCCCGGGCACCCAGGACTCAATGGGGCTAATCATCATCACTTCCCATTGCCATTTAAAAGGTAAAATGATCTGCGATTAAACCAGTGCTTAAGGAAAAGTGATTTATTTTTTTCTCCTCATGCATTTTAGATCAGGAATGAATTACAACTCCCAACGTTTAAAGCAACATGTGGGATTGTTTCATTTATAAAAATAGAAAAATAATTTTAAAAAAAACTTCAGGAATGATTTAGGTGACAGATGGTCGGTTATAGACGTTAAAGTTTATAATTGAAAGCTTTTTATATTAATTCCCCCGAGTTCAAACTAAGTGGCATCCGTCGGATTTGACTTTGGCCACTGGGCTATATCTGTCCGTGTCCACAGCGCAGTTGACCTCGCATAAACGTCTTTTATCTGAATCTAATTTCGCGCAGAGTATCTCTCTCCAGGGAGCAATTGTTGCAGCACTTCTTTTTCTTTCTGAAGCCCGCCGCATTGTTTTTAGCCGCGGAGAATGGGACAGAGAGCGGAGAAACATCTGCCTCTCCTCCCTCCTGACTCTGATGCCCATCGGCCCCAATATTTCAACAAAAGCCACCGTTGTTTTACGCTGTCCCTCGAATCCGGAGTAATTACTTATCATCAATCAAAATTAATAATAGCTGATTGGGTTGGTGTGGTCAACGATTATAGAAGGGGAAGGGCCGGAGCAGTCTCTCACACCGTTTTGCAGTCAATTGTGAACCTGGCAAAAGAGGAGGAGGTCTGGGGGGGGGGGGGGGGGGGGGGGGGGGGGGGGGGGGGGGGGGGGGGGGGGGGGGGGGGAGATGTGCGACCCGTCTACTTGGTCTCCACCACTGGGAAACTACCGCCTCTCAAGGCGGCCAAAAAGTCAGGGGCTGAATAAGGAAATGAAGCGTAATTTGAGGAAGATGGATGAGCCCCCAGGGAAACACCCCCTTTTCATTCCTCTTGTTTTGCAGATGATAACCAATGCGCGCTCTCTCTCTCTCTCTCTCTCTCTCTCTCTCTCTCTCTCTCTCTCTCTCTCTCTCTCTCTCTCTCTCTCTCTCTCTCTCTCTCTCTCTCTGTCTCTCTCTCTCTCTCTCTCTCTCCGCGCGCACACGGCGCAAAGGGAGAGGGGCGGGGGAGGAGTTGCAGAGAGGAGGGGGAGAGGTAGATAGATAGAGAGAACGTGTGTTTATGTCTCAGTGTGTGACAAATAAGAGGGAAAAGGTAGCGGTGGGGCAAACAACAGAGCGGCCGACTGACTGACACATATAGAGTGCAGAGATCCGGAGAAGCAGTCCACTGCCAGGGATGACAGCACGGCAGCGGATCTACTTCCAATTCACTTTGTCTTTGCACTGAAAGTTTTGCGCGCCGCCGAGGAAAGGACACCTGCTTTTAAGTTTCCACCGAATCTAAGTGTTTGCCTGCAAAATGCAGAGACCAGGCGGCCAAGGGACGGCGTTTTCTATAGATTCCCTGATAGGGACTCCTCAGCCCAGACCGGGACACCTGCTCTACACGGGCTATCCTATGTTCATGCCGTACAGACCTTTGGTTATTCCACAAGCTTTATCCCACTCGCCTTTATCGTCTGGTATACCTCCACTCGCGCCTTTGGCTTCTTTTGCGGGACGGCTCACCAACACGTTCTGTGCCAGTTTGGGACAGGGGGTGCCATCCATGGTGGCGCTCACCACGACCATGCCAAGTTTCTCGGATCCTCCGGACAGTTTCTACCCACCACAAGAGCTGCCAGGTCCCCGTTTAAGCGCCGCAGATCCCGCAGCGAGAAGGCAGGAAAGTCCTCACTCCGACGAGCTGCACAGCCGGGACAAGGGCTCTGAGCTGCTTAACTTCTCGGAAACTTTTCAAACAATATCAGGTGAGCTCGGCCTCATTAATTATTGATTGTATTTGATCAAATCCCAAACCGCATGGATGCTGCGTAAAAAGTCACCATTGTGCGTAAAAGATGCTTTAAAGCAGGGATTGTCGGCCCATGGAGAAAGTGTTTGGTCTCAGAAACGCAGTTAAATTAAAACGAAAAGTAAAACCCTTCTTACACGAGTTTTGTCATCGTTGCAGGATATTAATAATGCAACATAATATTAATGATGCAATATTCATTAGAGCCCAAATTCATGGGGATGCAACCTAATGACAGTTAGTGTGTGTGTTTGTGTGTATGTTTTATTAAAATTATTTCTTAATTGTTTGTAGTATTAGTACAAGAGCGAACTGGAGGGCATGCTAAATCACAGTTAAATAAACTTTTAGTAGAATGATGAAAAACTTGTAGCCTATATAACAACTCAGTGGTTACACGCAGAACGACCAACATGAGTTCAGTTAATGTTGCTACTTGTAAAAAAAAAACATTTGGAGTGGGTTCAGCTTTTTGGTTCGTAGATATTTTCTCTACAATGATCGAGGTCTAACGTTGGGACACATTGCGTAATCGTCGCTTTTGGCTCGCAGGCTCATGAAAGAGTAACTTAACGTGAATGCGTTTGTTCTTTTTTTCTTCTTCCTTTTTCACGTTATAGGTGAGACCAAACTGTACAGCTCAGACGACGAGAAGCTGGACCTAAAATCAGCAGACACCGTGTGCAGTGACCGAGAGGACAGCTCCGCGGACAGCGAGAACGAAAGTTTCTCGGATGGGAACAACTCCCTGTCCCAGAAGAGCAAACTAAAAACGGGCTCGCAGGAGGCGCTGCCGCCCGGCAGCTCAGCGGGGAAGAGCCGCAGGAGACGAACAGCTTTTACCAGCGAGCAGCTGCTCGAACTTGAAAAGGAGTTTCACTGTAAAAAGTACCTTTCTCTGACTGAACGCTCCCAGATTGCACATGCACTTAAACTGAGCGAGGTGCAGGTGAAGATCTGGTTTCAGAACCGCAGGGCCAAGTGGAAACGGATCAAAGCCGGCAATGTCAACAACCGGTCAGGAGAACCGGTGAGAAATCCCAAAATCGTGGTCCCCATCCCCGTGCACGTTAACAGGTTTGCGGTGAGGAGTCAGCATCAACAAATAGAACAAGGGACCAGGCCATGAAGTACATGAAAATCCAAAATATTAATAATGAAAAAGAATAATAATAAATAACACTTCCATTGACTCTATGTTCCACTGATTCGTTGAACGCATGAAGCACAAAAAGGAGGAAACGATTATGTTGTCTGAGAGGTGAGACTGAGCAGAGATTTGCTCGCAGACAGATCAATTATTTGACAATATGCTGTCATTTTTATTTATTTGCTCTGTGAATATGTAAATATAAATGGGTACAAATCGGTACAAATGGGCACTATGAGATGAGACTGTAAAGATTTTTTTAAGTATTTATATAGGGCCAAAATGTTCTGTTGGTTATGTGCATGTCTTCATTTGGTGAAGCTGAATTACAGTTTTTGTGTTTCGTACAATTTGTTGACCACCTTTGCATGTAAGACGTTTTACCTTTAGTTTGGCAACTGTAGGAACTCCCTTTGACAGCTATTTGTGGAGAGAGAAAAAAAGAAAAGATGTGAAGGAAATATTGACCAAACGAGACAACTGTAAACTATATTGACCTAATAAATCGCTTTATACGAAAGTCGGGATCCAGATTGAATTATTATTGTTTAGAGGGTAGAGTAAATATGTTTTAATGGTTTGGAAAAATGGCTGTTGTGAAAACAATTTGGCCAACACTGTTTAACAGCGATTCATGTTTCAGTAGGAATCTGAAGCCAGGCGGCTATTTTGATAATAAATATTGCATATTTTATTTAGCCTAATAAAACCCTACATACATAATTTAAGATGTTATAATGCTTATCTTTTTCATTTAAGGAGTTCCAGCGTTGCAACTAAAAAGCACCCTAACATTTGGAACATTTTCAGTGATTCAACATCGCACACGTGTTAGTTTTAATCTCTGGATGTTACAAATGATTTCCCCCAGAATAATCAAGAGCTGAAAGGTTAGATGGGTCTTTTTTTAAACAGCAGCAGTGACTGATTTCTCTTTAGGAGGCCATGTTGATGCATCCTCCTTTAGAGTGAGAATATTCAACACGCTGTAATGAACTTTTCTATCAGTCACTACAGACAGACAACCAAACCGACAGCAGCCATTACTAATCTGATAGCTAAACAGTTTGGGTTTGTAAAATAACAAAAATGGAAAAAAATATATATAAATCCTAACAAGACCTCATTTAATAAGACGCGTCTTGGATTTCTACAAGGAAAGAATTTCTAGAGATTTCATTTGATATCTACTTTAATAAATTCTGACATCTGTAGAAAATTCAGTATAAGTTTGAATGCCCCAGTGGCAAAATATTTCATGAGAGTTTATACATGATTATAGAAGAGACAACGTATGACTTCTAAAATCGACTGAATGCTTTCCTATAAATATAAAAGGCTATAGCTACTAAATAAAAATGATAGCTGCATAACTATGTACACCAACAGAACTCATCTGCAAGGATGGCCACAGTGACATGAGCAAACCAATGCTTGCTCACTCAGACCAAATATGGAAACCTACATGGCAATGGAAGATCACAGAGCAGCAATATTAAAATAATCTGCAACTAAAACAATGCCTGGCCACATTGCTATCCAATTACAGGAAAGGGGAAATAGGGCTTGATGTTTAATGTCATCTTTCATACGCATGGTTGTGGGGTTTACATGGTTTCTCTGAACTGTTTCCAGAAAAATCTCATGTTGGAATAATTTCACTTCCCCTCAGATGAGAGAAAGTGATTGGTTTTCCTGTTTCCAAAATAGACTCAGGCCTCAAGCCATGTTTAAGCTACTGCAGCACAGCACTTGTTGAAGTACAATGATAGGGTGAGATACTTCAAATGTTTTATCAGTATAAATATTTCATCAAGTATTAATCTTCTTAATCAGTATTTTGCCTAAATATGGAGGGTTTGGGGGACAATGTTCTCCATAATCTTCTTGAATACCCCATCCTTATCTTACATTTCATTTCCCTCAAGCCTCTCATGGATGCACACACTGCCATTTTATTTTGAGCTCAGCGTATAAACAGACATTTGATGACCTGGGCACCCATGAGTAGTAAACTTTATTTCACTGTCCACCTCATACATCAAGACTGTGACACTTGGATGGGGATTCAAGGAGTGATGGTCGTGTGAAGGAGCAGTGGAAGTTTTAGTATGGTCCAAGAGCTGACTAATATAGACGGTCAATTCCACGACATTGTGCCAGAGTGCAACGGCTATTTTGGTCCCCGTGATCTGCACGGTGGAGGCGACGACGAGAAGCCATGATACAGCTCAGAGGCTAAGGTCATGGTGGTTGTTATTATCCTGCGAGCGAGACAATTTCATCCCAGATTTATTCCAACGCTAGAAAATCTATTGACTAAAAAAGGTGACATATTGTAGGATTTGCTAATTCAAAACACTACACAATTAATGTCATGTCACTTTATTTGGCTACTGTATAATAGCTTTTGTGTACTTGTGAATGTGTTAATCCTTTATACATTTTAATAATCTCTCTTCCATTAAATCTACTCTTTAAGTGAACACCTCAGTCTCAAGACAATGTCTGTATCACTTTGCCAATCTGCTACTTGAATCACAAATTGAAATATCAGAAGAAGTTCTCCTAGCAAAGACATTACACCACCTCCACATTCCCACCTGAGAGAGAGAGAGAGAGAGAGACAGAAAGAGAGAGAGAGATGGGGGGGGGGGTCATTACTTGCTGCTTGTGTGAGAGCACGCTGCTCAGCGCTGACTGCAGGCCCGACTTCTTGGGAGGGTCCGGACGGTCGTGGCTACAGTGATGTATGGGCAGATGCATCAAATCGCACAAGATAAACAAGCGATGAGTTTCATCAGGGCCATCATAGCTTTAATTTGGCTGCCTAATGAGTCAGATCTAGTGGCGGAGATAAGAGTTGTCAGAGGCCCAGCTCTAATGAATTTCTTGCCACTTGTAATCAAGGTTGCCTGTCTGAGGGGGGATGATTAATGGAACCCTGGAGGATTCCCTCGGCCCTCAGCCTTCATTACAGCTAATGCATTCTCAGGCAAATTAACAGAGAAATGCAGGCGAAAGCCAACGGGGAAGGGAAGAGAAAGAGAGAGGAGAAAAGGGGAGAATGGGAGAGAGTGATGGGAACAGAGTGTTTATGTAAGACAAAGGAGAGAGAGAGAGGTGGAGGATGAAGAGGAAGATAGCGAGGCCCGGTTTGGCAGCAGGAGTGGGAAAGAGAGGCAGGGATGTGCTGAAATCTGCTGATTAGAGAGAGGTTCAAGGATATGGAAATGAAGACATGAGTTTGGGGCAGTCACAAAGGAGCAGAGTGCAACATGGATGTACTGCTCAGACATGATGGAACTGAAATTGATAAATGGATGTTCAGGTCGGGGGGGGGGGTTCAGGAGAGGAGAGATGGTCAGATTGAATGCGCAGAGTGGATATAATTATTGGTTTAGGAGGAGGAAAGGGTGAAGCAGAGAACATGGAGCAACAGTAACCTGTCCAAATCAAGACAGGTTGACACTAACGCCACCTTAAAGCAACATTATTGTTATGACCGGGCACATCACTGACTGCTTGCTAAACAGGCTGTTAAAATGGCCCGTGGCCAAGCAGCCCCTACATGTTATGGAAATAGGGATTTAATGTTTGCAAATATGGTCTTGTCAGGTCTTTGTGTACTCATCCATCAGCCTCAGACCCACCTCTGCAATCTTAGAAGGCAATTTGTCTAAGAAGAGGTGGGCGGCAGAGAGCCCTCCTCACTGTTTAGCAGGCCCTGATGAAATATCAAAACACACAGCAGTGCACGCAAGCGCTCCAGTCTCACCACAACAAACACAAGTGGCTGGGGTCTGCCAAGGCGTGAGGAACGGTAATAAATTACAGGACACATTCTTTCGGGGATATTTCTCAAGAGATGCAGAGTGAATATGATTCCGTTCAGGTTTGTTTAAGCAAGGCCTGTTGAGATTTTAAGCCCTTGAAGACTTCAAATCTTATGCTTTTGTAATAAATATTTTCATATTAACAGGTCAGAGTCAAACCGGGGCTGAGGACTGATCCTCCGTACCAGGTGAGCTACACAGGCACCCACATATGCCTTTTTCAAAATAAGCCACACCCACTTCGAACCAGTGGTACAGAGAAAAAGATAAAAACAGAAATCTTTCATGGGAAATAACCAAAACTTCTTTTTGTCATGCAGGATCCCATTCTTACTGGAAATGAAGCCGCTTTAAAAAAAAAAAAAAAAGTTTTCAGGGCCTTTAAGCGTGACTCGGAGCATTGTGGCTCCATGTCCAGCCAGCGCGGCGGGAGGAAGAGGAAACACTAAAGAGAAACCAGGTGATAAAGCTCAAACAAAGCCGGCCAACAGAGAGAGGAAGGGGATGAAGATATGCTGAGACAAGATTAGCAGGAAATAAGAAGTGGATTAGTGAGGGCTTGACTCCTATGAACACTTAGACCTTTCACTTTTCCCCACGGTGTTGTGCTGCCTGACACTAAGCCCGGCTCTTTATCTTAATCCTCTTTCAGCCAACTGTTGGGGGTCCCACAAGCAGGAAGTGGAGAGAGGTTGCTTTACTTACCTTCAAAACAGGCTCGGATGAGTTTTCTTGGACACATTAAACGGACTGTTCCAGTGACATTGAATTTCTCCAGGAAGTTTGATGAATGGACATGCAAAAGGAAAAACATGAAATGGCAGTACGTGTTGAAGTGACAGTGAGACTTTTAATTTGAAAGGGTCTCACCTCGTCAGCAGGTCATGCACAGAAGCGGCAGGAGCGTGATGGATGAACACATACACTAGACAAATGTGCTGATTTCCCTACATGCAGGGAAGGCTACATCGTTTTATTTGAGTGTTTATTAATTGGTCAACAGTCAGCTGAGCATCCAAGCATACAACAAGTTACTCTTTAGCGTTTGCTTTGTGTCACGTTCTCAACGTAAAAGGAAATACAAAATGAACTTTAACAACAACAAAAAAAAGAAAGATATATACAAACTGCATTATAAATATGTCAAATGTACATCATTATACACAAGTACCAAAGATGGTCGGTTAATGTCAATACCAAACCAAAGTACCTTAAAAATATGCCTAAAGAGAAACAACAACAAAAACAACATATCAAAATATGGTTCATGGTTCAAAAGGGACCTAAACCCAGTTTAGTTTGTTTCTCTAGGTGGAGCTTGTCTTCAGATAAAAGCATTACGCTATTATGTACACTTCAGGTACAAACAGGCAGATTTCTAGTGTTTTTTCATCATCTATAGTTCAGGTAATCAATATTCACATTAAACTCCTGTCAATAATCCTCTCAGACACTGAAATGTACTCTAAGTTGGTTAAGTAGAAATCAGAAATAAGGCCAGTACCACTTGATGTATGCAGTACAAGTAAATTTGAAAGTATCTGGTGGAATTTGTGGCCGTTTTTGGGATGTCTTGAAGAAAGAGTTGGACATTTTAGACTTATTTGCTTTCTTGCTGAGAGTTAGATGAGAAGATCAATACCACTTTCACGGCTCTGCGTTAAGTATGGAGCTAGAGCCAGGAGGCGCTTAGCTTAGTGTACCTTAGCTAGCATAAAGACTGGGAGAAGCAGGGCGCCACGGTTAGCCTCGTTCTCTCCACAGTTTGAAAATTGTAGAGGAAAATACGTGGTGGAACTTTATGCTAAGCCAGGCTAACGGTTAGCTTGGCGCCGCTCAGCTCCGTGCGCTAACATACAGACCTGAGAGAGGTATCAATCTTATGATGAAGAAAACAAATAAGCACATTTTCAAAATAGTCCAACAGTTCCTTTACAATATCGCTCTCTCTGTGATTTACAAACATCCTTGTTTGACCACATATTTATTCACCATGTTATCTGAAAAGGAATACTGTAAAGACAAACAGAATTCTAATGATAAGTTAGAAAAAATGAATAACTTACTCTGTAAACACATATTCTGCCTTTGTAAACCCATAAAATCAAGACGGTTTAAAACCTTAAAAATGGCAGTTGAATAATAAGAAAAATACGCTGGAGACATTGTGCCAACTCCACCTGAATTCATTTCTTACCTTTGCTATAAATTACTTGGCTTATCATGTCAGTGGAATACTGTAAATTTGTGTTAATGCAAAGAAGGCCAAAAGAATTATACATCCCTCTGCAAACCTTGCTCATTCTAATTCCTTAATGTCTCACTTCAGTCTAGATTGCATTTTGTTAATCATTTGCTTATAGGCTGACACATAGGTTTAAGGGAAAGGAAAGGGTTGTTTTTGTTGTTCTTATAAGGAATAGGGTGAATGAACAAGAACTACTTTTTACAGACGTCTGTACATTAAAACACAGTTATGTTCCCAAATCTTCCCTAGAGGTATCTCCTCTCTGGTGTCCTTTCTCCAATGTTTATGAAGAGAAATGCCCAGTTGCTCCCTGCTGCACACGGTCACAGACGTTAGCACACACGTGTGTGGCACAGTTTTGTACGGACGCACTCACACACAGTACCGTGTATGTATTTCACAGCAGCATTAGAGGAAATGCTCCCAAGAGTACCGATTCTATAGCCTCTGGCCACAGGAGGTGAATGAATATTCCAGTCGCTAACTTCAATACAACTGAGTCAATCGGAAAATTACTTCAACAAAGACATCATTAATGGTACGATTTGATACTTTGAATTTGAATGAAGTCTGAAGAGGCACACTTACAAGGCCATGTGGCTTGATGGTCATGAAACATTATGCCCCTAATTCCTTTACAGTCGCGGACACTTTTACTGGAGGATCGCCATAAGGGTGGTGAAGGAAATGACTCCCTTTCACCCGATAGGAATTCTGCAATCAACTCCTTTATGGTAATTCAAACCCATATTCCTGTAGAATTAAGTATCTAAATCATTTGGACTCTTCAACTATAATTGATTTGCCTTTGTATTATGAATAGTATGTCGAGAGTTTGATAGCTGTGTTGAAGACATGCATCATTACTAAAGCTACTGAGATCATGAAAGATTTGGGTTCTTTCCCATATCAGTGTTTTGTAAATCTATTCCTCACAGTTTTATGTTATTATGCCTAGGCTTGGAAATTTGAAGGAAGCTTCTCATTTCAAGCTCATTATAAAATCAGTTCACGTCGCATAAGGGGAAGACATAAAAAGGAAATGTTCAAGCATTAAGGAAATGCTTTTCGTAGGGAAGGTATGAATGCCAAAGTAAGTCATTTGTTTGGTTGGCGCTTAAAAAACAAAAAGTTTAAAGCTGATCGTGATCACTTTAGATCAAGATTGAATGAACAAATAAAAAATAATAATAATATCACTATAAAACAAACCATGTACAATGTCCGAACCCCAAAAACCCTCTTCTCACGGCTTAGTGGAATATAAACACTGAGTCCATCGCTCCTGTTATCTCTCCATTGGTACTGATTCTGGGTTACACAGTGTGAAACAGAGGAGAAAGAACTGGGAAGAGACGAGTGGGTTCGGGGTTGTTCGTGTGTCTGCGGCTGCTCACTGGCTCCTACATGATGCTGATGCTGCGGTTGAGCTCACACTGGGCGTTGTTGTTGTTGATGTTGGGATTGGGGTTGCGGCGGCTCATGTTGGGAGTGGGCACCGATGTCAGGCTGCTCGTGTCGTTGGGGCAACCGTGCTGAAGTAAGATGTCGGCGCACTCCTGGCTGCCGGCTCGCCGGGCGTAGGACAGCGTGGTCTGGCCACGAGCGTCCCGACTCTTCACGTCCACACCGTACTGTGGGAGAAAATGAAGGGTACGAAAGGCCGATCATCAATAGTTATTTGCAAAGAGGGTTTTACAAACAGTATGACCATTGGATTTTAAAAAAACAACACATGCAATGCAAAAACTCTGTATGTGAACAACTTCTTTTCAGAAGCTCATTTGAGTTTTGCTCATTTCATTCCTCAATGTTTTCTCAGAAGCAGAAACGTTTTTAAAGTTGTTTGTCCCAAGAACTTCTTAAACCCTTGACCTTTTTCTTGCAGTTTTATTGAAGTTGTATAACATTGTATGACAATTTCAGATTTACAGTAGATTCTGTATCTGCTTCTCCCAACAATTCAATTATAGTAGAAATATATATTGACTGGTGTTTGGTGAAATATTCAAACCCACAATGCTGCAGTTTGTTATATGGAGATATCTTGTCCATTCCTCATTTACAAATACTGACATATTTGGTATCTTGGACAATCTTGGGTCCATTAAATCCTAACTAGGATTTTTAACTTTTTTTTGCAATTTAAAACAATACTAGCTACACAACATTTTTCAGTGCTGTAGTTACTATTGAGTTAACGCTGTTTTGTCTGGGAATTAAGCCATTGTGCCCTTGAGCAAGGCACCAAACCCCAAACTGCTTGAGGCCCCTTTAATGGGCAGCCCACTCACTCTGACATCTCTCTTAATTAGTGCATGCATAGGTCCTGTAAGTGCATGTGTGTGTATTTCGGGCGTGTGTGTTTATAAGTTTAAAACAAATACAAAAGGTAAAATATAATTTCCTTTTGGGGAACAATAAAGGTATCACTTCTTCAAATGGACAACTTTCTAGACCCAAAATAACGGATGATTCAGTGTTTCTTATTTATACCCAGCAGTGTGGAGAGAGTTTTGAAATAGCATTTAAACCTTCATGTTGTGAAATAAATGGTAACACTTTCTTTTATGGGTCTGTAGATTCTCAGCACTTTCCTGGACTGTTTCTTGGAAAGAAGTATACTGACCAAGCTAAGACAATTACTTTAGTTACATGAAGTAGTTACTGATTTCCAGAGGAATTTCCATCAAGGAAATGCTTCTTTTAAATAAAACTTTTAGAAAATAAAGCTATGCTAACTAAGAAAAATAAAGATCAAGGTAATTAAAAAAAACATGTGGAACGAGCTTTTCTCTTATGAGAAACTGGCTGAGAATCTGTGTGTTTGCTGGTTGTTAGGAAGTCCTTCTTTTCACACTTAAACTCCTTAATCACTTGCCCAGACTCTAAATGCCGACACTATCAATGTTCATCCACCTCTGATTGTTCCCCTCAAAGCCGGATGAGCCAACTCACCCAGATGAGCAGCTGTGTGATGACCACGTTGGCCATTGCGCAAGAGAGGTGCAGAGCAGTGCGTCCGTCTCCGTCCCCGTAGGTCTCGTTAACCTCCTCCTTGGTGCCGTGGGCCAGCAGCAGCACCACCAACCTCAGGTCATCCTCCACCACCGCCCGAAGCAGCTGCTGCCCCAGGGGAACGTCCGACTGTGGCAGTCCCACAAGGAACAGCTTCTGCTCGTACTTGGCTCGGATCCAGCGCTCCTTCTCCTCTCTGGAGAGAAGGAAACGACAGGGACGCTACAGGTCAGGCTGGGTGAAATATGCTGAACATACATACACAATTTAGCACCTAAGTTAAATACCTCTCAACATTTATCTTAGAATTTTGAGGCAGTGATTTCAAGCCAAAGCCATGTGAAAAAGGTGTGTAGTCACACAGGGGAGGTGTTACAGTAATTGGCCTAAGAGACTCACTAAAATGCCGTTTCTAAATTATTAGAGCACATGAAAGCCACTAGCCTCCACTATCACAGTGGGAAATAATACAGCAAGATCGGCTGAAGAGATGAGAGAATGCCAAAGGCTGTGACGCTTTGGGCAATATTCCACTTTTTAGTGATTAAGGTCGACAGCAAGACGGTGAGAGCCTGGCCAGCTTTCTAAAGGTTACACATCTTGAACAGCATGTCTGCTGCTGACAATATAGGAAGGAGGGGGGGACGTATTTTTATCAGCGCTGTCGGCTGTCAGTCTGAGCTGGTGGATCCCCTCCACAAAAGAGGCAGAGTGTCTCCGAGCCCCGGTCTCCCTTGGGGTGGCTGGGCCCTGAGTCAGATCGATGGGGCTGAATGGCAGCCAGAGAGGGACGCTGGGTTGTGGGGCTCCTTCCCTTCAGCCTGCAGCAGAGAATAGAGGCTGAGGGAAGGCTCGATCCTCTTTTGCCAGGCAGAATTCTATCTATTGCTCTCCATCTTGACCCCCCGTTTCATTCTCTGCCCACATACAAACTGTCCAAATAAGAAAGAAAAAAAAAAATCAATATCAATATGTGAATGACTGAGCATGCCCAGTGTGGCACTAACCCTGTGACCCTGTCAGCCGGTGTGATAAGGAGAGCAGAAAGAGGCCGTTGTTTGGATTTGTGGGTGAGTGACAGAATGGAGAAGGTTTGTGAGGATAAGTTAAAGCGGCGACGCTGGCTAGAGTGACAAGGCTCTCATGGGACTCTCTATCAACGGGCCGAGGCTTAGCAGCAAGTACAAGCTGACAATCTAAATCACTTCAATTCCATTTCATCATAATACCAGTGACAAAAAACTCCAACAGTACAACTTCATTACCAAAATCAACCTTATAAATGAGCTGCGGACCGTCACATCCACACATTAAATGACATAATTATATAATTTATTAAAGCGTTGGTTCCCCCAATTTACAAAAGAAGTATTTAGCCACACAGAAGCATTTGCTTTTACATGAGCTATTTATCTTTAAGATTTCTGTTTCTACCTTGATGCAATGGAGATGAATGGAATTTTGTATGTGGTGCTAACAGGTTTGTAAACTGACAAGGATTACGCTGATGTTATTCTATACTCTTTTTTTATCAAACATATCCCATAAAAAGACCAAAACCAAACCAAAACTTTCTATTTTCCCTACCTTGTCTGTGGCTCTCAGCACAAAGCCCTTGTTGACTGAAAACTTGACTCCTTATAAACTGTCCACACATAAATAGTTTAATTTAAAAAAAGGCTCATTAAGTAGCAGGGCACTGTAGTTTTTACCAAATGTACTCAAACTGGAGTAAATGCATTTGTTGGGGACTATATTTAGCTGCGGAACAACACACAATTGTTGCTCTGGTGTGTTTACAGCAGTAGAGGGGTTGTGGGATTGACTCGAAATAAACAACAGTGCAGCAGTGAGGCTCACTGATGTGTCAATGAACAATGAAGGTCTATGGCACAGAGTAAAAACTGTATCAGGGTTTTGGCTAAACAAACAAACAATGCTTTTACTATAAATCGCTATTAGTTCTGGTATCTTCATGGGATTTGTTGACAATAGGTAAAAATATAGAATATTGCCTGTTGCTGTTCAACACATTCAACAGCAACATTTCATTCCTGAAACAATGTCGTAGTTACTTTACATAACCCACAGACCTCTTTGAAAAGTGGAGTTAAGATAATGTCAGAAAGAACCATTGGAGATAAAAGAGAAAACATGTCCTTTTGTCATTTGTGTGAACTAACCCTGAGTGTATCCCCAAATAGATCATTTTAGATTACAGCAGCAGTTTTAACAATAGTAACCAGTTCCACATTAGTCACTCTCCTTTATTACGGCCTTAGCAGCGAGGTGTCAAGGCTGCCAACTCACCACAGACAGCAACCGTTTTCAGACTCATATGTCAGCTGCCAGGCTCACTTCACAGAGCAGTCTGTCTTTCACAGAGGAGCCTGGCTCCGGCACCTAACTACGGTTAAGGATGTGATGGAAGAGGTGCAGCTCTTTATCAGCGCCCCAGCATAGATTGATTAACTGCAAAACACCCCATGAAGCTCATAAAGCAACTTAACCTACATCTTAAAACAGGTTTTAAAGCTACTGCGTTTATAAGCATATGGGTGCATTTTTGTGAGGAAAATGTGTAGGAGAAAGTCCTTTACCCCGTAACCAAAAGAAGATCTTTTCTAAAGGGTGAAGGTATTATCTGAGCAACAATACAGCCCTAATGGCCGGCAATTGCAGTGGCTCAGAGTTTTATGGTGTAATACCTCCATCAATCCCTACTCAGTCATTATGTGTGGACAAGCCTGTTAGCAAATCAATTGGCCTTAAAACAGGCAGACTGCTCAGAACAGGAAGGGGCCGTCCTGCCCTCCCCTCTTATTTCCGGTGGACACTTTGAATACAAGTGCTTTATTTTTATTTTTTTACTGCCAAAAAGGATAAAGTATGTCTAAAAACTCTATAACTAACTGTAATCCTCAAGGCAAAAATCTACAACCTTTTACAGAAATCTAAGCATGTTTTAAAACAGTTTGTTTCAAAAAGCTAGACCATGAATGAGATGCTGAATCTGTAGAGCCCAGTGAATTGATATGAGCTAAATGAGGCAGAAAGTTAGCACTAAGATGTGAAACAAAAAGGCTGAAGAGAGCCATTAAGAAGACGTCAACATCTCAGAAAGGAGCCCTGAGGACACTTTGTTAGCCTCCGCTATGAAAAAAGCCCGGAGGACTTGCAGGAAAAGGCCTCACTCACTGCTGATGCTGAGATCTGAATTCAACCACAGTGCTTTTTGCACTGTCTACTTTTTCCACACAAAAATAAAAACAAAAGCAGCCACGCAGTGGTTTTTAAAGAAATTCCTAAACTGCTGCCACTTGAAAGAAAGAGTGTGAAAGGAAGTGAAATGGTAATCCTGCCTCTGTCTTTTGTTTGAAATAGAAAAACAATCCAAACAGAGGTAGGGTTTAGACAGTCAGAGGGGAAAACTGAGACCCTTGAAAAGGACACTTCCTCACCGCAGGAAGAAGAAAAATAAAATCAGCAGATTTAGCATGTCAAAGCGCCAGGACAGAGTAGGAGGGGAGTTGGAGAGGGAAAGGAGGAGCATTTTCACAGCATGGGGGGATATGTAGGAAATTGAACTGATGGTTACTCTTACCTATACACACACACACACAAACACACACACACACACACACACGGGCACAAACAGACACCCATTTCCCCACCCTGACTTGAGCACATACTTGTTCTAAATTTCTCTGTTGCTTAGGGGACAGAGGGGAGCTTACAGTTCCTAATAAAAATGCCTGTGTCTCTTTCAACTCAAAACAAGCGGTGTTTGCTTCGCAACAAACTTCTTTCATCATTCAGAGTTATCTCAAAGCGGATAATCATTGTTTAACTTTCTATCATTAGACTGAATCTGAAAGAAATCTTGGGCAAACATCAAAATGCTCACTGAGTCTTAATGGGCTACTGTCCAGAGCTGGTGTCCCCTTTAATTTGCCTATGCAGAGCCCACGTAGATAAAGGCAGCCTTAACAGTAGAGAAAGGCCTCTTTTATAATTCTATTAGAGCTCTGTCCTTTCAGCTCTCCGTTGAGCAATGGATTCTGACCCTGACTTAATTAAGTGGCAAATGGCGGAATGATTCTCCTAAACCCAGCCCACGGAGTCAAGAACACATGACTGAATTCAAATAAAGAGGGACAAACAAGGATAATTAGTCAAGCCTGAAAGACAAAGGCAAACAGGAATTTATAGGAAGGGAAGGGAAACGGAGACGGCGAGGGTGGAGCCAGCGGTGGTTGACCAACTACAGAATGACCAACCTGACTGCCTGTAATAAAGGTATGGGTCCACAGGAAGAGAAGATCTTTCAAACACATACTGATTCTTCCTAAACAATCAAAGCTTCTAGAGCTCCTCCTACTCTTCCCCAAGGATCCAAATTCACTGCGGACACATCAAATAGACGCAGTGAAGGGGAGAAATGGTGGTGGTGGTGTTGGAAGGGGGGGTCTTGGGGTTTGACCAGCCTGAACAGACCTCACAGTGGGGGTTGGCAACTTGTATGGGACCGATTCCCATGCAGACAGCAGCTTCACTTCCACAAAACCAAGGGGAGGGAAGAGAGAGAGAGTGTGAGGAAGAGGGACAGCCGCAGAAAGAGAGAGAGGGGGCTCGGAGGGGAACGACAGAGATGAAAAAAAGCGCACACAACAGGGACAGAAAGCTGGGCCCCAAAGCATCAAAGGTTGCTAAGGGCCAGAAATGAAGAAGCAACACAGGAAACACTGTAGAAAAAGTGCCAAATAATACCCCCTATGGCCCCCAGCGTACAGTGTAGACATGGTATGCTCCGCTCTGAGAAGAACAGCTGCAAAAGAAATAAGACAAATATTTCTTCAAGTGGAATAGCTGCCACTTTTCTTGCTTCCACAGTGCGGTCGGAACAGATGACCAGAATTCAAAAGGTTGTTGTGTTGAGCTCAATAGAGAGGACCAACAGGAGAGCATCTGGGTGCCGAAGGCAGGCATAGGGATGAGTTGAATATATTGTGACATTAATGAGGTTGTCAGCCTCCTCATGATGGAGTGGCTGTGTTTTTGTGCCAGCAAGACTAACACCCTTAAATGCTCATGCTGTTAACCCCTGCTGAACCCTCGCCTCACATACAAAGCAGAGGGGACGATAACACATGCCCTGCTTATGTATGCAGCCTGCTGCATGTACGTACACACAACTTCTCGTTCACATAAAAGGCTCTGATCTTTTTACTTTCACGTCATTAGACAATTTTTTTTGCTAAGAGTTTATAATGCTAACAAGATTAAAACTAAATTGCACAGTTAAGTTTACTTTGCCATAATGACTCAGGCCTTTCCTCTACGTCTACCTGGCTAAGAAAGCCGATGGCATGTGGGAAATTAGTGACTGTGGTACCACTTCTCCCACACAGGGCTAATTACTGACCTGTGGGTTTCATTTAGAGAGAGAGAAAGAGAGACAGAGAGAGAGAGAGAGAGAGAGGGAGAGAGCGAGAGCGGACATGAGAAGACCCAGTCATTCATTTGTCTTAATTAATTACTCTAACTCCATCAGGGCTCCTGGCAAGGCCGGCTATTCTAAAAGCTCTTTTGAGAGTTGGCGTTCCAGCACTCCTAACCTGTAAGTAGCCCCGAAGCTTTGCTCTGTGTCTTGGGGAAACATAGGAGGACAGAGGCCACTGTGGACAAATCCTAGCACAGGAATCTAATGGCCACAGCACCGATGTTGTAAACGCCACAAACAGCTTGGGAGGATGGGCGAAAAACGCCAACGCCGGAGCAGAAGGGGTTAAAAGAGGCAGTGGGTCCAGGTTGGGAGAGGTTAGCGGTGTGATTCATTTTTATTACCACGCAGCCCCTGCAGGCGGCAGGAGTGGCAAATTATTTCTGAAACAAAGTGGAGGGCTCTCATCAGAGCTATTACCTGCCTGTGGCCAAGGGCGGCGCGGAGCCTACAGAGGGTGACAGTGAGAGGCCCGCGTCAGTGAGGGATAGCCGTCCACATCCGTCCATGCTCCAGGACATCTCCCCCAAATGAGAACTGGTGTCTGTGTATGTGTGTGTGTGTGTGTGTGTGTGTGTGCTTTACTGTGAGTCTGCCAGTAGATGATAAGGATAAAGTTAGCTGTTGGACCTCCCCCACAGAATCTGTCAAAATAGTCTGTGGTGTTTTCTATCAAGAACATGCCAAGCAATTAGAGGTGATGTGCAAAACACAACGACTCCTAGGTGCTAATTAAAAAGAACAACTCCCATCCAATATGCTGACTGCAGAGATCATCCACAATGCAAGGCTCACACACATTCATTATTATGGATTTAAAGTTAGCCTAGCCAGGTTCAGCTTTTTAACAAGGCATTATTTAATAAAACTGTTGTATTCATTATAGCGAATGGCTTGATTATGGTTAATACATCATTATTTCTTTATAGATAAGTTATAAGCCATGAATAAGAACCACTTTTGAGGTTGGAAGGTTGTAAAACATTACTTTGGCTGTTTGAATAATTGGATTTCTTTGGAGAGGGAATTACAGAAAAATCAATTTTTAACAAAATACTAACACCCACAGATGCAGACGTAGTCATTAAAAGCCTTTATTGCCCATCAAACTGTAGGCTTGATGGCTTATTAGAAAGTGGTAAAGAAATTATCATTTACTGATGGAATTATACATTTAGAACTGCATTATTACTACTAAATATAGAGTATCGACACCAGCCAAAGAGATGTTTTTTTTTACAACCTGGCAATCCAAAATGTGCTTCTATTAATGGCTTTTAACTGATCTAAAAAGCCATTATTTACTACTTTATGAAGGGTGTCTTATTGGAAAGTGGTAACATGCATTCTTCTAAGGTCTGAAAACTGGTGACACACGTGCATGGATAAAACTATGCTTCCTCCCATTATCATCATCTTCCCATTATGATGTCTGTAATCAGTCCAATGTTGCTGTGCGGATCTGCGTACAACAAATCTATATATTGTGTTCTTTCGATCCAGAATATCATAAACTAAACCAATCTTGTGGATGAATGCTTTTAAGTTAAATCTCAAAAATGCGACGGGGTAAAACTAGTCTTGCAGGAGACATTCAATCAGACACTGAGTTGATATTCAGGTAGTTACTGAATCGTTTAGATTAGGTGTCACTAATGTTTAGTGGGACTCAGGAGCCATGCACTCACTGCCTGCCTGGGTGCCATCACAAAGCTGCTACATGTCACCGATGTGACACAATTAAAATCCTCTCATATGTGCTCCACTCAACTTAAGAGGACCATATGCAGAAGGAGAGTCAGGTCAGGATTTATGGTGTTAAAAGAAATAAAAGAAATAAGATAACTACATCCCATTAAGTTTGTTCCCATTCATCATTCATGATAAAGCAAATATAATTTGATACCAGCATTTCCCCCACAAGGGTACAATGTTCTATGAGCAACACAATTATCACCATGTCTATAACCAGTGGCCATATATGATATTTACAACTGCTGTGTTTTGTCTAAAGATTAGTTATGCTGCAAATGAGATTTATTGTTTGACAGGGAAAACTAATCGAGATGCTGCTGCGGGATAAGATCGGATTTTTTACAATAAAGAACCTCTCCGGCTTGAGGCGACGTAGGACTGACAGTGGTAGGGAGAGGAATCAACATCAATAATCTTTCATCAAGTCCACAGTAGAGCACTTTAGCACAGATACCATTCAATAAATAACTGTAGGCAATCATTCAGTTCTGAACTGGCCGGAGAGCGCAGGATAGATTCAAGAGGAAAAGGCCTGAGACTACCGGTGGAATGAAAAAACTATAAAAAGCGCAAACTGAAACAGAAACTTTATTTATATGTATGTGCGCATGAAATGGTTTCTCACAGTATTCTTTCTGTATGACCAATAGTGATTTTGAAGTGCATACTGAATCTGCAGGTAACTGGATTGTAAGGCACTCACCTACACTGCTCACAGTTTTACAGTTAAGTGAGCCTTATGTACTGTACTGCCACAAGTTTAAACCTTAAAATGGATCCTGTCATAACCAGAGCTGAGCACAGACTTGGAGAGAGACAAAATACATGGAACGGCGTTACTTAATTAGGAGGATACAAATGAAAGGTAACTGGATCCCAATTAAATAACAGAGAAAGAAAAAAAGGCGTAATCAGATTACTGATACATTTAGTAAAAACAGGGATTATAAACAGGTTCACATTTTTAAAATAGAAAATAATTTACTACTCCACACAACTCCACTTTGGTCTTGAGTGAAACAATGGCTAAAAGTTGGCAATTCATTACAATAGGTTATAATGTTGGTGAAATAATTCTTTCCCTGGGAGTAAATTTCACCAATATTTTGTAATTAAAGCAGAAAAGAGCACTGACAGCGCAGTACAGTGCAACTTATGCCCATATTTGGCATTGAGTTAATCCAAAAGTAATACAAAGTACTCAATTTATATCACTTTAATATTGTGATACTTGGATTAAGTTACTGACTACATTTAAAGTAAGTAATTAGTAACTGTATCAGAATACAATTTTTAAAAAAAACTTCCAACCCTGGCCATGCATTAGCATGAAGGGATATAAATTAGTGTCATTATGGGTCAGTTTTTAACCAATGTTAGGCTTTAGTTTATTAAACCACAAAGTGTTTCAGGACAAGGTTCAATTTATAATTTAACAACAAGAAAGCAGTCCACAGAGGCTGCAACATTCACTTGTTCTGTGGCCCAACCTTTGATAAGTTTCAGTAACATTTGATGTAAAGGTTTTTGAGGTATCCTGCTAACAAATAAAAATGACAGGGCATGCGAAGACTGCCAAACTACATGTTATACTGTCTGTGCTAAAATATCAAATACATCTTAATCTTTGTATTATCAATAACACCTCAACTAATAATTAGCGGGCAACACAACATGGCCTTTAATAAAGCCTTAGATTTGTATTCTAAGATTGTTTAAATTCTATTATTGTTTAGCCATAACAGCTGCAACAGCAGAAGCAGTGGTACTAAAAAAGAAAGCAGCTATAGTTCTCTGTTGGTATATCACTTTATGTAACAAAGTTACAAAGCTGTGATGTAAAAACAGTCTAATGCCACCAGGGAGACCCTACAGACTTTTGCTGTGACAGACAGAGTGATGACCCGGCCCTGTGTGATGGATATGTGACACGGCAGTTTGGGGCCCAAGGGCCTTGCTCTTGGGGTGGGGTTTAGCCATAATGGTGTGCTTAATTACCTGCACAGCCACACAGCAGGTCATTAGTCAGACTGGGACGCTAGGTCTCACCTGTCACCAAGAGATAAACAATCCTGGGTACCTCAGAAGAGAGGGAGCAAATAGTCATTGGGGTAAGTTAGGGCAGGGCCATACAGGATAAGTGGCAAAGTATAATTTAAGAGATACATAATCAAAAGATGGAAAGCTACTTGTTAAGTTCCAAAAGGGAAAAAAAAAACTCTGGTTAAGTTAGGAGAAATTCCACATTCCTACTTACTATTAATCCCTTGATATTGAGCATGAACAAAGGGCATGGGCTGGTTTCACATGTGGTTTAGATTAAAAGATATTTTCCTGATTAGCCCTTACATGTCAAGTGACAAACTTGATAGATTTGGAGCTATTCAGGGCATTTATCAGGTGCGTGCAAAACAATGTCCAGCGAGACACTCCTTTCAGGAATTATGATTTCCCAGTCATTATAGTAAAGGGAGAGACATACAAGACAACATATACTCTGGTGGAAATATTAGATGTTATATCTCAAAATGAAGAGGCAGAGGGATAGAGATGCCAACAAAGTACTGACTCAAATAATCAATGTGGACAGGATGGACTGATGCTCAAACACAAAATTATGTGTTCTTGGTTCAGCAGACTGACATTTATGGACCCCTGGTGCTTCTTATGGAGCATTTTGTGGTGTGAACTGCCTGTTCTGAAATGTGAGTGGCTAATAACTGGCAGGTAATGGACAGAATACAGTGCTGCATTCTCATTCTATAATCTCTCTTTGCATCATTAAGCAGCGCCTTTATTTGTAGAAGGATGCTAACCTGGTGCTGTCGCTCCCTGGCTTGGTGTAGCCCTCCAAAGCGCCTTCCCATACACTGTTGGCCATGGAGTTACCGATGGCCGTCATCACCATGCTGAGCTCCACCGGCCAGTCGTCCAGGTCCAGGGAGCGGACACGAGACAGGTGAGTGCCCAGGTTTCTGTGGATCCCAGAGCACTCGATGCACATCAAGGCACCCAGGTTCAGACTGGCCCAGTCTGGGTCTACATGATGGAGGATGAGAAATATTTACAACAACAGAGTAAAAGAAGTAACAAGAGAAGCTTTATAAATCAATCTCAACAGAAGAATTTTAAAAACCCTTTTTCATCTTTGTAAACTCTCTTGGAGTAAACGTTTTTTCAGGATTACTCTGCATTTTAACCTTCCAAAGAATAAGTTATGGGAAGGAAAGCAGGAATCTTTGTGTTATACAAATTTTATTTAATTCTTTTAGGTTTACAGTATACAGTATAACCCTGGGTTAAGATGTAAGAATTTAAGCTTGCAGGTACACAGGCTGCAATATGGATGATGCAATACTTTTACCATTGCTAACAGTAGTCGCAGTGCTGGCTTTAAACGCTGCTGTTGCTATAAGCTCTGCTGTGAACACCATTGTGCCTGCTGCTGGCAGACTGTAGCACATGCAACTTGTTTTGTAATCGTCATTTGGGAGTCCAACGCTATAAATCCCATCGTCTATTGGGCCTCAGGGTCATGGCCTAAATTAGGCTTAACCCACTTATTATTTGGATTCTGCTGCTACAGTTAAAACAACACTTGCCCATTTTGAGGTGACAAGCTAACGTTAGCTTGTTAGTAGCAAGGTGCACGATTTTTCTTTTCTTTTCCTGACAACTGACTGACTGATTGGTGCCTGGTGCAAATGGCTGATCTTCAATGGCAGTGAGCGAGCGAGCGCATCCAATCCCAACCCATTTTTTACTATATTTTACTATATTTTTGCAAATAAATGTGCTTGTAGGTCGAAGAGTGAGATTAACTGAACAATTGACTCAATGTCTTATAACCAATAACTTGCAAAAACTTGATTTAACCGCTAAAAATCAAATGTTTAAGAACTTTTTTTCAAATTTGATTAAATATGGAAACACAGAAGCTATTTGTTTCCAACTCAACAAGGCCCTTGTAAATAAAACAAGAGCTGGTGTGGTGAAGAATTATACTCACTGGGTGCATCACAGTCCACACAGAAGCTGTTCCCCCTCACGTTACGTATGGACTGAATGGCCATTGCATCACTTTGGCTGCCTAGTCGAGACTGTAAGAAATGAGGGAGAGAATAAGTCAGCAGGAACTAATCATTGCAAGAGTAAGAGAAGGCAAACAATTATAAATGTCCCTCAAATCATTGACAACTTGCTGGAAGAGGGAGGGACAAGGTTTTTCAAAATCTTAGGAAAAGACTGAGGCAGAGAAAATATGAAAATGAGGCTGTGTCTCCCCAGTATGCTGACACAAGCCGTGTTTTATTTCCGATGTCTGTCAGTTCTAATAAGAGATCTCCCACACTGCGGTGCACCTGTCTGACAATCTCCCACATGTGACAGGTTGAAGTGGGTGAGGGGGCCGGGGAGGTTGAGGCCGCAATAAAAGTTGAAAAGAGGTGGAAAGAGGAATTTAAATGAAGCAGAAGAATTGCAGGATGATGACAATGCTGTGATTAAATGATTTTCTCCAGACCTTCTGATATTTCTTCTCTTTCATGAACTACTGTACCTTGTTCTTTATGCTCTCGCAAGACTGCAGGCTGGCAAAGATCTGGCTCTCAATTGCTTGGACCCACAGTTCCCTTTCCTCAAATGTCGATGCTTCGAAGTTCCACGTCTGACCCGTTAACGACACAATCATGAACTCAAAGGAATCTTCTTGCTCTGAAAAACAGAAATAAACAATAAAGTAGTACTTGACTAAACAGGCACGTCGGTTAGGCCAACACGAATCGAGGAAAAATATGTATCACAATTTTTTGATATCACGATTCTCTGCCACAATGTTTTCTCACAAAGTGTAATGTTTATCGCACGCATGAACCATGACAAAACAAAACAAATTGCCAGTACCAAAAATAGATTTTATTTTGGCACCTATAGCACATTGCGCATCACCACAAGTCTGTAAACATAGAGGCTTCAATGAAGAGAAGGGAGAGCATTGCAGCGCTCGGGAGCGCTTTAAAAGCCATTTTATACAGTCTATGTTAAAAACTCATGGAAGAAAGTAGTAGCGTTTGTGATGCAGTTGACTTGTAAAATTAAATGAGTAAAAAAATTGTGAACAGAGTCAATCCACATTGCTATTTTATAAGGATTAATGCTGAGGTCTAATGTCGGTTGTGCAATCTGACAAAATTCAGTGGCTGAGGCCCATCCATGCACGAATGCATGATGAAATGGGCTTCTGTTAAACTCAGCAACAGATAAATAATTTATCTGCACCTCCTGTGCTCCTGAGCACTTTTAGTTGCTTGAAAATGACTCAAAATCCCAAACTCATAAGTGCTAACTAAATTTTGCTAAATATTGTAATTCCTTTCTAAGTGAGTGCAATTACATTGGTAATTGTGTACTTGGTAAGTACATTACCGGCAATCATCAGCAACACACAATATATTTTCTTAAAATCAGATTTTTGTGATTTAACCTCTCTGATGTCTTATCCATTCAATTCCCAGCTATCTGTAAAGGTCTACATACTACGAGACTCCACAGGAAAAAAAATAGAAGAGGGGTTGGAGAAAAATGACAACTTATTTCCTGAGAAATATGATTTGTCCACCATTTCGGCATTGAGGAGGAGTGTAAATGCTGTAATACTCAAAAGCCTCGGCCGCCGTTGCCATGGAGAAGAAAAGAATCTGAGTGGTAGCAAATTCAAAACGCCTTATTGTTAAATTTGTGAACAAAACACCATAGTTGCTAAATACATCCAATATTTATCCAGATCTAAAGTAAAGTAATTTAAGTGCAAGATGCAAACTAAATTATCTATTTTCTAACACTGTATTCTATATTCTTCAGCTTTCAGTTATTGATGCAGGTGAGAGAATCTTAAATTCTGTACCTGGATGACCCATGTAAAAACTGATCTTGGTAGTTGTAGTTAACATTTACTTCCATTTTTTATGTACACGGACTGGTACTTTATAAATTATTATCAAAGAACCAGACATTTTTGGTAAAAACAATCAGGTCGTCTCAGCTCCGATCCCAAAGCTGAAGTGCAGGTTTTGACATTCCTTACATTTCCTTGGTTGACATTTGATGATACCCTAGAACTTTTAAGTGATCAGAGCCAAATGTATTGTTTTTAAAGGGTGGATGCATGATTTTGTGGTTGTTTTTTTAAGTTTTTATATAATTCTTCAACCTCCTACTAGTGTTCCTTATGCATTTAAATCCAAACATTCAAATTTCGGTCAAAGAAGGAATGTTTTTGTGTCAAAACGCTGTTTTTCCAAGGACTCCCAAAAACCCACATGACCTCGTATGTTTCTTTGTTATGACGTTACTTTATTGAAGTTCAGTACAGTAACTTGGATGGCGGTCGACACGTCCGCGTTTGGAGGAGCAGACTGAAAGCTAAGCAAATGTACCGCTTTGGACGCCACATTAAGTTGGACCAAAGCTTGTATTATTGTGCACCTTTAGTTCTGACTAACCAATCAAGGTAGCGGTAGCAACTCCTGTGTTCTGCGAGGTAAATTTACTGGTTTTGTCAAAGGAGTCTGGTCGGTTTGAATAGAGCGATATGTAATGAGGCGGACGGGGGTACCAAATAGTATAATCAGAATCCTGGCTTTTTGGTATTCCAATCAGAGCATGCAGATCAAATTGGGGGGATGTATTCTCTACTCCGTTTGACTATCACCGGCACTCTTTAATATTTACATATTTACATTTGGATGACCTGTCTGACCAGCTAAAACAGTGAAAAACAGGATGTATGATGGGTAACATGCTTGTGAACCATCTCATGTATGCGGATGACTTGACCGTTATCTCTCCTAGCATTGCGGCGTTTCAGGAGTTGTTGAATACATGTTCCGATTATGGTGTTATGTTAAATTTGATGTGAAATATAATTCCAAAAAGAGTTTGGTTATGATCTGTAGAGTGGAAGAGGATAAGGACCTTATTTTTCCATCTTTCCATCTGGCAGAGCAAGTGCTAACTGCTGGTTGTAAAATTAAATAGTTGGGTCACATCTTATCAGATCAAATGTGAAATGATGAGGACGAGGATGTATAGGCAGCAACGCATGTTACATATACAAGCGAACATGCTCGCCAGGATATTCTCTTGGTGTTCTGAAAGTGTCAAGATAAACCTCTTTAAAGCATAATGTACTGCTTTTTACACTGCCCCCTTGCGGGTCAAGTTTAAAAAGGCAAGCTATAATAAGCTGCGGGTCGGTTATAATGATTGCTTTCGCATTCTACTCAGAAAACCTAGGTGGTGTAGTGCAAGTGAATTGTTGTGTCAAGCAGGAGTTATTACATTCTCTGCTTTACTGAGGAATCTGATGTATAAATGTATTGGTCGCCTGAAATCTTCTTGTAACTCTGTCATTTCACATCTGGTTGACCCGAGGTTCAGTGCTTTGATATACCAGTCACCATTATGGAATTACTGGTATAGCTGTCTTTTATGTTGTTGTTGTTTTATGGACCATGAGTCTAATAATAAAGGCCATCTATCTATCTATCTATCTATCTATCTATCTATCCTAAATGTACGTCGATTTCTTTTTGTCTCACAATTTTTATCTAATGTTATGAACATGGAAAAGTGGATTGGCTTGATTTGTGCAAATGTTTTTTTCATTGAAAACAACATTGGCATATAGCCTACTGTAGTGTTAAATTTCAGACGTAACATTCTCACTTGGAGCAAATAATTTCTCACACAATGTAACGATGTCCATCAATAAAAGCGTGAAAAAAAAATACTTTGACAAGGGGGCAGACAATTGGTCTCAGCTGTGTGCTTGGCCATCAAGTGATATTTCAGACTGGACGTGCTGCGATGATAGCTCAGTTCACAACGACAAAACCCACAGTTCCATTTGGTCTTGTCAATCGAACCATTTGGCAACTTTTAAAAAACAAACTTTCCATTCAGAATCTTAGTGGCATCCATTTCGGCATCTGGCGCTCGCCATCCACTCAAAACGTAATGTTACTACTCTTTGGCCGGCTTGCAAGCCGAAACAAGTGTGTGTGGGGTTCCTTTTGTTTTTTTTACAGTCTAGCTAGACCAGTAAGAACATTAATCTCGCAATAAAAAATTGATGCCATTATAATTGGGTTTGCGTTAACGCTGTTAATAACGTATTTACCTGACAGCAGAAAGATAGATAAATAGATAGATAGATAGATAGACTGAGAGAGAGAGAGAGCTGTCTTAATGCTCTCTTCAAATCCACCAGACTGAAAGAGCCTCTGTGTCGTTATTTCAAAACTTAGCACAGCTAACGTTGTGATAGCATTCACATCATGGTTAGCCTTATTGATTTGCTTTCTGTGGAAACCCATGACTCATGTGTTTTGCTAAGGAACTCTTAGCTCAGGCTCTTGAATTTGAAGAACGCAGAAAAGAACGAGGATGGACTGGGCTTTACATATACATACAATTTTTTTTCCCACTGGTTATACATTCTTCATTAACCTCAAAACTAGATTTCAAGATTTTATTGACTTGAGTAAATTTGAATATTGACAATGTTGCAAATATATAAGTGTCTAAAAAAAGACAACATTAAGTCCACTAATGTTTTTGATATAATGAAAACTAATTTAACGGGTTTGAACCTGACCTGCGGTCCTTTGTTGCGTATAATCCTCTCTCTCCCACTTTCCTGTCTAGACAATGTCACTATATAAAAGGAAAAAAGTTCCTGAAAAAACACAAAAATGTATCCTTTGAAAATTCTGAATTGCCAGTGTGTTTTTTCTGCTCCTCGTGTTTAACTAAGATTTATGAAAATGTCACCTGTCGTTTTCAAACAAGAGGTCTGACACAACATATGTTCCAACACATGCTGTATTGCCTCTGCTGTTCAGAAGCAGTTCATTAACTCTGTACTGTACAATGTGACTCGTGTAACATCCCCGGTCTGTGCACATGCTTGAGCTTATAGCCAAATGATTTGTAATTACCTAATTATGTCTATGCAAATAGTCATCTAATTTGCATAAACCATATTTGGAGGACTGGAGGCAAGTAGACACGAGGGTAATGTTTTTATGTGTGGCTTTATCATTAATAGAAATGAAATTAAAAATAAATTGGTCAAAGTACAAAATATATTAATATTTCTATAATGTTTTGTGTATTAATGTATGTATTTTTAATAATCAATTAACTGCATGTTGGTAGTTACACAATGATGAACCTGATGATTGATGAGATGAAATCATCTAATCAAAGAAATGAGTGAACTTTGTGTTAATGATCAATTTAGTCTCCTTGGTGCGAGATGCAGCCCTGTGCTGTTAAATGACAAATGTCTGACGAACGCCACTGATGTAGTAACCCCTGAGCTGCGGTGGAGGGCCATCTCTTCAGGGGGAAAGCAATAATCCAATTAGCTCGACACCAACTTCAATTATCTGATTTAGTTTGTGGAATCGACTACAGGTCACAAAGAATCAATAAAAGCTTGGAAGCCTCTTTATTTACCCTTACAGTGAAAAAGGGTGGGTGACATATTAAAGCAATGGTGGGGATTACAATCTAAAAAAAAAAAAACTCTGTTTTTGACGGAATCAAAATGGTCAACTTAAAAAAGGAACTTAAATGTGAAAGAGAATTAAAGCAAAAAATAGTACAGAACATTTAATCTGAAAAAAAAATTGAAGTAGAAATCCATTTTTTCTGTCCAATATAACTTCAGGTAAAATAACTAATGCACTTGATTATAATTTGTGGCTTCCAGACTCAAATGTTGTTTTACTTGTGTTTTCGTCTTTTTTAAAAACCTGAACAAAGCTAATTATTCTGTTGGCTGCCCAGGCAATAAATTGGAGGCATTAAAACGCTTTCATTATGGAGATTAAAAAAGCAACGGATGGCTTGTTTCTTAAACTGATGAGTATACAAGGGAAAACAAATCTAATTCTCCATGAATAGTAATGCACACGTGAGACATGCTGTAGCCACTAAAGAGGACCATGTGCAGCAGGATCTTTATGTGTGACACCGGTATTGTCATTACATGCAGCTCCAGCACACTGATATTACTTTTTTAATGCCGCCACAGTGTGGCAATTCAGCTCCATAAGCCAAAGTAATTCTGCTCCATGTAAGCATGATGCTGAGGTCAAAGTGGTCTTCTCAGAGAAGGTAAATCTGAGCATGAACAATGAGTCAAAGGCATCACTGCTATTTTACAGTAACCTGACATGATGAGCTTGTAAAAGGGCCATTAGTGCTTCTGTTATTACTCAATGGTTGCAGTTAGCACATGGGTAGCAGAGGAACGATCACCTTGTCACATTAACGTGAGCGTTAACCTCCTGACCAAATCTATCTGCGAGCCTACAATCAACAAGTTCTTGCCAATTAGAAATAAATTAACACAGCTCTGCCAGTGGGCGGACAAGGAAGAACACAATTTAAAGTTAACGGAGGAGACAACTGTGAAGAATGAGCGAAATATGATTTTCCTTAATTAACACAGCGTAATAAAAAGGAAATTAGAGCGTAATGGCCATAGAGCTACAAAGAGGTAGTATCAGACAAAAATACACATCTTTGTCCACCATTTGCTTGGTTCATACAACTGTGCGGGAACCTCCTAGTTGCAGATTCTCTTCAGATATTTGATGCAGCAGCAATTTAACAGGCAGATTGTTTTGCCAGTAATTAATGACTGCTTCAAGATACAAAAACAGATGGTGGATGCATTTGTAAAACTTCCGGTTGAGATTTCACTTAAAAAAAACATAAAATAAGCTGAAAAAATACAATTTATTGCAAAGGAATAAACCAATGGTTTCCATTTTTGGCGAGGGATCCCTTCCAAAAAAATTATGATGATTGAGGCTCCTTATCACCTTACAGATGTCTATGAGTTATTAACAGTGCTACCAAAGAGTGATTTCACCTTTAAACATCTGAGATGGTTACATGTAAATGTAAACTGTTAAATAGAATAAAGTAATGCACCAAAGATCAACTTCTCAAATACTTCACAAGTTAGAAAAATTTGGATTTTTAATACCTCTAAAAGGTGTTTATTTGACCTGAGAATCAAAGTGAAACCTGAAAGAAAATTGGGTGACCCGAGGACGGTGATTCCTCTGTTGCTGTGTATGTGCTGTAGATTCACAGTCGAGGACCTGTGGACCAGATTAGGTCCCCAGGGGGTTTGATGCTGAGCCCAGCTGTGCTGTCTATACGGCAGGCAGCAACGCAGCATCTATTCTGTCTAAGCCTCTCAAAGACTTCTGGAGACCAGTGTGACGAACCCATAGAGTAGACTTGGCAAACAGTTCTTAGCCTTGAGGACTCCTTTATGTTATCCATTTGTGTGAACACGCTGAAATGATGACAAGGCGCAGAGGTGCACAAGGTGAGCTATTGTTTGGTGTGTAGGACGTGTTGTGTTGTGTCGTATGCATGCGTCAGGCAGTCACTTAAAGAAGCGCTTGCCTTTCCCGTGAATTAACGAGCAGTTGGGAAGAACAGGCCAAGGCGGTGCCATCTGTAAATGTCACAGGCACTGCTTGCTCATTTTACACATCATTAAAGCCAATATTCCTAACCTGTATCAGAGCAATCAGGAGCAGGCCATTACTGCGACAGGGGCCCCAGGGGAACCACGACTGAACTCAGAAAGAAGAGAATAGGGAGGGAGAGCGAGATAGAGCACACTCTTTATCTATCTGACACAGACATACACACGCGCTTGTGTACACACACACACACACACACACACTTCTAAATGCACATTCTGAAACAAACAAGGAGCACACCTTCCAACACTAAACAAACACATGAAATCAGCACCAATACCACTACGCTAATAGCTAGTGCATTTAACAACAGAGCAGAATGAAAACCGGGCCAATTATACATGTATCTGTGGGCAGTGTGTATGGAGCCCAAATGAGAATCTTGTTATTCCTTTCCCTCCATACTGTGGTGCTCACAAAGCTAAGCCATTACAAGAGTGGAGGCTCCAGGGACAGCTTTCGGAAATGAGAGCGAGTCGGGGAGTGACAAAACAAAGTATTGAGATAAACACCCACCATTAGCACAGGCAGTTAAACCTCCATTTCCTAATCCTCAGCTGGACTCCAGAGGATATTAACCCTTAGTTTGCTAAATTGCAGGACAATAGGATACTGGATTACGTTGGACTGACATGTATAATTTAACGCTTTTCTTGATTGACTACATTTTAACTTGTAGTGCAAGCATATAAAGACCATGATTTCCTGTTTCAGTCAATCTGTAGATTAAATTGTTTTCTTCAGAATGTTTTTAGTGTAAAACGGTCAAAGGTCATAAAAAATCAAGAGCAAACATAGATTAAAATAAGTTATGAATATATGTACGAAGAGGAAATCTGATACAGTTACATTAGCAGGGTTTTTAAGGCACTCAAATCTCTCCACCTTTTGGTCTGCTGTCTTGTTAGTAAAGACGGTGTATTGTGCATTACAATTCAACATCATTGCAAAGAGGTTTGGATTTTGGTTAGGGTGTTTGAACATAAATTCTAAGAATATGACTTGGCCTATTCTGATTATTGCATCTACTTCATCCTAATTCTTCATTGTCCAGTTATGTGGAGATTTGTCATTGAGCCCAGTGGACCCACATTATTTTGTGTTTAATGCTCTGCAGCCTTATCCAATGGTAAATTATCTTTTCCAATAGCGTCCATCTTCTCTAACCCTGATTAAGTCTGTTGAGCTTACTTCCTGCCTAACTAACTGCTTATCTATACATGTATGATCATTTACAGACAGTGCTAGATCAGCAAAGTTTCATCAGTTAATTATATTGAATCTTTTTGAGCATTGAATTTATATTTTTATTTGTCATTGACATTTTATGGTCACATTCCACTAGTGTTCCAGCTATTACACATATGCATTAGGCTCAACACCAACTTAGGCGTTGTGGCAATTAGTACAGGGTAGTGCGGCGGTGTGGGAGTATGACTTAAATAGCCAGGTTGTGTCTCTATTGGGTTTCCCCACTCCATTGTGTTTTTGTCTAATTGCCAGTAGGTTGGGTGATGGCCACCAAAGCGTGATCTTGGGTTGCGTTTCGCCAAAAGTTGATTCCGTTTTTTGCTTTTTGCTGCAGGCCACACAATCCCTGCGGACCCCGCCACCGTAGCCTATTCTCACTACCCGCATTAAAATGAACAGGAAAACTGACTTTTTCGCCGCAACTCCTGATTTAGTGTAAATGCAGTCTTAATGTCAAGATTGTGTTCCTATTGTGCAACTGTGAGACAACATAGTACATCGGATTTTGTATTTTGAGTCCACTTTCACAACAAAAAAAAAATTCCCTATCCTTTTATCATTGCTAATGCAATCCAGTAGAAGAGTCATGTCAATAACTTTAAATACAATCAATTTAAATTGCATAATAAAACTACTTAATTAAAATGCGGTGTTGAATCATTCATTAAAAAGGGGTTTTAAACCAATTTAAGATTTAATTCAAGATATTTGTTAAAATAAACTAACCCCAGTCCCTCTGTTGCTATGAAGCACATTTGAGTTCATTGTAGCTTAGAGTGCATGTTGTGCAGTTCGAGTAATGCTTCCTTTAGTCCGTTATCTTCTTTAAGAGTCAAGTGATCCGCTCTTCAGAGATTTGCAGGTTAAGGTATAGATCCTGGCCCAATTTTGCCAAATAGTTGTCATTTAAAGCAGATTGGGAAACAACAACAAAACCCATCGCGATGATATGGATTCCATTGCAGAGGCATTACTGGAGAAAGAGAAAAGCTACCTCAAACCACATTTTTCTCAGATTCAGTCTCAGATTCAACAGATAGGGATCAATAATGACAAGAAGCTAATTGCTTTCCATGCCCAGCTAGCATCTCTAACAGCAAAACCCTGGCTCTATCAGCTATGATGTGGACAATCTAAAAACTAGTGTGGAAAGCTAAAGGAAAGCTCTACTAAAGTACTCTTGACAGCCATGGCCACGCTTTTCAAGAGTTGGAGGTGAAGCTAAAATATATGGAGGACAGAAACGGAAAATGCACCATCCGCATTGTCGGACTGAAAGAAGGGTTAGAAGGCTCTAATCCCATTCAGTATCTCTTGCACTCCCTGCCTAAGTGGCTTCCAAAATTAGCAGATGTTCAGATCGAGATTAAGAGAGCGCACCAAAATTACAATGATAGCCCAAAGAAGAACACCAGTACTAATTACACGTTGATTTTCAACGTCCTCCGCTACACAACAAGGCAGGCGATCCTACAGGCTGCACTGGAATCTCTGCCCATGGTCGGGGGCAGAAAGAGTCGCTTTTCCCCGGACTACAGCAACTTCACGGTCAAGCGGCGCCAAGCCTTCAACCAAACCATGGCTTCGGCATGAGTCAAGGGTCTGGATTCTTTCCTGCTCTACCAGGCAACACTGAAAATCAAGGAAGGCTCCCAGTACAGAGCATTCACCTCTGCTAAGGCTGCTGAAGCTTATGTAGGGTGGGCTGCGCCCCGTCCTCTTGTTGCTATGGAGACGGCTGGCGCCTGGGACCCTTTTGCGGAGAACACAGTGGAAAAAGATCTGAATTAAAACAACTGCCTGATGAACATGGACTCGGTTTATTTTTAAGGTCCCATTACATCCTTTGCTTTTGGATGCTTTTATATAGGCTTAGTGGTCACCTAACACTGTATCTGAAGTTTCTTTCCGGTAATTCAGCTTTGGTGCAGAATTATAGCCACGAGTACCAGTCCCACAATGAGCTTTCCTTAGGACGTGCCATTTCTGTCTGTGTAGCTATCGAGGAGGAGAGATGGAGGGCAAGGTGGAGGGTGGGGGTGTGGCCTTGACCGACTGTCACTTTGCTCGTTTGAAAGCCATCTATCTACCTTTATCTCATGGGCGGCCCAAATTCTCTAGACGGGCAAAGCAGAGAAAGAGGAGGTAACCTTGCTCCTTATGACCTCATAAGAACCAAGATTCCAGATCGGCCCATCTGAGCATTCATTTTCTCAAAGGCAGAGCAGGATACCGATATCGGTTTACACCTACCGCTGTTTCTAGCAACTGGGGGACCATAGGCAGGCTAGGAGAATGGATTTTAATCTTGAAAAAAATCATAAAGTGACATTTTCATGCCATGGGACCTTTAATTTCTTAATGTGTCCTAGTTTGTATTGCATTGTTATCTGATATGATTGCAGAGACTGTTTTTGAATGACATATCTGTCCTGTTTAATATAGCATACGCTCTATAGGTTAATTAGGCCACTTCTAGGTTAGAGTTTCATTACCAAAGTGCTTTCTATTTTGTGATTTTTGTTTTCTGTTTTTGTTGACAAGAAATGTGTTTGTCTTAAAGTCAATTTAGTGCAGAACCAGTTGCTGTTGCAACCAGGTAACTATGGGCTACTGTTTCTTTTTTCTTCCCCGTATCAACTCTTGATCACGGACTTATTTTGAGTGTTTTCCTCCTCCTCTCACTTTCCCTTTTGTGTCACTGTCTTGTCTGTTTTTGCACCGTGTCTTACATGTTTTGTGTGTTGAGGGACTTATCTTTGGATGCAGTATTGTTAGGATGTAACGAAGTGAAAGGCAGTAGCATGTTGCTTCTCCACATCTACGCTAATTTAGAACACAGATGTTTTAATAATGGGTGATCTTACATTTTTAGTTTGGAATTGTAGTGGCCTTAGCCTTAATTAAAAGGAGAAATAGGGACAGTGCATTATTACAGGAGACACATTTGCTATGGACGGATACCGGCCGCTTAGCAAACAGATTTTTATCACACAATTGCATCCTCCTCAGCAAGCCCAAAAAAAAGGGATTGCCATTATGGTCAAATGGAACATTCCACTTAAAGTTCTGTCCTCTTGGTCAGACAATACAGGCAAAATTTCTTTGAAATTGTTTCAGCTTATGCGCCTAATGTTTTTTTTTATGACAATTTCTATGGTACGCTCACCAATCAAATGCTGGAGTTTTTTTTTCTGTTGGTGCAGACTTCAATGCGGTGTGGGACCCAATACTGATCGGTCGAATGCAAATGTTACTGGGGTTTAGGTGCTTTGAAATCAAGGGCCAGCAGCTTGGGTCTTATAGATATTTAGTGTTCAGTTAAAACTACCTGTGAGGATTATTCCTTTTTCTCAGGTAGACATAGATTTTTTCCAGAATTATTTTTTTGCATCCCCTCAATTATTTCATTCAACTGATGAAGTGGTTTTACTTCCAACGGCATTGTTTGACCATAAAGGGGTCCTCTGCATCACCACCCTAGTCCACCTGTCTCAACGTGCTGCTAGGTGACGCTTTAAAACTTCTTTACTGACAAATGAATCATACATCCCTCAGTTTATAGCAGAATTCCAGATTTTTGCTGACTTTAATGTTTGCACTGTACCCCAGGATATTGTGGGACGCGATAAAAGGTTTTATTAGGAGCAATGCCAATCTATTCTGCTCTATTGCACGCTAAGTTAAATCATTTCAACTAAAATTCACCAGGTTAGACTCACTGTTGCAAATTAATTTTATTGACCAAATAGTTTTAGAACAATCACTAGTCAAGAAAGAAGTAAACTAAATTCTGAAACTGGAAACTGAATTAATAATTCATCAAACGAGTCATTCTTGCCATAAGAATAAGGTCCTGGTTTGATGGGATCCCCCGGAATTGTACTCAACTGTTTGGAAATAACTGGGCTCATTCTCTTTGGACATGATTAACTTCTCTATTGAGGGCAAATTTTCCAGGGATGTTAACACAGCCTTGATGATCTTACTCTTGAAAAAGTATAAGGATACTACAGAGTGCTCTACCTTTCGACCTCTGAGCCTGCTTAACGCTGATTTAAAAATCTCTGCAAAACTCATGGTCCAGTATGTCAAAATGAAACTGTGAACTTTGACCAAACAGTATTCGTAAAAACGAGACTGGCAGCAGATAATGTTAGACACCTTCTCCACATTGTTGATGCGGCAGAAGATAGTAAGAACCCAATGTCACTTCTTTCTCTTAACGTAATGAAAGCCTTTGATAGGCTTTAGTGGTCATTTCTATGGTCCGTTTTTTGAGGTTATGGGCTTTGGTAACACTTCCGTTGGTATGATTAAAGTTATGTATTCTAACCCCTCAGCCCGAGTCTTAACAGGACGCACTTCCTCCTCTTTGTTTTCAGTTTCTAGATCTTCATGCCAAGACAGCCACCTTGAGTCCTTCACCAATTGTCTTCTCTCTAGAGCCTCTGGCTCAAGCGTCTCATTAATCGATTATGGTGTCACCAATATGCATTTGTAATACACTGCATCACATCTCACTATTTGCGGACAATGTTTTTTTTGTTTTTGTTTTTTAGAAAACCCCTCTCAGTCTCTTCCTCACCTTCTATCATTATGCAAGGAGTATGGAAGCTTATCAGGCTTTAAAATTAACTGGTCAAAGTCTGCACTGCTTCATTTAAATGCTCTTGCTCTCGATTCAATCATCACCGATAACATTCCCCATTGTTGAGTAGTTTAAATATTTAGGCATTGAGGTTTTCCCTTGCTTAAACCAGATTGTCAAGCATAACTTTTTTGGTGCTCTGAACAACGTTTTTAAAGATATGGAAAGATGGATACGTCTCCCCATGTCTATTCAAGCCCATATATCTGTGGTTAAAATATATGTTTACCCCAGATTAATTTTATGAGCTCTGTGTTACCTCCTTTCCCTCTTTCTGGTTATTGCCATAATTACAATCAGCAGTATCTACATTTATCTGGAAAGGAAAATGGCTGTGACGTGTTGATTGTGTTGACGTGTTGACTCTACAGAAGAGGAAAGAGGATGGTGGCCTCTCAGTTCCCAAATTTAAACATTAGCACACCATCTTTGTCTTGTGCCGTTTGTTTGTGTATTTTTCTGTGTCTGTTTATATGTGTTATGTTTCCGAGCAATGAGCATCGTTCTTGTTGTTGTGTTTTTGTTGTGTCTTCCTCCTTGCCGTATTTCCTCTCTTTGTTTCAGAGTGAAACATTTGATCACAAGGAAGGGTTGTTGAAATGGTGCACTGTGCCATCGTTGGTGTGTGAAGTGTACTTTTGTGTATGTTGTCATCTGGACCAATGTTTTGCATTTTGTTTTAGCTCTAAATAAAAAAAATGTATCCAAAAAAGAACTGGAGTGTAGTGAAGTAAAGTTTGCCAGATATGGTTAGATTTTTTGTCTGTTTATAAAATGTATTCAAATCTTGTAATGTATGTAAATAAAGACTTTAACGACCTTCTTGACATTAAAAGCATTCAGGCTAACACTTAGTTCTTGTTTATCCCTGATTTTTGTGACCGTAGCACAAGTAAATATGTTCAGGCATAAAAATTTCCCTCCATTCCTGCACCTCCCTTTCTGCTCACATTGGACAAGACAATCCAAAACAATGAGCATTTGATACACTTTCTTTAAAAGAGAAATACATTAATGATCCTTCCTGACAGTCTGCATTAATCAGAGGGGGCTCCCCCTGAACACAACTCTTTATCGGCCATCGATTTTCCAGTGGGTTTATGGCGAGCGACACACCGAGAAAGCTCGTCGACGGGCGGCTGCTGGGAAACACATTACGGGGCTGTCAGTTGTCTCGCCATGCATCCTGCATCATTCTTTAAGCACATGAGAAGTTCATTACACCACACAGCTCTGACAGTGCATAGGATATTAGAGACTGTGTCCGTTGTGCATATTCTTGGTGAAAGTGAAACACTGTAGACATAACAGACAATTTATGCATTACCCAAATTAAATTGATTAGATTAAAAATGGCTTTACATTGATTTGAAATAAAACGCATTTGAAAGCCAATACAATGGTTCAAATGTGATTTTAAAACTCGCCAAAAGCCTATTTGAACATTTGCAGAAAAGATACTTCTGTGCATTTATTGTCTAAAATTCAGTAGCCATGTAAAAGAGTTGTGCTAAGTACTGTAGTGCCATATCTGGAAATGATGGTGCAGTCACAGTTTCTCCAGACGCCATCCTACCCGTCCCATCCATGTTGACCAAAATAATTTCTCACCTTAAGACGCGCACGCCGTTTTGATTTATGATGCTTCACAACTACTAAAATTCAATTTCAGCCTGCATTGCACGCTTCTGATTGCCCCGTAAATGAGATAAACTGATAGCAATTTATTCAAAGATTCCACCTCTCCTCTCCCTTTCTGCTCCCCTCTCTTCAGTTCTTTCAACAGTAGACACAACTTCCATCCCCGACTTGGGTGGATCCAATATTTAAGCTGTATGTCTGTAGTCCAGAGCATTCAGCAAAACAGACAAGGTGATGCTAATAGAAATCCTTGAAGAGAACAATGAGAGGGATAGAAAACAATGTGCGTGTTTGATGACGTGAGAAACATTCAGAATCTGCCCCCTCCAGTCTGATTACTCTTAGATTTCCTCCTCAGTAAGTCCAGGAGTCATCTCACTTCAATTATTCCTGTGTACGACACTTATTGATGAGATTTGATGATGTTTGATAATGACAGTCATCCCTCATTCAAGGCTTTAATGCAACTGTGTAACTCTGCCATTAGAGTCCCATTTTGATCCAAGTAATGTCAAATAAAACAGAATTAATAGACCCGATACTCAAAAACTATGCTGGGAGCTGCTAACTGTTTCTGTACATGCATAACAACTGTAAGTGCCCATGCCAAATGTACAAAATGATCAGATCTTTCCACCAGTACTGACCACATACTACTAACAGAAGAACCACTTATCTTGAAGATGCTGATGATTTTCACTCTAAACAACAATGTGGTCAACAAACCCATTCAGACTTTAAATAGAAGCTGTCAGAGACCATGATAAAAAAGTATAATGATTATAAATGCTAAGCCCCATTTAGGAGGCGTCAATGCCATTGTTGTTGTTATCCAGCGTATCAATCTTGTTGATTGATCATCACACTCCGGTGACATCAGTTTTATGGTCTCTGAAATGCGTCCCAGTGTTTTCACAATGCCATCCAATTAGGGTACTCCATTCATCATTGGGCTGGAGAATCATTATTAATTGGGTGGAGAGCCGACTGCCACTCCCCTGCTGAGGAGGGCCATGGCTTCTGGAGATCGGGCCTTTCAGACTACGGTAAAAGAAATGGGGGCTGTGATGGTGCACTGTGCAGGGGGTCACTTAGAGATACAAAATTACACACATTTATGTACATCATGGACCTTTTTTCCAATGACTGGAGAAATCTGATCCCTGTAAATAACAAATGAAAGACTAAAGTCTGTTAAGTGTCATTTAAACATTTGTTTTGCAGCTTTGCCCCCTGATTTGGTATGGACACTTTCCCTTTTATGTTGTCTTTGACATGAACTCCACTTTTTGCCTGCTAAGACAGCTTCATGACTCCTCTGATAAACATAGGCTCATCTACCAGTTAGGCATAATGCTCACATTATGTGCTTCCCCCTCATCCCACCCACCTCTTTGTAGATCAGCCAATAGGAGTTGTTCTTGTACCTCTAAGGATGTGATCCCTCACTGGCTTCCCAACAGCAAAAAAGTGTGAGTTGTGTTTGCTCGTAAGCACAACTAATCTTTTACACTGAAGAAGTAGCTGAAATATCTGTGTATTTTACTCCTCTGTAGAAATAAATACATTCCGATGTGGGAGTGTGAACTGTCCTTATTTGTACTTGCCAGGAAATGACCCAGGGTCTCTACATTAGTCAAGTTTCTCTACAAATTTAGAGCAAATTTTAAACAAAATTTCAGCAAAAAGCAACAGAAAAAGCAAATTAATTCACATTTTCACCATCTAACACTATGCAAGCTTTAGGAATTGATTCTTCAAGAAAAAACATTCCAGATGACATAACCAAACCTCAAACGGTAGAAAATGTGTTGGAAATATGATATATGATATTGTGTTGTGCAATGTGATTGGGAGGTACCTTCGTTGCCTGCAGATAAGCCATCTGGCTTTGTGATGCCTGTGCTCTTTTTCCGTCTGTGTTTCTTGCGGTTGGCATGTGGCGAAGGAGGTGGCTCAAGTTTAGGACTCGTGGCACTGCCCACACCGGAACTAGCAGGATCACTCAGTCCATTGGCTGAAAAAACAAAGACAGGAAATTATTATTATTTTTATGTTAAATTAATAGGGTAGTTAGTTTATATTTAAATGCACCTGTCCCAGTGGTGGGACATCATTACAAGGGTAATCATCTTTATTATTTACAAATGCCACAATTTAAGATTTTTTCTTTTAGATGGATGTAATGTGCAAACACTAAAATTATTTTTTGAAACAAGCAAATAAAATATATATGGATATATTGTATTTGACAAATAGTGAACAGAAGGTTTTGTCCAACTTTAAAACTATCTAGGGGGAACAATATATTTAATTATTTATTGCTATAATGAAACATAAAATACACATAATGAACTGCAGGAGATGGATTAAGAGCGTCCAAGAGTGTCCAATTTAAAAAATAGGAATTACTTGATGAAATGCCAACTAGGAATTGCCCTGGCAGAGGGCTGTAGCATAATCTTTGCTCTGGGTGAAGATTCTTTGTGCTTAATGGGAAGTGTTGATTAGTCTGCTATTAATTGCATTCATTGTCCATAATAAAGACAACACTGTATTACAGTGAAAACAAAAAAAAACACAGACGTGTTACATGGGCAGAGTATAAAATATGAGACAGACTTAAAAAATGCAAAACTATTCTTTTAAAAATAAACAAAGCTGGTTGCTTCAATTTAACTTATTCCACTCAGAAAATGTTCCAATATGCATCAAATGTATGAATGCATGAATCATTGTGAAATGACACTGAAAAATGAATAATGAATAACATAATGAGTTTTATTGAAGCTTCATTCAATGTAGAGACATATTTGTCATATCCTAAAAATGTGTTCACAGCAGTTAAGAGTTGGAAACGAGTGCTCCAAAGGTAACTGTGTGGATTTGTCTTTAGACAGAGTGAAAGACAGGTATGGGGCTATCAGGGAACAAATGGTTACCTAAGTTAGCCCAAGGCAAAGCTCTCTATATGACTGTCTGAGAGTGACAGGGGGCTAAGAGTCAGCTTTGTTTCTTGTAAGTGATTTTATAAATGTGATATTAACCTGTGATACCGTTGGGCAAAGGGATAGGAGGGATGAGACGAGAGGAGGGGGTTGTCAGCTTGCCATCTTTCTGATTTCCTGACATTTGACATCACTTTACCTTCTTTTCCCCTCCAGATGCCATTATGAATCTGGGAGTGGGGGCCAGGGGCCTAGGGGAAGCAGGGAGGGAGGGCCAGTAGATGGGCCCCATATTGCTCTCTTCTTACCACCCTGTGTGGTGCTGGCAGCCTCCTCCATTGTCTCCCATCAAAAGCTCATTGTAGTGTGGCAAACTCCATTCATTTCCCTGTGCACCATCCCAGCCCCAGGGGTGGAGTGCAGGAGGACAAGGGGCTCAGGGATTATTGCTGTTGTCGTTGCCAGTTGCACATGCTATAATGTGCGGCACTGTGCCATTAGCCAGTGTACAACATTAGGCCTAATTCGGTCATTACCTTAAGGGAGATGGGGCTGTCTTGGAGGAGTAAGATGGGCTCAGCAGGGGATTGAAGATGCTAACATGGGGGGAGAGTGGAGCTCTAGGCTTGGGAACGCATGGTTTGAGTGTGGGCAAAATATAGGAGGCACCACCTGAGACACACATTATTATGTCTGTCCTCGATTTAGAGATACATCTTGATGAAAGCTAGTGTTCGCAAACAAGAATGTCACTACAAGAAAAAAGTAAGTAGTTATCTACGGTTATCGTTAATTTGTTAAAGTATGTGTCCTACTTTGAAAATAAGAATATTGATTACATGCCATCACATTAATAAACATAACACTGGTGCTTGTGCTGGACTACATACATTAAGCTCTCTGGTGTTTTGAATGGTAGCACGCAGCCACACATGTAGCAGCTCCTAGTCGAGGCGTCTGTTTCAATTTCCCTGCTCTCTTACAACAGCCCCCCTGAGACGAGTCATTAGCTGGCTCAGACAGCTGGGGGCACCGGGGTCCTCCATGTGGCCCCCCTCCCACCCTCTGCTTCTTCCTCCCTCTCTATCCCAGCGTCTGTCTCGCCAGCACAGCTCCGTATGGTGGGTGAAGACTTGAGCTCCAACCTGCCCCTGACGTGACAGCCAGCATTTGTTTAATGTCGCTTGAGGTTAAAGGGGAGGGCTGCCCCTCAGGGGCCCCAACGGTGTCATAAACACCTCTAATTATCAATTTCTACCTTTAATGTTGTGGAAAATGACCCCGGCCCTGCTCATCCTGCACCTGAAACATATACGGGGTGATACACATTTCTGTGTTTGCACCAATCAAGCTTTAAGAAGTCTGTACCATGAAGGTATAGGAAGAGGAAATATATACAATCACAGCACACATCACTGAGCAACAATATCAAAGCACTTGAAACCTAATGGTTTTATATAATGTAGACTCTCCTGCCTTTATGTGCTTCTCAGCTTAAAACTATGCGTGACAGGTAGATTATAGTTCTTAAATTGAGAATTACAAAGTTAGAACTGGACTGATTCTACAAGCATTTACTGTGGCATTATTAGCTAGCTGTGTAGTGTGTACGAGGGCCATCAGGACCAAGCTGTGTAATGAAGCACACTGGGGATCAGGAGTCTCTTTTCCACTCAACTAAGATCACCTGGGCAGCAGAATATGTATCAGGCTAACCTGTGATTACATTGGATTACACTCCCACCACGGAGATGACAGTTTAAACATGCTTCAGGGTGAAGACTATGGGTGAGACAAAGAATGGGCTGCTAACAGCTTCCTGCCTTTACCAATGCCACACTGAGAATGAATGAAAATGAAAAAAGGGTGAGAGAGAAAGAGACGGGGTTGAAGAGGAGGGGGGGGGGAGTCATTTCATTGTTATTCAAGAGGCTCTGGGTGAGGAGCACTATGATTCCACCAGGCCCCTTGACATGGCAGCCCTGCCTGTCCTCAATCAAAGCCAACGGCTGCAATTAATGGCAAAAATTAGAAACAATCACCGCCTCCCCCTTATTATCCTCAATTAGAGTATACTAATCAAGGCCTGATCGCGCTCTGCTGCTCTCTCCAAACTAAATGTCAAACTTCATTACGGCCTAGCGTAGAAATCAAACACCCCACACGCTATCACCCTCGCATTGGGAGGCCAAGGTATAATACACAGTGCCACAAGAAAAGGCTATCTGTGCATTAACTACCTGTGTCCTGATAGGCAAAATTAGAGTAAAAGCACTTATATATATAAAAAGTGAGCAATGCAAACTTTTCATGGAGGGCTGAGGGAGGGCAATACAGACAAAAATAATACTGTGATAATTAGCGCAGAATTCTCAATATGTATAATGTTGTAATGTGTAATGTATAATTGAATATTGAACGACACAGAAAAATAATTAAATATTGCTCTTCTTATTTGGGCTGAAACTAATAATTATTTTCATTATGGACTAATCTCCTGGCCATTTCCTTGATTGTTAAAAAAAACAAAACTCAAAAACAGCCATTAAAATTTCCCAGAAACAAAAAAAAACAAAACAATTTCCTATCATATATTATGAAGAAAAGCAACAAATCATCAATGGTTTGTTTAAAAAAGACTGAAAAGGGTAATCGATTATCAAAAATGTTGCACAATTATTTTCTGTTGATCAACTTAACTGTTATTTGACTAATTTTTTTCAGCTCAGTTCACAGTAAGTCACTTATTTTGTGTTTGATAGAACCAAATCTCATTAAAAAATGTACACTCAGTACAGATTTGATCCTAATTTCAATTTATATATTAGTTTGGCCATGAGAACTGGAAATCAAAATATCTCTCTACTAATGTTCGGATAATATTGAATTAATTATTGAATCATTACCCATGGATAGCACTAATCTACAGTAATATTTTGTGTTTGGAAATGTGAAAATATACACACTTTGAACAAGACATGAACAGTTGTTGTCATCAGCGAGCCCATTGTGCTGCTCAGACGACTGTTTGAGCCTCTTGCTTTTAATTCAGGCTCAAAGATTGAGGTGTACGAAGGAGAGCAGGATCTAAACAAGCATCCGGTGCATTAAGAATGAGTGTCTTTATGAATCCAAGCAATAGAAAAATTGGGCCGGGATTTAATCAAAAATCTGCTCTCAATATTCAAGAGACGTTACTACCTCTGCCTTTGCTCAATAGGTTTACAAATGAGGACATTCTTTAAATAATATGGAAATGGTTACCTGGCTAAGACGCATTCATTCTCCAGTGAATCATCAATCTGCTGTTTTCTTGCATCTCAGAATCACATTTTATGTTAACCTGCAACCTTCACCAAGGATAATGGAGTGATTGGGCTAGGTTCAAGTCAATTCAAATGGCAAAACATGAGCACCCTTCACTGTGGAACACCCTCTATTGATTATACATGTACATTAGAATGAAAGCTAAGAGGGTCGCATTTCAATCAAGTTGACATTTTCTGATAGTCCAGTCACACTTTACACTACAGACTTACTCTGTTGGTTTTATTCAGATTTTTAGATTGTGAGGAGACATACAATCAAGATATTAGGAGAAAGTTTTTGAGCTACAAAGATGTTGCTTCTAGTGTCAAGCCTTAAACTGTCTGCACTGACTATGCACTGATTACAGAGACACTCCTTCCCTAGGATGAGCAACATATCTATCATTTGATCCAACATTTTTCCTTTATTTTCAGCTCATTTGCCACATTCAAGCTCATTTGTGCTTACCTTAAGAAGACCATGGAAATAATTGAAGAAAATCGAATAAAGGAGCAAAGTGTGGATCTGATTTAGTTGAAGACTGGATGCTGGTTAATGAGCTATGTTAATATTGAGAGCTTTTCAGTTTACCAAACATGAAAATGGGAAATTCTAGGCCTCCTAATTTTCACAACACAACGTTTAGGAATTCCTATTTGTCCTCTGCAGAGTGGCCACCAAACGCACATTCACAAACATCCAGTATAAAGTCTTTTTATCTCCCACATACACATTGTCATACAGACGCAAACATGCACCGTGGAAAAAAACTCATACAAACAGCTACTCACACACACACACAAACACACACACACACACACACACACACAAACACACTCATTTATTTGAGGACCCCACGAATCTAAGTAATTCTGCTTTGGGCATGCTGCTGATGGGAGACAGGGGTAGGGGGTGATGGAAGTGCCTGCGTCCAGGCAGAATTGATCGTTTGGCAGCTCCAAATGAGAGACAGGCTTGTCTGCCGAACCACGAGGGCCGTGCAGTTGGACTCCAGCAGCGCTCGTAAAGTGCGCTCTTTAAACTGCCGGGGCCCCTGGGAGCCCATGGGGAGGGGGGGAGCCGCCGCCGTGCTAATGAGAACTACCAGAGTGCAAACATGCATGGAAATGACTGTTATTCTGTTGATGTGCATTTAAGTGCTTTTTTACTGCCAACCACAAAGAGAGGGAAATAACTGGTGATGAATGGTACCCCCAAAAAGCATTCATTTTCCTCTTCGGAAGAAAAGAGAGGAAAACAGACAAGGGGGCGGGGGGGGGGTGTAGACATGCTTGGTGAATATATTATCTTACTTCACTCAAGCACAGTGACAAGGTACAATGTGACACAGAGGCAGTGAGTGGAGATGCATCGATGGCAGGAAGTTAACCTTCAGTGTTCCTCTCCTCTGAACACGCTGCTTCTATCAAGGAGCAGCCAAAAAGGTCACAGCGATCATAGCCCTGATCACCTAATTATGAAAATGAGGATTGTTCCACCTGTCTAAGAAGGCTTGGGAAATAGCTTCTCTGACACCACACCTCTAGATCAGATCCCTTTCATTTTTAGTTCACTCATCTTTGTGGTAGTAATATGTAAATGGTGATTATACTATGTATGGTGAGATTTTGGAAGAGATGTAGGGGATGGGAATGTGAAAAGTAGTCTTACGGGCTCCGCTGCTTGTACTGGTGTTAATGGCTTCATTCCACTGGTCAGCGCTGGACACGGAGAAGGAGCGTTGGTGCATGCCGTCTTTATTGCCGCTAAACAATGACGCGCCCGTCTGGAGGGATGAACTACTGTTGGAGTGAGGAGCACCTGGAAAATAAGTGACAGACACAAGAAAATGAATTTATGATTTTTTTTATGGTTTCTAAAACTTAGTCTGGTAGGATTATTTTCTTCAGACAAAAAAGTCTGTAAAGAAGTGACAATGATGCAATTGCGTTAACAGTTGTGGCTAGTTTCTACAGCACTGCAATGATGCTGCCCCCCTTAAAACCCCCCCCACACACACACACACGCACACGCACACACAAGAATCCCGTCTCCCTCCGCCTCTGCCTCTAATTAGCCCTTAATTAACAAGATACACTCTGAACGCTAATTATCTTGCCTCATCCCTCTGACTGCCACATCGATCTCCACTGGCGTCAGCAGGCGTTCTCTCCCTAACTTCCAATCAGGCGAGCCACGGACGCCTGGCTCTCTTTACTAATTCATGGGCTAGGCTGCACCGTGTGGGGTCCATTCCTCCTGTTCGCGAGCAGTCTTTACCACACATCCTAACTACTCTGAAAAACTCATCGATACACTTCCAGTCATGCGCGGGGAATCAGATTATCTGCTAAAGATTTACAATACATCAAACTGGATAGAACTGTGACATGTCATACAAATAGAATTGTGTGATTTTTATTCTGAGAAGTTCATTCAGCTGAATTTAAGGTAACAAATAACATATAAAGCACAACCCGCAAAAAAAAGATGAGTCGTTGATAAAATGGAATCTTTTTTGTCAAAAAGGTCATTTCTACAGTATTTTGACACTAATATTTGCCACAATAATTCATTCACAGGTTGCACAACATTCTAAAACAATATAATTTAATGCCATCAAAAGGCCTCAGAGGCTTTGTTTTGGAAAACAAGAAATATTTGATTTTTTCACAATGCTTTCTCATCTTATAGGTATCACACATTAGGGCCTTGTATTCAATAATTATAAGTGAATATCAGTTTCTGATGAAGGTGACAATAACATAAAATATAGTGTGTGGGTCGTTGTGTAAAGTAAACTAAGCGGCACGGGTGCTTGTTAGGATAATATGTCCTACTCATTATCTAGAGTAATAAGTGTATCAAATTCACATAATCATGTCTAATTAGTATCAGTAATTATCTTGTTGGGCCCAGGAATATTAATCTTCAGGTCCCAGAGGGGAGGGAGCAGAATCGCAGCGAGAATGGGAGAGAGAGCGAGGGAATCATGCTGAGGAGCACTGACTAAATTAGCATGCTGAAATCAGAGCAGAGGGGGAGGAGGGAGACGGAGCCGAGTAGGGCTACTAAAAAGAAAATGTGAAACTTTTTTTTTAACAAGTGATGGATGAATCATACATGAAATAATTCCATGACTTCTATAAATAGGCTTTTGGATGCGTGTATAATTACAAATTAAAAAAAAAGATATATAAAAAAAAAAATGTTTTTAAAGAAATGATAATAATAAAAATACACAGCAGTACCATGTCATTTTTTTTACCCCATACATGTTTAATCAACCTAGTGTTTAGAGAGGTAATTCTTTATTTTATACTATTATTAAAAGATCTACATTTCTTTAGTTCCAAAATGAGAAGTTTGACTCTCTGACGCTTTAAAAAAGAGAAACCTGTGAGATAACTACAAGGCAAGTTACATTGATATTTAAAATTCAACAATCACGTCTAATTGTCAAATTGGATGCTAATGATTAATGAATTATACATGGATGTATCCATTAGTCCCCAGAGACCACTCCTGCATAAAAGGGGAGGATAATGTAATTACAGTGGAGAAATAATCAGCTTGTGGCATTAAAAGAGCACTGTACGCAGCTCCACCCAGGCCTGACTCCAGTACGTTTTACAGCTTTAGAAGTGGACTGACAGTGATGAACCTGACAACTGACAATTTGAGGTCTAAAGGGTTAGACCTAATACTAGATGGAGCCAACATTGTTGATCGTCTTGGTGATTTGACTGTCAAATACAAACACTTCAAGTGTTATTAACCTTTGATGCACTTTTAAGAACAATAAAAAACTATGACACAACTCAACATTTTGCTGAAAACCCTAATTTTGTCTATTGATTAAATGTATCATTATTTTTGCAGTAAAACAACAGTAAAGGGTAAACAAATGAGTACAGTACACTACACAATTACTGTACTATAATATAATTATAATATTAGTATAAGTATAATTATATGGATACTTGAGTATTTCCATTTTCTGCTACTTTTTAATTCTAGTCCACTTTACTTCAGAGTATAAGTTACTTTGCAAATTAATGTTTCTTGTATGTAAAATTTCAATGTATGTATGTTGTATGTAACATTAGTTGTTTTTTTAAATAAAATTTTTAATAGATTGAACTACCCAACTGCATAAAGTAGTAAAACTTAAAACATTAAAAGGCTGTTTATACCTTTATGCATCAGTAATAATCTAATATTTATTAATATAACATTGACATCCACCCTTGTGTTACATAATGAGTACTTTAACTATATTACTTAATTCTGTACTTCCACTTAAGTAACATTTTACTTTTTTTAGTCTTTTGCTTTTAATAGATTATTTTTAGACTGTGGTAGTTTTACTTTAAATTGAATGAAAACAAAAAATCTGAATTTTTCTTTAACCAGGGCCGATATTGTAAATAAAACAAGAGGAAGGTCTCCTGTTCAGCAACATTCAAATTGATACTTTGATCAATGATGTTGGTACACAGATACTTCTAACACATTTATAGTTAACTCCTGCACACTTCTTATCAAAATGAATGCCAATTAAAACTTACAAATCACCATTATGAATGTGTCTTTCTGACTGTATGGTCATGTGTATAAAGAGATAACAAAAGCCATATAGTGTGTTCTGCAGGCTATCCAGGGATGGGGTGTTAAGTAGAGGCGATGGATTAGCGGGGAGCAGGGCTGCCTCGCTTCTCATTTCTCTTTAGGCCGGGCCGTCAGTGGGTTGATGAGCCGTGACGAGGCCTGACCCCTCCGTGGAGTTGTTGCCATTATGTACAAGTAGTGGAATAATGAAGCATTCATGTTAATGTGGGCTGAGCAGCACATCATCTGCGGCTGTGTGTAATCCACCAACATCACTCTTAACCAACGCCCAGAAGTTCCCCCTCCACCCTTCATACTGCTTCTGCCAGTTATATTCACATCTGTGCATTATATATTTCACTAATACATCTAAATTTTTTTATTTTAACCATTGTGTATGACACCCTATTCCCTTTACTTGTTTAGATACGTTGCTGGACAAATAATAATTTAAAAAAGAAATGTTCTTTTTCCTTTATTTAGGACTTAAGATGCGGTTTGTTATCGCTTGCAGACATTAACGGATCACAACTGCTGTTAAGCTACATTTTTACTATGAATTTGATGATATTTTAATGTCATTTTCTAAGAGATCATGTTAGGTAATAAAAAATAAAAATAAATTATTCTACAGACAAACAGATCTTGATCCAAACTATTAGTCAGTGGCGGCGATTCCCAACCCGGGGTATGTGTACCACAGGAAGTACTTCTACAGTTGAATCAGGGTAAATGGAAAAAAATAAGGAGTCGCTCTATTCATCTAAAAAAATTGAAATAATGAAATTTGAAATGCTTAAAACATCCATCTTCTGCCACTACACTAAGTTGCAGCAGTACCCTACAAATTCAACAATGACAAAGCTTACAAACGTCAACTCCATTTTTATGTAATTAACAGGGTTTAAACTGTTTTAAAAGCAGTTCAAATGGACATTTTTAGAACGTGACGGGTGGCGACGGAGTATTTGAGCTCATCTGACTGAGAGGGTACATCAAACAAAGGTTGGGAACCCCGGCTCATTAGTACCTACCTAGTTGGCACTGGCAGGGCCTGCTGCTCAGTGAGTATGTGGCTACTGGTTCTACCGGGCTACAGATTAGAGCTGGAGACAAATTGGAGTACAGAGTGAGGAGAGAATGAGCTACACACTATGCTGAAATCTCCCCCTCTTCCACATGCAACTCTCTCCCCCACAGGATTGATTCAAAGTGACTGGGCCCATTAATACTTTGACACAATGTATCTGTCGCCGGTGACACTGCAGGATGCGTGTTAACAGGGAGGATCATATTTAAAATGGTTCCGCTCAGCACCCAGCAAAGGAATTAAACCTGGCCGCTTGGCAAACTCGTGGGCGCATGCGTTCTCTCATTTACTCTCTGTCTTCTCAGCCTCTCCTCTTCATCTTCCCATCTCCCCCATCCACTCCTCCCCTCCTTCTCACAGTCGCTATCCCTCTTCTACCAGTGATTATAAAGGTCTTTAGATCTAAGGAATGAATGAATTACCAAAGGCACAGACAAGGCTTGTGATTTGGACGCCGTGAATGAAAAATTACCCCTTTGTTCCCTTCATCAATTGCACGTCTAATGAAATCAAAATCCCGATCGCATAATCAGAAGAGGGTCCTACACCCAGAAAGAGACCTGATGTGATTTGTAACCTTTCTTTTCCTAAATGGAGATTAAGGCAAATCTCACACATTGTTCCTTGATGCACGAATGGATGACAACTGCGATTCTTGGGAATTTATCATTAAGGAATACTTTTCATGAAATGAACAACGAAGAAAACAGACTAACTGGTGCCGTTTCCCCCAAACCCAATCCGGCCTGTTTTTCAAGGCCCTGTGTCTGCCCCAATGACTTTCCTCAACCCAGCGCTCAAGGTTAACAGTTTGTGGGACGGAACAACCTTGATCCAACGTCCTCTGCTGTGTAAACTCCTACATCTTTCGGCTTTTGACTGATTAACCCGTACAGCAGTGGCAGGAACTTGGCCAGGTTTAATAGTAACCTGCCTGGACAGTGCTAATGGTCCCTGCTGACCCGTCTTTGGCACTGTACCCACTCTCAGCCTGTTAACTTTAGCCTGAGTGATGGAAACACTGTGCCCATTCCACAGCTGATCAAGGACCCCGCCTCCCTCCGGGGATCACTTTGCTAATTAGTATTAATTACTCGTAATCCTAACCCCTAAATCCAATCACTGGCTTCCCCTCTATGAGCCTGCCAGACTCTCTGCAGCCTCCGGTGGCACCGCTCGCTGGGAGAAGAGCTCTATTTTTAAACTTGAAAGGTGGAGAAACCCTGGCACAACGCTTAGGAATCACTCAACTCTGGTTATTGTTGCTGTGTCCCCCACTACCATAGAGGATGAAAAATAACTAGGTCAGTGTCATAGTGACATTATAGTCCAAAATAAACAAACCTTACATTTTGTGTGATTTTCCTTAAACATGGGCGTGATGTTTTATTTCAATTCCCTGTCAAGTAATTTTAGAGAACTCATAGATTTTGTATGAACGCTCATTAAGTAATCATTGTGTGTACTAAGAGGCAGCTAATTAGCATGAATGAAAAAAAACTAAGAGTAGATCATTGACCTCTTTGGACCCATTTTTATGATAATCACAAACTGAGGCCATAGAAAATGAGTACAGTAAGAAAACATTCATTGAGTAACCACTATTATACCTGTGATCTGTTTTCTCTTTTACATAGTATGCAAAATATAAGCAATCCCTCTTTACCTGCCATGTCCATCCCAATGTTACTAAATATTATTATGTAGTATTTGTTTCCATAACAGAACTATAAGTAAAAAGGGAAAAAAAGCTTTGCGTACAGTGTGTTCTTCAATCTATCACTTAATTTTGTTAGATTACATACGGTACAATTCCAATGAAATGTCCTGTCAGCTCCTTCAATTTGTATGCAGAGTATAGCAATAAATATATGTGTATTCACAACTGGAGGTGCTTCCAACTGTGACTTGAAAGATGAACATGTGGTCAAAAATGGTTTCACATACTTGGCCCATTGTATATTTCCATAAGCCTGAAGAAGGACTGAGCAAAATGAGTAAGAAGATCTGGGATCATATATTCCATAAGTCTGAGGTCCCTTTCAAAAAACATTTGTAATTCATGATATTGACAAAAACTACAAGACTTAAGCTAAAACAGGATACGAATGTACTATATTCCAGATGAATCACTCAAAATATTTGCAGAAGTGTCAGAACGTGTAAAGCCAATTTCTAAAGTTGTAGATTAATCTGTATCTTAAATATAAAAATGTAGGTTTATTGCTCTGGCCTTAGCTTTATAACAAAGGAAAGAACATCATACCTGTGTTTCCTATGCCCAGTTGCAAGGTGCTGCGGTCCTTGGTCAGCCCGTTGGTTTTGGGACTAGCAGTGGGAGCAACGGAGGTAACGGCTCTGGGTGGTCGCTTCCCGGGAACCTTGACTGTTGTCCTCAGCAGGTCTATCTCTTTCCCATGCACATTTTGCATGTAGTCCTATAGAAAGTGGAAAAAAGAGCATGGCAATTATTATGAATGGCGTAAACTCTACTCAAGGAGTCCAAATATTTCCCTCAGTTCACGGTACTGATTATACACAGCAGACCAACAAGAATCATGGAATCATGGAAGAAAAACAAATTAAAAGACAATTCAATTTTCATCCCCATTAGTCACAACCCATCTTAGACCTTCCACTCAGGGTGTGTGATAGTGGAAAAATGATTGTAAAGCCATTATACATCACCTGTGCCCACGCCGTCTCTCTGAATAGCGAGATGTTAAGCTTAATGAATGCAAACAGTCTCATTCTTTTTCAAATTGGGCCTTTGATTTGGTTTAAAGCGACTACTGCCCAAATGTGGGAAGCCAAGGTGAAAATCATTGGGCTCAGCAGAAAAAGACCCAGATAGCAGCGAGCTCGGCCTTTGCCGTCCCCCCACCGGCTCCTCTGCTTTATTACCGTGTCATAAAGCACTCATTTCTTTCCCAAGCCTCCTCGCTAATTACCCAGTGAGCGCTCTCATTTCATTTTATTGCTGGAATTAACAGCCAGATCGAAGCGTGCAAAGCTATTAAGATGTGTGATTAAGCCACATTCAATTAGTTTCTACAAACAATTTAATTGATGTAGCAGATAGAATTAACAGAAGGTGATTGTGTGGATGGCTTGGCTGACTGCGAAATTAAAGGTTCCCATCTCCCACTCTTAGTCTGCCTCCCTCCCTCTTTCTTCCTCCCTCTCTCCTTTCCTCAATCTCTTCTTACTCCTTCTCTGCTCCACTGCTCAAAATTACCACGCTAATGTAACTGTCTCCCTTATTTCACCTCCCTCCGTAAGTCAACAGATCCATAGATTCATAGATTGCCCTGATGACCTGCGATAGCTGTAATGATCAATAGATAGCCTGTTCAGTCAATTACATACATCACCGTAGCACACCCCGCTCTACTAATAACTGCTTGTAAATTAAACCACTAACACACTGTCAGTGCAACAAGGCCACACACAAGGTTTGTGTCTAACTGTTGGGCTTGTGTTCAAAGTTTGAGCTGTCTCATTAGACACAAGATGTGGCAAATAGCTTTCATTTTACCTCGCCAAATTTTCTGAATATCTTAAACAACGTGATGGAAGAATCAGAGAGTGATGGGAGGAACTAAAGGGATTTTGGAGAAGGACGGGCATTTCCGAGTGTGGCACTGGGCTCCTGAGCTGTCTGCTGCCAGCCAGCCGAGTGTTTAAGAGGTATTAGCGGCCCAGCGGGATTCTGACAAAGATGGATGTGGGAGGCTGGTCAGGCTCTGCTGCCATGCGGTGAGAACCATTATAAATACAAGCCAGTGTGGAGTCTGGGCGAGGCGGGCACGCAGAAGCACAGGCATGTCTCCATTAGATGGCACTGGGGACGGACACCACGGGGGGGAACAGAGATGACGACTAGGAGCCCCTGTTTCTTAATACTATGCTTAAAGTCACAGGGTTAGCTAATATAGCTGTTATATACAGATATGATTCTCTGTAGAAATCATGAGCCTATATGCTTGTAATCCAGCTCAATACGGCTGTGGTGGTAAATGTAATCCCATCAAGAGAATCATGCTCAGCGGTTGAAAAAAGTCCTACATTAAAACCTCCAGCAGCACCCTTGAGTACAACAGCAGTGTAACAAATACATAAAGCCGATTGGAAAAGAAATGAGAAGGAAAGAAGGGAGGGGGTTCAGACTTACATGTAAACTGGGGTGGTAAGTAAGGACGCCATTATCACAGAGTGTGACATATTTCTTTTTCCACTCCTTGTTGAGGGATTTGCCACTTCGCTTCAGAAGGATTCCCTGTAAGAGACAAGGCATCACGGTGAGCATATGCTCTTCTCAAAGCAGCATCGTGGATAATATGAGCCATTATGGATGTTAAATACCATAAAACAGCTTTATTATTGTTATTACCGACTTGGCAGTTACATTTTCTTTGTGGCAAGTCATAAAGAAAACAATCCTCATTTTAAACGGCAATTATGACACAGTATGGAAGTAATTATGCATTTAAAAAATAGTGCATAAACAAAATAGTAATATGTAATTACATCCCTTTGAACTTTCATTCTTTACTATAATGTGTTTGTAGACAGGTTGAATGACATGTTGGTTTTTCTATTGTGACCATTTGAACCTCTGATGGTGGCCAAGTTCCTCTGGCACAGAGAGCATTCAGAGAGAGAGACAATCCAATTTGCCAGACCTCCTCCCTGCATTCATACACATAACATGCTGAACTCTGGAAGACCTCTCAATCCCAGGATTAGGGAGTGTGATCTCCCCTCTTCAAAGCCCACTCAGCTCTTATTCTATTCTACTTTATCTTCTGGGGCCTTTTAGGGCATCAGATGGTTTCCTTATCTGCTGAGTAAATCCACTGGTAAACAATGCAGTTCCTCTGCTGGAGGTGGCCAAACGCTGCTGAGTGCAAGGGCCAGGAGGCTCTCTGGGGTTAAATAGTGAGGAGGGGCACGCTTAATTAGGGGATTAAGCCGGGGCGATGTTTGTGCTTTTACAGCCAGAGTGTGTGTGTGTGTGTGTTGGTGTGTGTGTAAACTAAAAAGGAGGGGGGGCTTTAATCCTGATTAACACATCAGGAAGAGCTGACCCTCTGTGACCCGGGCACCAGGCTGTTTGCCGACAATGATCCTAATCCAAACCCTGATTCATCTGGGGGGGGGGGGGGGGAATATCTTTTAATATCTCATGAATATACCTGGTTGTTTATGACTTTAAATGCGGCTCAAATATTCTCTTTAAATCTAGTCATTACAACCTAAATCTCTTCTTCCCTACTAAAAGCTGCAGAGTATTCAATTACAGTATATTTTGTGATGTTATCTTATCCTAAAATCTTATTTTAAAAAGGGAAAAAGTTAAAACCAATGCCACTGAGCAAACAGACCAGCATCAACATTGGCTGTGTGTTGAATAAGACAAATGAGTTTTACAGCACAATTACACAACTTTATGGGAATTACAATAAAATAACCAAAAATAAAAATCTGAAGGGAGGAAAGGGGAATCATAAAGGGACACAATTCAACTTAATTGTTGTTTAGTGAGTAAAATTAAATGTGTATTTAAATCACATATGTTATTTTACATATCAGAAAGCCTTGGATTTGGTAGTTCGATAGAGAAACATTGTGCCCTTCAATCAATAACTTGCTGACTGCCCTGTCTTCTCAATATAGTCAATAAAAGATTTGTAAACACTTTTTAACTGACTCTCTAATCATACAAAGTAAATGATCCAGTCACAGGGCCTCTGGCAGCTTTATAATGCATGTTTTACAAGCAAATATGTTGCTCATCTCGTGGCCTTACTGAAGCATACATAAATCTATACATGCAATCAGTACTGAGCTTCATATATTTATCAAAGCTGGGAAGCAGATCGATAAAGACACTAAGACAAGAATTGGAAAATATTTACAGGTGCAGACAAATTTTTCTGTTCCATTTTCACAGTTGTTATTTATCTTTCATAAAGCCTGTCACTTTCAGTAAGCTTGACAAATGATTTGAGATAATTTATCATAATTATTCAATCGTCTGCCCGATTTGGATTGAGCAGTGTGCTCTTAATGTGATAATTTGGCATTGAATGGCAACATGTATGGAGCCTTGTGCTTTCCCACACACAAACACACACACACATACACACACACACACACACACACACACACACACAAAGAGATGAGTGTGTTCAGCCTGTGCGACATAAGGAAACAGGCCAATCGTTAGACGTGCTCTCTGTAGCCACACAATTGTCATATCTACACCGAGTAGATAGTGTCTTTCCCTTCTTTTGTCAAATGACCAGGAGAAAAGCTGCACCCTGCCACTGCGGCTGACTGATAGGCTGGCCCTTTGTGACAGGGGAAGAAGAAAAAAAAAGTGTGTTGGGGGTATTGGGGTGGTGGTGGTGTGTGTGTGTGTGTGTGTGTGTGTGTGTGTGTGTGTGTGTGTGTGTGGGGGGGGGGGTTGGTTGTTGATGGGACAAGAATGCACTCACTGCTGAGGAGCTGTTGGCGGCTCCTCAGCAGTGAGTGCATTGTTATCCTCACTCCCTATTTTTATAGATAGAAGGTAGGTTGGAGCAGAGGGAAGGGATGGGGGGGTGGGGCAGGGAGGGGCGTAATTTGGCCCGATGGGGTGAGGGGGGAGTGGTAATTAAGCTCATATTGACACTTTGATCTCTTTGATTGTGCATTTGACTGGCCCGGAGATCACACCACTAACCCCCTCACTCCACATCTGTATATCCACCCCCCCCAACCCCCTCTGAAAAAAAGTCCTTTGTAGATAAAGAGGGGGATGGCTCTTGTCAAAAGTTGCCATGATACTCAGAGAAACTGGCCCTGGGCTTTAGAGAGGAGCTCCCCATAATGTGTTGGGTAAGAATAGGAGAGTTTACAGTAAAGACGGCTCAGAGGGGATTCTTTTAAATTTCTAAAAAACAACCTTGTGTTCACCTGCATGATTTAGATTTGCCTGCTTCTGCAGGGAATTAAACTAATCTACATGAAAACCAAGGGCTTTACGGAAATCTAACAGAAATTAAGTTGAAGTTTAAAATATCTGGTATTTTTAAATGTATTTCAGCCATTTTCCATGATATTGTGACAAATAAAAACCCAGTTTAAACATGTGCCATAACATCTTAAAAGGTTTGCATCTATTACATGAACATGTACATTCAGTGAAAGACGGATGGACCGATAGATACTGTATTTGTTAAACTGGTTTCCCCAAAGCAGGATTTTCTGATTGAGTGAGGGGGCTCCAAAGTGTCACCCTGCCATTATGTTCCATTGGACCAAAGCCTTGGCAATTTTCTTCCCAAGGGAATGAGAAGGTCTGGCTCAACATTTATAAAAAAGAAACTATCTTCTATCATTGGCAGGTAAAGAGGATAATATAATGATGCTGACCCATTTTCAAAAGCCCTCATATAATCATGAGTGATTACTAATCAATGTGTCAATTACCTCTCCTTTGGTTGTAGTTGGACCTTTAGAAAATGACCCTCACTCAGATGTGTAATTCAGTGTTCAGTACTACCCAACTGGTCATTTAAAGCAAAGCATGAATACATAAAAAAAGAATAATAAGACAATCATGATAAAAAAAATAAAAAGGTACCAGCAAAAAAAAAAGTAGGATGAGAAATCACAGTCAGTGCATTTGTAGTATTTAATGTAGCAGAATGTAACCCATTATAAATCTACCAAAAACAAAAAAGAGATGACATTTTTAGCCAATAGCTGTCAAAAGTTGATTATATAGATATGGATGCATGGCCTTGTATGCAAGAATACCACCCACACACAATTATGAGGATTAATGACTATAACATTTCCACTGGTACCAAACGTTTTATAATAAAAGTGCACCCATGATCCAAATACAAGATTAATTTCAGAATTGATCACAGGATTGGAATTATTTTGCCCAAAGTGATTGACATGCCTTTGAATGCAGGGACTGACGCCACACAATAACTAAGTCTACTAAAAACGTTGGTTCTCTGAACCTGTGATATATTTGTTTAAATTGGTTGTGTTTGTATGAAATTAATAAAGACCTTTATGTTAAGCTATGGTCATGTGAGAAACACAACATGTTGATTTTCATTATCAACTAGAGAACATTTCTTCTTCACAATTTACCTGAAATTTAGGAGGTTAGAAATAAACTGAAAAATGCCATTAAAATGTCAAAACCTACATGTTTTGATTTGTTAGGTGTGTGATTTACACAAACCAGGAGATTTCTTTGCTATTAACCTTTCTGATGTTTTTTCTTACCCCCATCCTTCTCTCTTGTACTCAGCTACACTTGTAGTGGCATTGAGGTATGCCATTGATTTGTTATGTTGTATTATGTCACCATCTAGTGGTTACATCTACACATGATCAAATCACACTGGGGAACTCTACAGCCTATCCACTGTGATCAAACCTTTAACACGCAGCATATCAATAACATTAAATAAAAAACAATCAACTACACAAAAAAACAGCTTATACTTACCTAGGTAACTATGAGAAATGTAGGGTAAAAATGAGTAAAACAGCTTACCTGTTTGATAGGTATGGCCCTTCCACTGCCTATGCTGTCTGTTTTACTGTCAACGCTCTTTGCTTGTTCACTGGCTTTCCGTGACTGCAAGAAAACAAGAAAGTCAGTCAGAGTAGAGCGGGAGATGTAGGGTGTGAGGTGACTTTTTGGGGCGAAGTCGTGTAGTTGGGGTGTGTGTGTGTGAGGGAAAGAGAGACTGGGGGTCAGAAGGGGAGGTGAGGGTTTGTGTTCTGAGCATTTGCAGTATTTGTGGAGGAACTCGACGTTGCAAAATAAAAGTCTCAAAAGAAGCTTGAAATTAACAGACAAGCAGACCAGCGGAACAAACAGCAGTAACACCGACGTGCAAGTTAAAAATTCAAAATAAAAACAGAGACCAAACCAAGACCACACTAGACACATCTCAACACAGAGAAGACCAAGGACGACCACACATTGAGTCATGACTCAGCCCTGAAACCCTTTGGGGGATCCTTCCCTCTGTCTGAGAGCCAGAGCGGGCCCTTAGTGGACCTGCAGACCAACTGCTGCTATACCAGCGTAGCTTCAGCTGTGCCCTTTGTATAGTTGCACTGATAAAGGCTTTTGTAGCATGATAAATATGTTATCAACAGGTTAAAGGGAGAGAAGGGAAAATGGTTACTTTACAGGAGACTTAAACTAAAGTATCTTCCTCCGACCTGCAAAACCTGCCAAACCTGGAGGGAAATAAAATAATTTTGCAAATATCAAACAATTTAAATGTCAAAAAGGTTAAAACACATGAACATTTTTAAGTCTCTGGCTGTGCCTGCACAGGGGGAAATGGTTAGGCAGTAAATTTAACTTTACATGGAAAGAAATAATTCAAAAAAGAACTTTCCCACCCCAAAACAAATAAAGAGATGTGATACAGGTAGGGACAGACATGAGTGTGTATGGTCTCACTCAGAACATGACAAATGTCCAGTCACCAATGGAGAAGAGGTAGAGTCCGAGTTCAAGTAAACCAACTCTGGTGTTTATCTTTTTTCCAACATTTTATTTTTTTTAATGATGACTTGTTTAGCTTCTATACAGACACCATACAAAGCAAGTCACAAATTCACTTCAAAATATTCAACAGATTGAGCCAAACATTGCAGTTCCCACAAAATATAGGATGAACAATAAAGGCATTGTTTCATATACTCCTTATATGTATGTACTTTTTTTATAGAGTACCATTGTAAATAAAATACAATACAAGATATACAGCAGTCTATATTTTTGTCAATCCGTTCATGATAGAAAAGCGATTATGCAAGAGTTCATAATCTCTGTACCAAACCTAAACTGAGAAAAACAAATGAATAAAAAGACAATTGAATGTGCAAAAATAAATAACTTAAAATAAATAAATAAATAAATAGGAAAAACAAATGTTAAGTTTAACTACATTCATACAGGTCGGTGCAACCCAATGTCATTTGTTGACAACTTTCAGTATAATATCTTTGTGTAATACCTCAACACCCTGACACTATACCCTGATTTTTATGAAGGCCTTCATAAAATAACCCAAATAACTCTCATCTAAAATACCTCTGATAATACATTTATACCACATTTTCAATTCCATTCAGTACTCCATGGAAAATAAGAAGGAATCAAAATAAAAACTAACCAAATGAATGTAGGAAAATAAAAAATAAAACAACTTGGCACCTCTAGTCCTTGAGTCCTCATATATGGCAAAAGGCAGTGTGATGTCATGTAAGGAAAAAGTTGTGTCCTTTGGGTGGCTGGATAACAGTTCCAAGAGTGACTTGACTGTACAGCGTGTTTTTGTGTGAGATGTCTGAATGACAGTTGGGGGGGGGGGGGGGGGGGGG
>NC_048418.1:14053815-14225958 GCF_013103735.1 Etheostoma cragini
GCATTTCCAGAAGAGTCCCTCGAGTCTGTCTCACGTCATGATATTTGACAGTCTACTTTGAGTGCGCTCAAACACTCCAATCGACTCGACTTTTAGGCTGCATTAGACGCAAAGTCCTATGGTTTCCGTATAGTGCAAGTTCTATGCATTACCCTAAATGTGATTAAGCCCCAAGGGTAAAGCAGCGACGAGCTGTAAATCCTCAATAAATAATCTCCTCTCTATCATGATTGGCAAAGCAGGGGGACTCTTTATTTAAACCGTCATGCTCTTCTAATTCGGAAGGAGTTGGAAAGCCCTTTTTGTTGAAGAAAGGTTGGAAACAGACGCACAAATCTGCAAATATTGAAAAACAGTGTCAAATGTTTTTTTCTCTGTTTTTTTCTTTGTTTGTTTTTGGTAATGTTTTGTTTCACACGTGGAGATCCAGTGACAAGTAAGTAGTAAAAACATGAAATGGGAAAACCAAATGGCAGACATTAATTCATGGATTAAATGGATATGAATTAATGAGTGGGATGAAGTATAAAAAACGCTGTAGTATTTAAAACAGTGTGCTTTTTAACACAAAAGGGGACAGACAGCCTGAAGACGTCAGGAAAACCACAGACAGGTTTCAAAACAGATCATTAAGTGTTATTGACCATGGAAGCACTAGGAAAGGATCATGTGTACTGGGCTGACACCTAGTGGCCGACGACAGTTACTGTCAAAACTGGCTTGAAATGATCGTGGTTAATGAAATTGATTTGTGAGGGCGATGAAAAGGCGACGGAGTGATAAGATCTTCTGTAGTAAAGCTTTGAGTATCATTCACTTAAAAAAAACAACAACGGCAAAACCAATTTATTATATATTAAAAAAAGATTCACCTATTTCCATGGTGTTATCTAATAAACTGTTTATTGAATTTGTAGTCAGATAAAACTTGGGCCAATAAACCTGATCCCAAAAGGAATTCTTTTTACTCTCCTTAAGTTCAAGAGTCTCAATGCCAGTGCCACAAATGTGACAAATATCTGATGACAAGTGGACAAGATCAATTACTTGCAGCAATTTTCTCATCGGTCATATTAGCACAAAATACCTTGTATGTAATGACTAAAATGAGTCTGATATTAATCTGTCAAAGCTTGTCTACTGATGACATTAAGGCATATTTTCTTTCATTTAATACTTCTCTTGAAACTCCCAAAATTAACATTAAGTGAACTACTTAAAAGTGTGTGGTTAGAAAACATGACAGGCTTTCTGAATGGCCCCCCTGTCTATCAGTGAGTAGCAGGACTTTTTGAGAACTTTGTAACACAGATGTCTATTTATTTTTAAATGGACAAAGCTAGGAAATTGACATCCTCACTATTGTTGTGTTGATGAAATATTTACTCTCTGTCGTTTTGTAAAATGGCAAAAAGGTTGGCTTCCTCTCCTTAGCCCATCACATTCAAGTGTCACTGAAGAAATGTTGACATGGCCCCGTTAACTTTCTGTCCCCTCCTCCTCCTCCTCCACTGCTTCTTCCTCCTTCTTTCCTCCCTCACCCCCCCCCTCCTCCCGCCCTCGGATCGCCGCTCCTCAGAAGGTCATGAGCTGAAACTCCCGCTCGGCTTGCCACTCCGGCACCCACACTGGGTAGGTGGCGTGCTTCGGCATTTCCATGACGCGGACGGGGAGAGGCTCATTTCTCTGGTGGACATGGTTAGTCACTACCTAGCAGGGGGGGAAGGGAGACAACAAGGGGAGCTAGCACACAGCCTGTACTGCTCGGAGGCCACAAAGCCTGCGGCTTCCACAGCAGCTGGGGTAACAGGGTCAAGGCGGTAGGACAAATAGAGGAGAGGGGGGGATAGATAGGGAGGTTACAGAAGGAGTTAGAAAGAGATTGGGGAGAGAAAAAGGCAGGAGGTGGGAGACAGGGTTCAGAGGGCTACAGAGGAAAGAGGTGAGTGGGAGGAAGACAGGTGGAGGAGAAGAGACATTTTAGAGGTTGGGGAGGGTGGATGTACGAGGTAGGAGTTAGGAAAGACTCATCTCACGTAGCCTGATCTCTGTCTCGTAAACCTCACAAAGTTCTGCAGAACAAAACTAGGAAACAAAGATAAGTAAACCTTTAGAAAAGCTTACTCAGACATTGTGATAAAACAATGGCTTATTTTTGGAGATCCCAACAGGCTCTCTCTCCGTATAGTTATTTATTTGATTTGAAGAACAATAATGCAATTTTTTTATTTATTTTTAAATTCTGCAGACCTCTCTGAGCTTGAAGAGGGAGAAGTCTGTCTATGTGAGATTAGGAAAGGTTTAGCAGCAAAGAAGAAGAGAGAGGGGAAGAGAGAGGAGAAAGTGGGACAGCAGGCTGGGTAGAAGAAGAGGGCAGAGGCTACAAGTAAAAGACAAGCTTAGGACAGCTAAGGAAATTAGAGTGGTTAGTGCACACATATACTATTGGTTAGAGCAAAGGGAAAATACGACAGGGCACGGGGTAGAGAGCAGGAAGACAGGGGTCGGGATACTAGTGTGGTAGTGAATCTTAGTGGTCGAGATCAGATTTGGGCCAGGGTAGAAAACGTGGGGTCAGGATTGGGGCGTTAGACTCAGTGAGATGGTCAGTGGCTGGGTGAGCATTTCTATCTGGAGCTGGGGCGTGGGCATGCGTTACTAGCAGCGTGTAAACAGGGCATTGGCTTGCTCAAACTTTAAGTTTAGCTTGGTCGGGCAGGAGAAGTGGCATTGGCGGTTTGTTGCTGCCATCCTTTCCCAAAAGGGAAGTCACTGCAAAGAAAGGATCTAGTAAAAATAAGAGGGGTAGGGGGAGGGAGGTCAAAGATTTAGACAGTGCAGAGGGCCTAGTTTGTTATGGGTGAGATGAGAAAAGTTAATCCATGCGCACTTAGTACATCCAATTAGAAAAGAAAGAGGACGTGAAAAGAGTTGACGTTTTTTCCACAGTGCTTATCTTTGATATTTGCTTTGAAAGAAGGGTTTATTCTTTTGGAGCATTTCGGGGATTTAATATCATTTAGTCTTTTACTCCTTTGCCTATTGTGCAGTGTGAAGAGCAAGATGCTTTCTTTGCCTGAATCGGAGGCAGGGAGGTGGCATTGATGCATTTTGAGCTACCTGTCTCCCTCTGGTGGACAAAGTGTGCTTGGCTACATGCCTTCTAGTAGTGTGAGTGGGTGTTGCTTTGCATCAGCTGTCGCATACTTACTGTGAAAATGTTGGAGCGGCGCTTTGACTGCTTGCGGATGGGCGTGGGCGTGTTGGAGGCAGCGATGGTCTCAATGCGCATCTCCCGCTGACTTATGCTGGGGGTGGAGGGAACGGAGGAGGAGTAGTCGCTGAATGCACCCCCACCATTGGCCGCCTGGGGAGCGAGAGATTAAGAGGAACCGACAGAATCCAAAGAAGGGAAAAAAGAAAAGAGAAAAATATTGAGAGAATGAATGTCAGAGAGTCTTTATAATGAGGAACAATCTATTTATTTCCCCACACTGATAAAAGATGTGTATGTTGTAGACTTCTTTAAATAACAGGATGAAGCTCTCTTATTAATATTAAATTAGCTACATAATCAGATAGTAAAACAGTGTGCTGTCTCTGATGATTTGGATCTTACCTGGTTAATGTGAACAGAGGGAATTGATGCGGCGGGTACTGATGAGTGGCTGGGAGAGTTAGGGAGAGATTTGCATGGACCAATAGAGAGCTGCTGCTTTTTCCTCATGGCCACAACCTTCTGGGCAACTGGAGAAGAGAGTGGCAAAGACACAGTTAACAGATTGTTCATTAATCCTTTCAGATTCTTCCTAATATAAATACTTCGGAGTTTTGGGGGACTTGTTAATGAACACACTACACTACTAACAGATGTGAGTGTAACAATTTGTATCAGCTCCAATGAAACATTACAAATTAAATAATAAGCATTTGTTATGTCTTGGGTTGGATATTGGATACCTTTACCCAACATGAACTACTTAAATAAAAAGTTTTTTAACAAACATAAATTATCTTCCTAGCAACTCGGTTTCCAACAGACTTGAATCAACTTTGGTTTTCATAGGAAATTAAATGTGGGTAATGTACAGCCAAGAATCCCAACACAGGAAAGAAACAGGTGGTGCCTGTCAGACACCGCCTACCAAGAGCCTGGGTCTGACCAAGGTTTCTGCCCAAAAGGAAGTTTTTCCTCGCCACTGTCACACTGTTGCTTGCTCTGGAGGAAACTACTAGAACTGTTGGGTCCTTGTAAATTCTGGAGTGTGGTCTATCTGTATAGTGTCTTGAGATAACTCTTGTTATGAATTGATACTATAAATAAAATTGAATTGAATTGAAAATTGTTCAACCACTGTGTACAAACACTCTGGAGTAATAGTTCCAAAAGTCTAAACATTTGAGAGATTGAGTCTTTTGTAAGATATCCCATCTTATTTTAAACTCATTGAATTTATGAATCAGCATGTAATAGTAGACAGCAATTTTTACTTAAAGGTTAAAAGTTAATTATGCTCTGTATGTCACTTATCTGTATGTATAAAAACAGAGCATCCTTCCACAAACTGTTTGGGTGAACTGACTCCTTAAAACACAAGACAAACAGCATTTTAATAAAAATGAAGCTCAACAAAGTAAGCAAAGCTAATTAATTCCAGTCAGAGAAAGGACCATATGAGCACATTATCACAAAAAACCTCAGGCCATTTGTTTTCCAGTCAGGTAATTAGCAACATACTTCAAGGTGGCCCATACATATCTCCTGGGTGGAAAAGTACCTATATTTCCAAGAAAGTAAATGATGCTTGCTATTTTTTTTGTGTCATTCACTGCACTCTACAGAGTAATGTTAGCCAAATTAGAATATTGTCATCATCGTAACAACCCAATTTGCCATGCAACTGGTGCAACCCGTCATTTAATTCACAGCACACTCCAGTAAGGGACTGGGTGGAACGAAAAGGGGAGAGGGAGAGAGGTGATGTTTGCGGCTGCGTGACGCGAATTAGCACTGAGGGAAAGAGAGAGAGATGATTTGAAGTTGTGCTGACAGCTGGGACCATGAAGCTTGGCTGCTTGCTGCAGCATGGCAAATACAGAAACAAGGATTGGAAAGAAGAGGGATGCAGAGAGACATCTCCAGACACCCAACACTCCTTCATCTCTTTTAATCATTTCAAATTGGGCTTCAGGAAGCAATTACGACAGGGTGGGAAGACAACGTGCCTGTGCATCAAGTCAATGAAATGCAAAGTGAACGTTGTGTTACATATTCAGATGTTTTGGGAAGGATGACAGGCTTTCAGAGGAGCTGCAGCCTCAGGGGAGAATATTCCAGAGTTGAAGCAGCTGAGTTTCCCAACGACAGTTTCATGACTTCAATTATTGATTCAGGGAAAACTCAGACACAAATACAGAAGAGACATTAGAGGGGATTTTACCATCCACACTCAACAGAATATTAACTATCCACATTTGTATGCAATCCCAGATCATGATTTTAGCTTTGGTGATTAATAATTGTAGTGTTGGACAATTGCTTTTCCATTAAACTTAAAATGCCTGCTGTATTATTAACTGAGGTGAGCTGTTAATATTCAAGTTAGTCAAGCATGCAGAGGCCTTTCTGCATGTTGCTAGCAATAATGAAAATGGAAACTCCAATTAGGAATAATGGACACATGAACAACATGAAGTATGTTACAATTATTGAGGAGTAAAGAGAGAAATAACAGTTTTAACACAAATTCTACTTATGTTTAACGCGAAATTGTAAAGAAATCCTGAAGTCTTTCCAAACTAATCCGATGTTGGAATGGTGGCCTAGAATACTTTAAAACTGGGTTCTTCAACGTTTTTTAAACCAAGGACCGCTTAACTGAAAAAGAGCCAGAGCAGGGACCCCCTACCACATTTATTGTGTAAAAATTAAGTTGCATATTACACTGGGCCTACAATAACGTGTGGGCGGCCTAAAGCCTTTATACATACTGTTTCAGTGCATAGAATACAAAACTATTAAAATAATTGTCTGTATTAATGTAATAACTGTATCTGTGGATGGCCTTAGTGACTACATTACCCATAGGCCAGTAAGACTGACATCAGTGGGGATTTTTATTTGCTAATAATATGTTGGATTGATGTTAAGACATTTTAATTTTTGAAAAAAACTTTCAAATATTACCAATAATTTGGAATTTGTAATTTCCATAAATTGGTGATTGTTTCATCTATAAATGTCAGAGAATAGTAAAAAATTCCAATCAGGATTTCCTAAAGCCCAAGTTGACGTTTTTAAATTGTTCAAGTGTGGATATTCACATTTGAATAGTTGAAACCAGTACATTTTTTATACTATTTTACCTATTACCTAAAAAAATATTATAAAAAATGTTCCCAGATTTATATTTTGTCAATCGAATATTCGAATAATAATAATAATCGAATAAATTCAGCTTAAGTGAGAAACAATCCCAATCAAAGCAAAAGATTACAGTTCAGGAGTTATCAAATATGTCTTGTGTGCCAGTCAGGGGCAAACTAGTCAATACTGTACTCCAAACCACCATCATGTTCAGACTACACCGTTTACTTCCCGTTTAACCCATTTCCATTTTTGGACACCCCTCTCACCATCCTGGAAGACTCTCTCCACATTCAGGCCATAGGTGGAGCAGGTCTCATAGTACGTGCAGCGCTTCAGGTCGTTTGACAACTTTCTGGCCCGCGAGTCATCAATCACTCTGGGGTTGGCAGCACTAATTGCATCTGAAGAGAATAGGGTAAGAAAACATATTACTCAACATTGAACTTGGATGATAAGGCTGGTGATACTCTGCATTTTTGTTATTGGAAATGAATTTCACAAAAAAGACATAACTATATAAACGTTTTATTTTGAACACAGACTTAGTAATTTCCTAACACGGTTGAGCACTGTAGCTTCTAAGACATGTTAGTAAAACATAAGTAAATGTAAAATATTTTGGCAATTCAAATTTTTATTTTCGAATGAAGATTAATACACCTTTAATGTGCTAGTAAGCAGCAGAGCCCATGTTTATGCTTATGGTAATGAGGGACAGTGTAAGTCCCCAGTATGTTTAAATTTTTTTTTTTTGACAACAAAAGAGCTTTATTGTTTTATATGTGTATATATACCAAGCTTTAGACACACGACACTACAACACTTGTTATCATGATCAATTAATCGTTAGTTTTGGTCTTTTCATTTGTTGATAATTTAATTGTCTAAGGTGTTAAGACAATGTAAGAGCATACAGTACTTTCTGTGTAGTTGCTTGAAGGAAGCAATATCTGGACAGAACATATATCAGATGCAGGGCAAACACCTTGTGTTCCAACGAGGACCATGGGGACCTCAGCTGTGTTCCTGTAGCTGGATAGGCGCAAGAAGTAATTGTAGACTGTCTGAAAGCTGATCTCATCCTCCAGGCTAAAGACGAAAACCACCGCATCCACCCAGGCAGCAAACTGAGAACAGAGCAGAGGTGATGTATTGAAGCACTGTGAAATATAAGTTGCCTTATTATTGCACAAAAACATTCACAACCAAGTTTTTTTTCACCGTTGCTTGTTGTTAGTTTACTTATTTGAGCTTAACTGTTAAGAATGATACATGTGCAGACTAGGGTTTAATCTGATCAGGACTTTTCCCCGATTCCCGGGAAACGTTATGACGGGAAATGCAAAGCAAAATGAAATTAATGTTGTCTATTGTTGTCATACGGTAACGTTGATGCAGGCGACACTGCTGTAATGTGGATACTTTAATAAAGGTTCACTAAATTCATTACGCAGCAGTAGTCTACATCCGTGGAGGCGGAGAGAGCGTTTTCTATCTGGGGCCAACTTGTCACAAAACTCTGAAACCGCTTAAGACCACAGTCTATTACACTCTCTGCTTTTTGAAAGCACACTTCCAGAAGAAAAAGAAAGGGGAGGGTGAGAATGCATTGTAAACTAAAAGAAATATGTAGTCTAAGTCGTCACGAGTTCAATGCATTGCTAATATTGCGGCAGAGTGTTTAAGCATTTATTTTATTTTTGCAGTGCACAGTTGTACATTTCTGTGGTTCGTTTTCTTTCATTTAGTTGATGGTATGTGTTTAAAAGAGAAATATGCCTGTCCTAATAAAGAACTATATTGGTTAACTTCAAGTAATTATTCCCGTATGCAGCCAACAACAAATCTCAACAGCTACAGAATGGATTTTGTTTAATAGAATGGTTTAAGAATCATTCAATGGTTGACTTTAGCACATTTAATTAGGACATAAAATATATATATATTTTTTTTATTCGGGTTGCCTAGATTTTCAGAAGACAAGTCACAGAGAATCCACCTGACATTTCATAATCAGCGCTGCGGCAGATGTCACCGACGCAGCTCACCTGATCATGCAGCAGAATTGATCATTGCAAATTGGGTTGATGATGGACATAAACTGTGTTTCCTGCCCAAATAATGATACAAATAATAGAAAAAATGTCAGTTTGGGATTTGGGAACGCATATTTGAATGATATTAAAAAATAAATCACTAAACACAGCTATTTCCCGGGATTCCCGGCGATTCCCGGGAAATGGGTCATCTTTTCCTAGGATCGGATTCATCTAATTTTCGGGAAAAATATTAAAGAGAGATGCTATTTCACCTCCTAGTCACTAGCAGGTGCTCTTGAGTAAGGCACCTTACCCCCCCCACCCCCCCCAACGGCTCAGGGCGCTGGTCCAGCACTGGCAGCCCACTCACTCAGACATCTCTTCATTTTTGCATGAATAGGTCCTGAGCATGTGTGTTTATATTTCAGGCCTGTGTGTAGTGATGTCTAACAAAAACAGAGTGTAAATTGTTATTTCCCCACTAGGAATCAATAAACAATATACATTATTAAATGATTATTATTAGAAGTAATACATGTTTGACTCAAATCATTGTAAATGATTGCGTAATTAATATATATGCGTCTAAATATACATGTTTTGATGAATGAATGCAGTTGTTGTTATAATGCACCCTGATCCATTATCTTCTGACTGAAGTTTGTACATACAGACAGGAGGGGTCAGTGTAGCAACAGCCATAGAACACAGATCCTAAGTTTTAAATCTTATACTTTTTCTTTTTACTTTAAGCATGTACTGCATCTGCTCATATAAAGTACGTACTGCAGGGACATAATATTATTCATAACAATGCGCCTTGAACTTTGACCCGTTGCTCAAATATGCTGTGCCAAAGATTTTGGGTTAGAGTAGCCAGAAAAGCATGCTGGCATGTATACTGCAAGATCCAACCGGATGTATTAGGACATCCTGGTAACTTTGGCATATTATGTATTGATGAATGATTAAACACTACTACTCCATTTACTGTATATCAGTTTTCTGCATTCCCACTGCTGTCAAAATCTAGAAGTCTTTGTATTTGCTGTGTCATATACTTTCACAATTCCAGCATAGTTTATGATTAAACGGGGTAGAGAGATTTCCCTGAGCATAGGAAATCAATCCTGATCACTACCGCCCAACAGAATAACAAAACATAAACAGATTTCCCTAACCGTTATTTGTAGTTATTTATGAGTTCTCACTAAAACAGTTATAATAATTTGTGTTATTGTACAGAGGAAAATACATTAAGATATGAAACTTAAAGTCCTTTGAACAAAAACACAATAACAAAAAAAAGTGTTTATCAATAGGGACGTAGTAAAGTTATTGTTATTTTATTGTTTTATCATTTTTCAGAATCATTTATTTGTCATTATAAATGATTCTGATGAAAGAAATTTAAGAAAAAAAGGCTAAGCAGAAGCCAGAGTAGTGCTAACAGTGACAATCAGTTGATAAAGATTCCCATAATCTCGATCTATGCCGGTGACAATGGTGTAATGATTCAGATTGAGTTCTAAGCCAAGACCGTGCTTACCCTACTGGCCAATAGGAACGTGGCCCCGCCCATGACATTATTTTCACAGCAAGACAAAAATCCTAAGACGAGAGCAAGAAATTACATCGAGAGCAAAGACTAAGGTTTTGAGAGCAAGAAAAAAATATTAAATATTTTTTTTCAAAGCCGGTCGGTATGAGGGCAAACATATCCTTCTTTTGTAGGAATTGTTCCAAGGAAAGTTTCAGTTGTATTTTAAGAGAAAACTTGCCTTTGAAATCCTTTAAAACAGCCTATACAGCGGCATTAACGGTTTGCTGTGCTTCGCTAGACAACATGTTGAATGTAAACAGAAAGCTGCTTGTTACTTCTCCATCGTCATCGTGTTAAACCCGGTTTTGTGACAATTGCGTGCAAGGTGGCCTGTTTTGTGATTGGTTCCTGCAAAATTGTGAACTGAAGCATGGGAATTAAACGTGCAGGTTTCCAGAACGAGCTGCAGGGCCAAATCAAATCGGCAGAAGAGTGGGCGGGGTTTACCTAGTCTATGAAATAGTGTCACTATGACAATATCAATTGCATGTTCTCTTATGAAGTAAAACCCTTTGGATGAAACAGTAGCTCCACTGTTCATCATATGTAACACACTAGTAGGGCGATTAGGTGCTACATTGCTTCTTTGGCCACAAAAATAATTTTTGCTGGGTTTACTCATTGATCCATAGCTGCCCTTGAGTGCTTTTGGTAGAACACCCACCAAGTGCTGTCACACTGCTCTAAACAGTCCTGCAGAGAAGTAATGGACTGTCTCTAAACAGTCACTGTCTGACACATCTTGTCGCTTAAAGAGACATTTTTTTCAAGATCAACACTCTTACCTGCAATTCTGGAGGCCCTCCTTCATCTCTGATTAGAAGTAAATAGCTCTGTCCATCCACCACTATTTCTTTCTTGAACCGTCCACCTAAGGAAGAGACATGTATTATCATTATTAATTATTTATTGTTATTGTTCAGGGCTACTCTTATAACATCTCAAGTCTGTTCTAGTGATAGTACAAGACGACATTGGAAAATGGTCTTTGTTAGGATGTACCAACTGACCACCAGGGGTTTCCCAAAGAGAAAAAAACATTGCAGACATGTCACTCATTTACAGTGTTGGGCAAATTACTTTAAAAAGGTAATTAGTTACAGTTACTAGTTACTGCTTCCAAAAAGTAACTAAACTAGTTACTCAGTTACAAATTATAAAGTAATTAATTACTTCAGAAAGTAACTACTGCGTTACTTTCAAACACATTTTTAAATGCTCAAATGTGACCCCTCCTCCACGCCTCTTTAACGGAACTTAAATACATGTGCATGTTCAATTATTCATGATAAATTTGAATATTATAATAAAAATGGACACTTAATACAATACATTATTAACCGAAACGTTTGATTTCTTGGAGGGAAAAGTAATAGCTATACTTCCATTTAGAGAAGGCTACTTTTGGATTATTTGGGCTCCGAACACCCTCCCAACTCCTCTTCTGATTGGCTCACCATGATATTTTACTCAACCTCAGCGAGTCGTCAGCATTTATGCGCTTGTCTCGTGCACGGCCCACTAACCAAGGAAGAACAGTAAAAAAAGTTTTTGCCTCTCAGCTCAGAGATCTAGTTGGTCTGATGAAAAAAACAGCTTCAATTCTAGTAACACGCAGCATTTTTTGGCAGTAACAGTAACTGCGGTATTAAGATGGGAAGAGTAATCAATTAGATTACTCATTACTGAAAAATCATTTTTAACACAGTTATTCCCATCTCTGCTAATTAATTATGAAAACAGATTGTTACGGATACCAAATTTAATATAAGAACACAGCTTGACATGGCTCATAAAAGTTTGGTGCAATGTGTATGAGGTGAAGTGCAGCTCTCGATTTAGACCCCTTAAATGTGTTGCTGTTAGGATCACATGCTGAAAGGAAACCAGGTCTCTCTGGAGCCAATTATGTGGGCGAGAAATTGCTATTTAGCGTATCTAATGCACAGCTGCTAAGGGAACAGGTTCAGTGCCACTGTCAAAAGTCCTCGAAAGGCCCAACTTTACCTTCACTTACATGATCACTGAATGTGCTACAAAGGTTTAGAAGATTGGTTTTTACAGAATGAACATAACTCATTACACTTTGCAATAAAATGATAAGACCAGATGAGTAACTTTAGCAAAGAGACGGGAAAGGAAATCATGGTAGATAACATCAGAGACAAATCAATTCTAAGCTGGTCACCATATCCACAGGAGTGAAGTGACGAGCTAACACTGAGCCTCCGTGTCGCCTTGAGTTTCTCTCTCCTTTTTTTCCACTTCTCTAATAGAAATACATATTCCTTGCCGCTAGCAAAGCTGGCTGCAGCTAAAGAAGATATAAATGGGAAAATTACGCAGTGAATTAGAATGTGCATATCATTTGAAAGGTTTGCGATCCTTCAGAGATTAAAAATATTCAAATGAGAAAGTTGTGAGGCTAGAAATGTCCCTGGGAGTGAAAACAGTTCCTTATGAATACCAAAATATGATGAAAGCCATTTGACAAAATTTAAAAGAAATGTCTAGGAATGTTCATGAAATGTATCAAAGAAATGACTAAAGACAACGAATGTGCAACACAGAATAAAAGTACACCTGTAACAATTATCAGATTATCAATGTTTTGTGAGCTGACATGTTAGCTAAGATATTTGTATGATTAGATAATAGTGTCGGGGACATGATGTGCAACCAGAATATCAGGTACTACAGATCTGACATCACAGAGGAGCTGTAAGGACCATACAGTAGCTGGGGCCTTGTCATTTTGTAATAGGTGGCCAGTATTCCTGTCTCAGCAAGCTATACATATCCACTTGAGCCACACTTCCACCCTGATAAGTCCACTTTAGCCCGCTAGGCAAATAGGGGATTCTCCCAGCATTTTGCACAGGCACTCAAGCCCTGCTGGATCCTGGTTGTGTAACAGAGAGAGATTCATGTACCAGCAGCCAGAATTATTTCTATTTTATCTCAAGTCACAGAGCTTTGGAGATTTAGACAAAGAACTGAGAAACTATGTGTCTGTATGTTTTCGAATCCTGTTTAAAAAGGGAAAAAGATGGGAAGGATCTCATTACACGGTGAGAAAGACTGGATCGGAACAACACAGCAAACCAAAGATTTATCAGAATACGGAGTTTGTGTGGAGCTTGGCAGCACGTTCATATGCCAGAACAGATTATGGAAAGTCTCTCTGAAATCAGTATCTGTAATGAAAGCATACGGCTCTGGTGAAAACATGGGTGGAATTTGAAGTAAACATCTAAGTTACATAATCATCCAAAATGCTGTAGTCTTTATTTAGAGCTGAGCTAATACAATGCATCTAATGGTAAAAGCCTGTGCTGTGAATAAATAAGGCAGGCTACCAAATCTCTTTTATCATAACGCTTTTCTACATCATGATGAAAAGTAATTATGAATTATTTCAATGTGTTGATCAACCTTACATAAAAAAAGAGGTGACTAAGAACCTTGCAGACTACAGAGAGACACTAAGTTGGTAGGCACGGTTAACACGCAGTAAGCATACTCTGCTTACACGGAGGCTTAGACCTTGACACAAAGCCACAATCCAATCGAGCTCCATCCAGTGTTGCTATGGCAACACACCCTAGTACCTTTTTTCAGATATCATAGCAAAGAACCAGGAACAAAACACTGAAGAAACGCAATCGCCGAACCTTCTTCAACTGAGCAATGCTCCTGCAATGTTAATACCCAATCTGGCGTAAAAGCCAGAGTTGAAGGAGCGCATTAAAAAAACAAAGAGAGCCTGAGCAGCTGCTAATTACGAGACAGGTATGTTGTGTCACAGCAGAACGCAGAAAAGGGACACATGGACATATCTCAGCCGACACGTTTCCTTGATTACAGCAACAACGCTTGTTCTGTTTTTCCTGCATTTGCACCATTGATTTCTCAAAGACTAATTAAGCTATGAGGATTTTCTCCCTTGGTGCAGAAAAATGCCAGAAACTAATTATGCACTTCATGTCTCATCCGCACTATAATTACTAAAATGAAACACTGCAAGCCCCTGAAATATAATCAGTTAACTCTGGGTTCACCAACATCTGTGTGGATTTCAAAGAAAAGGACTTATCTTTCAGGCCAGAAGGGGGCATTCTCATTATGACTCTGCTGATAAAAATTAGGAATATCTGATTTTAAATCTCAGAGTGAATTACAAAGACGAGGGGTCTCTTTCTGGATTTAATAATGAGTCACCTTCTTAGCTTAGATTTACTGTAAATGTTATGCTTTGTCATTATCTCGCAAGTGAAGGAAAATGGACACTTATATTTTCCAAAAAAACGAGCTCGATCCATACACACAAAAAACATTTTCATAAAAACTAGTTGGAAAAAATATTCTCACAAGGCACCATGCTTCATGTAAATATCTTAATACATCCATCCTAATATGGTTATCCGTCTGTACAGTGTAGCAATTAGTGCCAACATGCTTGACTTTCTTCTCGTGAAAAAAAACCCATAAAAGTATTTTACCAGCTGGCAGGTTTCTGCATAATTTCATTCACTTCAAATGCTTTTGAAATGCATCAGATGTCAATAATCTAATAACAAGGCTTCTTAATTTGTGAGCTGAAACAAAGGTTTTCACTTGTCACCGGCCATGTGTTTGATAAGACAAGTTGTAAGGTAAATTAGGCCATAAAAGCCACAGTGAACATGCTGCATAAATATGAATCTTTGTGATTTTGTTGTTGTTGTTGTTGTTGTGATTTCATGTTTATAATCATCACCTGACCCACATCTCCATCAACAAATTCTTACCTTCAGGAGACTCCTCTTGCACATATGTGCCTGTCAAGTACCGATGGACCAAAGCCGACTTTCCACTGGACAGATTTCCCACAATGCCCTGCAAGGCAAAGTGCAAAATAATGTGATTATTACTGAAAGGCATAACATGACAAGTACTAGCATATGTAGACTTGAAGGACCATAATGGGGACCTGACAAGAAAGGTCTCAGCACAAGCTAGTCACACTTTATGTGCCTGAACATTTAAACCTTGCTCTGTCAACCAAGTAAAGGGTTATGGTCGCCATGGTGGTGGCGCGAGGTGCATGAGTCAGAAAACGATGTTACATCTTTCGTGTCCAGGGCAAAGGCTCTGCAATTTCTACAGCGCGTTGTTGTGCACTTCTACATTTTTGTAACTCGTAGCACATTGCGCATTCTACTTCAACATGGTCGGCTGGGAAAACTGGCCAAGCTGGTTGGCCTGTACAAACATCTGTATGATTCTTCATGTACAGAACACAGGGGTGGTTAAATGGCCATACATATGCGGTAAGAGAGAGCCAACACACTGGGGGGAAAAAATGCATTTTGCTGAAGGGTCTAATGGAAAGAGTGTTTTTAACGTTGAGGGGCAGACAGTAATTTTGAAACAAAGATAAGCGACAGTGACGTTAATAATTAGAGTAGACAAATGCAATATTTGCCAGTACGTAAGTGTTTCTCATGGATGTGTTTACTACTGTTGCCAGGCAGCCTGCTTCCCGTTTATCACCGCTCTCTACTCCTTCCCTACTACTTCTTGCTTATTCGCAGATCATATTGTTTGTACGCCTCCTGGCGTTTCGGCATTGAGCATAAACGTCTGAGTGCGTGCTCGTAGCTCGTTCACCACTACAGAGGCCTGCGCCACGATGTATGGCGTGAATATAAACAAGGCTTAGGACCATGGAATGTGTTCAAAAGCTTTGTAAATACAAGGTTAGTAGACATTGTGTGCAAGACTTTTTTTCAAGAAGGACCCTTCAAGCTCAATCATGACATTGTTTTGCAGGTTTTAGGCTTTTTTCTCTACAAAATGTGTTTACGTTTTGCTTCAAGAGCTATATTATCAGATAAACTATTTTTCGAAGAACTGGGTAAAAAAAAAAAGTTCCCTTCATTTTAAAGGTTGCGGCTTTGCAGTATCAGATCTTAGTTGTGCAAGTTTCCTTGAATGCATCAACCGGGAAAAGTTTTCAAAACAGTTTCTGCTTACAGCAACATTATAATTAGAGCCCTAGTGATAAATCAAAGGCTGAGAGGTTTGTTTTTATTAGTTTATAACCAACATATTTAAAAATTGGCATATACGTAAGAATCTAAGTAACGAGAAATTGATGTAGTATCTGCCTCAAAAATGTCATATTGGTTGGCCTGTGTTTACCATGCAAACACAAAATAGAAAGGCGACTACATTTTCACTGTGATGGATTGCTGCTCTATAAGAAGATTTTCATTCCCTACGGACATAAACTGAAACAAACTACTGGACGGAAGTTAGAAAATTAAAAATTAAAAACGTATGGTATGCTTCGATGGTGGGATGTAGCCTAATAGAAAATCTATTTTTGTTGTTAAGGAAAAAAAACCTGAACACCACGATTTGTTTTTTTACATGGACTGAGTGAGGTTGAGACATTATTAGGAAAGTCCTCTAAAATGCATCAGTTTGGTTGCAATCTTTCCCCTGCTTCCTCTCCTTGGTGTCTAGACCAGACCTAGCTACAGCACCTTCAGGGTGATGCATGGCAGAGGGTTGCTGATGAGGCCAGCATGTCTGGGAACAACAAAGGCTGCAACATGCCTCATCTCCTCCCTCTCCTCCTCCTTCTCTACCCACCATCACCCTCTTCTTCTTTAGATCATTAGTGGGTATTAAAGTCAGGTATGGTTCTAATTATAGGGAGGTTTGAGGCACAAGAAAAAAGATCTGTTTAAGGTCTTTCCCAGCCTACCCTCTCCATAATTGAAGTATATATATATACTATGTGGTATCACAGCAGAAAAAAACTATGAATATGCTTTAAGTTAGCAAACATAGGCTGTATTGCTGTGAAAGCAATGAGTCAACAAAAATTGACTTTAACTGTACCACTGAACCAGCGGTCCTGCTGTTTTAACTGTTCAGCTTTGTGACCTGCTGGTATATAGCCTTCATGAAACCAAAAAGCTGTATTAGCACTTCTCTAGTACAAACCCTTTACTCTTCTTTTAACTTCTCATTTGATCTGGGAATATTAAAGAGTGTGGATGTGAATGATCAAAAGCTGGCAATAAAGTAAGGAATGACTACAGTTTGATTGTCTTTATAAAACTACAATACCAAGGGTACAGGTCACTGTTGTAGCAGATGTTTTGGAGGTTTTCTCACCATAGCAAAATTTCAAAAAATCTGCAGGAAATGTTTTGAGCCCACTTCCTGACGTTATTAATTTGGCATGAAAAAAACTTCTGAGACCAACTTCTTTTCAGTATCAACTGGTTGCTGAACAATTCTTTGGTGATTCTGAAAAGAATGATAGCTATTTTGAGACACTCTATGTATCCTTTTGTGGTCCATTTAACAAACCCCTGTGTAGAAGCAGCCAATTAACAACTAGCCAACATTAAAAGAAAACAGACGCATTTAAAGTGTTTGATGCCCAAAAAAAGCAACTTTGTGTTTCAGCTCCTTGTAAATTCCCCTTTTTCATTCCAGTGAAGTTTTTTCTTTAACAATGAATTCACCAACTAAAAACTATTATTTAAACTGCCAGAATGGTGGAGACCGGGGTGCCCAGATAGCTCAGTCTGTAGAGCGGGCGCCCACATACGGAGTTTTGCTCCTCGACACAGCGGGCCTGGGTTTGATTCCAGCCTGCAGCCCTTTGCTGCATGTCATTCCCCTATCTCTCCCATTTCATTTCTTCAGCTGTCCTGTCCAAAAAATGATGTAAAAAAATAAAAAAAGAATGGTGCAGTTTTTTTAGGCGGCTAGGCTTTAGGAGTGGAAGAAATTAAACATGTAAGAATGTTAGTTGTGCATTTGGCAGTGGCTGTGTGTGTGCTTCACTGGCGGATAGGATCAGACCCAGGATGTGTCACTAGTCTAGCCCAAAACTGTCACTCATCTTGCATACTGCTGCAAGCCTCCCTGCATCTCCATGCCAACGCATCTCATTAAAAATCACCCAGTGTGTGCCAGGGAACAGTCCAGCCAATCTCTCAACTCCCTCTCTGTAAAATCATTATTACGTGGACAGAACATGCTTTCCCATTGGCATTCAAATCAGCCAGTAAAATGAAACCTCTGAGAGCAAATAAACCGAGTGACTGTTATATATAAAATGTTACTCACCACTTTCAGCTCTGGCACTGACCGACTCAATGTCCATTCTTGGCTGTTGACAAAAGAGTCTAAAAGGAAAAAAAGACAACAAGAAATGAAGACAAGCCACACTGAATTGTGAGGCATCTGTTTGATCCCATTTGGTTACAGATTATATGAAATAAACAGTATTTCCCATTGGATGATGGTAAAGTGACTATACAGCTACAGTTTACAGACTACATGTAGAACACAATGTTCAGTGTCATTTACCTAGTTTTTTCAAGCATATTTTATAAACTGCACACACAAACTCTGCAGTTAAGCAGTGGGACTGTGTCAACATTTTATAAAGTTTAGTGTCGATGTTTAGAGCAATGCTGTACCAAGTTTTACTGAAGTTAAAAAAGGTCAAATGATTTGTAAGATATGGCCTTTTCAAACTGGCAAACTGTCAAGCAGTATTGATGCCCTACACTCCAGGCAAAGCAATCTTTCTTTCCATGTTTTTCATCGCACTTTTATTCCCAATGGGGATTTAAACAATGTGACTTGAAAAATGACAACGTAACACATTAGACCTACAAAAAATAAAGAATAACGGGTTTTACATTATCAGTCAACATATCTGTATTATAGAAAATAGTTTAAACATAGGTTATTTAAATAAGCCAAACATGTTTTATCACAAATCAAGAAAGTAATAAAATAGTACATTTTTAAAATTATTTATTTGAAAAATAAATAATCAAAGAAATCACAGGTCACGCAGACTAAGATACATTCAAAGAAACAGCCAGTCAGTAAACATTTCTCTCTCACCCTGACCAATTGGCTCATATTCACTTTTGTTTATGTATTTACAATTTGTAAAAACACACAACTGTCAAGAAGGAATTGCGAAACATATATGGTAAGTACAATCTATGCAGCCTATTTTAATATAAGGTACTTTCAACACAATATCTGAACAGGATTGAGCTAATCCATTTTAAAAGACATTATCAGGCTTGATTCAACTTGTTTGGTTTTCCAGTGAGTTAGGCCTAGAGACTTTAACTGGATGTACAAACTTTGAAAAACGGCAGTGGGTACAAGCATTATGAACAACGATTCAAACCCTCAGAACTAAAAACACAAATGACAGCTCCACAAGCGGTGTCTGTTTCCCACAGAGATGGAGAACACATCTATGTGTCATAACAACTATTAGAACAAAGACCACCTTCCTGTTTTGGATTATGGCTTTCACACCATCTGAACCCCCCAAGAAGAACATACAATCTCCAATATGGGAGTGTAGACACCCGGTCTACAAGCAACAAGGTGTGTAATTCCACTTGAACCCCCCACACTCTCTTCCCATGTCTACACCACACAATTCAAATGTTCACACACTAAACAGGGTGCTATTATTACAGTTAGCCTGTTTGTTACAGCAAGGGTGGTTTCCTTTAGTGCCCCAGGTGATGTCAATATGAAAAGAATGACAGCATAAACGGTAAAGTAACCACTGTCAATATAAGATGTGTTTTTTTTCTCTTCACAATGTATGCTAAAAGCCTGCATTACTCACAGCTGAGCAGACCTCAGCCAAAAATTCCTTTACATACTACAATTAGAGTTTAAAAAAATAAATAGAAAAATAAACCCGCTAAAATGTTTTCTGACCTTTATTTACAAAGAGGCTCGTGCTGCTCTGGATGTCTCACTTGTTGTGGGAGAGGAGAAAAGTTCACGGCTGACAGAAAGGCCTTTCACAAAGCAAAGCATTGTGTGGAGCTAAGTAGTCTTTAAACAGCACGCCTCATGTTAAGCCCTCTCAGTGTGGGTTTGACATGTCTGAACATGAGGGAAGACACCCATCTGATTCAGTTTTCGGTCACAGCTCTCTAAGATAGTATCAGATATGGTTACTGCCTAATTTCTTGGATTTCCTGTCCTTTTGTTGAGACATGTTATTTACAGATGCTTTCCCAGTACTTTATATGATGATCTTTTTTAAATATACTGTATATTGTGTTATTTTTAATATAATTTGAGGGTTGATAAAAGTTTACAGTCACAACTAGCAATTTACACTTTGAAGGATGTCAGTCTTCAGCACAATTTTGTGAGAACACAAATGTCCAAATTGGTTGGATAAGAAAACCCTTCTTTACCCTGCCACCTTCCTAGTACAAAGCCCATGTAATCTCCGACAGAGCCCAAAGTGTGAGAAGTCACAGCAAGCGAGTGGGCGTGTTGATGACGTTTCATGTAGCTTGCACAAAACCTGAAGAAAACAAACATCCGAGGGTGAAGAACAATGATTTACATGAAGACAGCAAAGAAAATGTCTAATTGGAGAGAGAAGACGAGATTCGGAAACTTCCATTGCTAAGGGCCAACGTAAAAATGGCCAGAACGGCAAGAGACTTAGCTGTTGATATAATGTACGACCAAATTATGAATAGCTAGAGTATAATAAAATAAGAAATAGAGTATTTCCAGTAAATGAAAACACATCCAACATGGATAATCTTGTATTGTGTGCTATGTGTAGCTGGACTATTAGTGTGTTCTATTTACTTCAGAACTCGGAAACCAGAGCTGGAAATGATGTCACACCCGAGTTAAATGCGTTCCATTTAACAAGTCGAATTTTCACAATGGGGTTAACTCTAGCTATGTTGGCCATTACCAGTTGATTACAAAGCATTAAGCTGTTTTTTTGTGCATGCGAACAGCATAATATCAGAGGACAACACAGAAAGGGAGTTGGTGACTAATGACAAGCACTGCATTTCAGAAATAGCACACTCTCTTATTATTGACCATAACAACACCACTTAGGCCTTCAAGGACATAAAAAGAGTAGAAGAAGAAAGGAAGAGGAAATGAGGAGCTTTTACAGAACGTTGGAGAAGACCTAAAACCTGTGCATTAAAATGTTTTGAAAGGAAATCATTTGATACATTTCTTGTCAGGAGCACACCCATTACAAACTGTAACACAAAGGAAATGCCCAACCTTTTCCATCCCTGGAGCAGATACAGTACAACCAGTTTGGTCCTATGCTTAAAAAAAGCCCTAATTGAATCCATGTGCTCAGGATTACGTCATTCTTTAACAATGAGTCTCCCTACATTACGGTGTCCCAGAATGCCTATGGAAACAGGAAGCCCCTGCATTTGTGATGCTTAAAGAGGACACCAGTGGCTTTGTCTCTGAGAGAGGGAAACTGCGTTGCCAGCTTGTTTGTTAGGTTTTTCACTTCACTGCTCATGTCAACCCAAATAAAGATGACCATTCTGTCTGAGGGTAGTGAAGCAAAATCCCCCCCCCCCACTTATTCCATTTCATGAGAAAAGAAAATGTAATAGGAGCAAAACCCCATGCGTATGGTTGCCTGAGCGTGTGCATGTGCATACTTGCGGGCATTTCTGAATCTGAAGTGGTTTTTGGAATGAGAATGAGAGGACAACTTTGAGGGCGAAACTTCCACTCTGACTTTCCAACCATGATTTCCCACTGTCATAGATTACAGAGTGAGAATTTAGCTAGCAATTAGAATTTCTACTTCCCTTATATGCAAACCACATGACCAACCAACCACCTCTCCCTGTCTGAAGACTTTCATTATTCCCGTCTTGACAACATGTTCCTGAATCATGTCCCTATTGTGAAAGCTCTCCAGAGCCATTTACACAGCAAACAACCCAGTCTGAAGTCTTATTTTTGTTCTTTTAAACTACCAAACACTAACCTCTTTATTTTATCAAAAAGGTAGTAAGTGACAATCAGCAGAGAAAAAAGGTAAAACTCATTATGCCATGTAGTCTGATGCATTCTGGATGGCCTGCCCTACTCAAAGCCTTGTGTTGTCTGCAGACAGGCATTGATCACTTTCATAAAAGAATAAAAAAAATTGGACATACTGGTTCAAACAGGATTAACATGAGATTTGCCCAATGGACAGGTTGACTGGCTGATTTTTAGATTTCTATTTTCTGCCACCCAAAACACTGCATGTGAACCAACTGATGGGAACAATCCACTGTGAACTGAAAGGGGATGAACTGCATACAAAGTAAAGGACGATATATATAAATGTTTGTAGTTGCATTGGTGGTGATATTTACAGTGGCTTTTTAATATCTTGCTGTCCCCTCATTTCTCCTGCAGCAGGTGAAAGGGCATTAACACAGTGTTACCGTTTGTCCCAATTTCCATGGAAGTGTCCATTTGTCTTAAAAATAATTACCTGCTGGGAGTCCGGCCCACCCCCTCACCCCTGCTGGCATTAATGAAATAAGCAAATGCATCTTTTAAATTAATCTGCAGATTATTAAGCAGGCAGATTAATTTCCACTGCAAGGTAAAGTTGATACAGGATATAGTGTTGGCAGGGATTCACAGGAAGTGAATGAGACATAGCAAGGGAAAGCAATTCCATCCATGTGAATAAATGTAATGTCAGATTTAAGCTGAAGGAGAATGGACGACATACATGGGGGATTTTGTTCAAATTGTCAATACCTGTAGGTAGGCCTAATGGTGAGTCAGAATAAATATGCATCAGTGAGCACTTTCTGTCTACTGGATCCCATTGACACGTTATACTTAAAACTTATTACAGAGTTCTATCTACAGTCCCATTCTCATTTTTTCCAACCTTCACTAGATAAGTGCATTGCTGACCACCTACGCCGCATGGCCACCCACCCCTCCTCCAAACCAGAGACCCCCAGAGAGCCCCCATCCCAGCACATGGTTCACTGATCACTCATGCATCCAAGGGCTCAACAGAGTGGCTTTGTTCATCCACAGGTACACACCTCAACCCATCTCCCCTCCCCCAAACCATACAAGATTTAAAAGTTATCATCAGGAAACACTTGAACCGAGTGTGTTTGTGCATGTATGTGTGTGTTTAGTTTTGTGAGGACTAGGCTTCAGCTTTCTGGATTTAATTTAGAAGCAAACACTTAGGCAGGTAGAAACAGGCGGTGAGGCCTGCCCCAAGGCACTGAAGACTAAACCTAACTTTACATTTACTAGGCGGATTGGCACACCTACATTCCTAATGCCTGACTGACTGACTCTGCGGTGGAATAAATGGGCAAATACCACTGACACTGCACCACAGGAATAAGTATCCTAGCATGCCATATGAGAAAACAAATACACCGGGAGATTGGTTGACCCCAGGACCCATTGTGAGTGTTATGCTAGCATGACAATGAAATATCTGCTTTGCTGGTTTAAAAGTTGGCTTAATGATAATAAATACAGGATATGTGCACCTGACATTGGTAGAAGTCACTGAGTTGTCACAAATGTCTAATTAGGTCTTCATGTGAAGATGTGAAATTGAAACTTGACGCACAAAACATTAAATTGCAGCTATTCATTCAGACAGTTACACATTTCTATCTCTCTCTGCCTGGTCTTCCAGGCAACTAGACAAACACTCCATTTTCAGAGTTAACCTTTAAACACAGTGCTTAAGTCGTCTTCTTTTCACCCCATCATTATAGCATCTAAGCCCTCTTAATTTAGCCCTAGTAGGCTGCCAAACAAATCCCCATTACAGCCACTAACTGCTTTAATGCTACTGCTTTAAGCTGTGTCTCTGTGAGGCCAACAGACAGAATTATCAGTACTCCCATGTGCTGTAACACAGAGACAGCACTGGAGCTATTACACCACAGTTGCACCAGTGAAAAAAAGCCATTGTTGAGTGTTCTTATCAGTCACTGGTGATTTCTATACAATACAAACTATACTTGCCTACTCAATTACTGAACTTTCAAGCCATTCACACATGAAAAACTCTGGTGAATTGAATGACCTAAAACAACAATCCCAAAACGACTCTCTGGAACCACACATTTTTGAATGCCATCCAAACTCACAATTTCCCCATGTGTTTTTCATTTGCCGTCCTTCTAAAAAAAGTGCACTTCCGTGTTTCTTTTGAGTTGTAACTTTCTGTGCAGTGAAGGAGGGGCTGTACATGGAGAACTGAGCTGACAAATAAATTCAGCAATCTTGCAGGTCTTACCTTGACCTTTGTAGGAGTCGATGCCTGCCACAGTATCTATGGTGACTGGCTGTGATGGTGATATATTGTTCCCGGCCAGGGGAAAATGGCTGGTTTCTTTGCTCTGGGACTGCTGGGTTTCACATTTGCCACTGTATGGCTGCTCTTTCCTCCTGAAGCGGTTAGTTATGAGTTGCCATATGCTTGGTTCTTCCTGAACTGGTTTGGAAGAAAGTTTTGCTGGACAGAGGGGTACCTCCATTACCTTGACCTTCCCTCTGCTGTGATACTGAATGTATTGCATTCCCCCATCCTCAATCTGCTCACTGGAAGTTGGAAGCATTCTTCCTGTGAGGTACGAGAAAGGCCGTGGAGGCATTAGTGTCTCATCCGCTGTACTTTCAGTCAGAGAGCACTCCTTTAATTCCCTTTCAGACCCTAAAGTTACTTTGTCCTGGGGCCGGGTCCTTCTGATTCGCAGGCTGAGGCTCCGTCTTAAGGAGCTCAGTTTACTTTTTGGAGCATCAGATTTACTGGATTTGGAAGACTTTGCATCTTTGTCACTTTCAGTCTCCTTGCTCTTATCCTGAGATGCTTTGCCAAAAAGCCTCCAACGAAAGCCCCCTTTGTGAAAGCCTCCTCCATCGCTGCCTGCGTGGCTACAGGTTCTCTGGCTGTCTATCTCATCATCAGAGCCCCTTTTTCTCAGCTCCAATACTGTCATACTGACAGGCCTAGGCTTCCAGCTCCTCTGGCGGAGCCTGTGGGTCACCTCTGTGGGCACCCAAGGCCGCTGAGCCACATCAGGATTGAGGCCATCCACAGCCCTCAACTCAGCCTTCCTGTTCCGGTTCTGCTGGTTGTTTTCTAAAATGCCAGCTGTCTTGAAGGGTTGCTGGGTCCGGGTCTCTGATAGGACTTGGCTTGGGCCTGCCAGCATGCACACACTCCTGGGCCTATGAAGCCGCCTTTCTAGTTCAGGTTGACAATCTATTTGCTGCTTGACTGAGTCGACATACATGCTCACCGTTCTACTACCCAGCGTGGCTTTATCTTGACACGACCTTCGCAGCGCGGCCCGGGGCAGAGAGCTATGTCCCGCAACAGTGCCATGCCCCCCAACGACAAGCCCTTTAGCATGGACGCTGACAGATCGTAATGTGGAGATTTGAACGTGTTGCTCCTGGGTGTCTGTCTGAAAGTCTGACTCAGCCACGTCTCTGCCTTGTTGTGAGGAGTTACCTGAGTTTTTGAAGGGCTGTTTCAAAAACCTGTCTTTCTTCATTTTTTCCTCCAACTCCTCCTCATTCTCCTCCACAACTACCTCCTCTCTTTGCCTTACAGCTCTGCCTATGAAGCTCAGGGAGGGCCACCTGTCAAGATCCCGCCGTGCCCTGACCAGCCTGGGGCTGTTCTCCATTGGCACAACACCAATTATCTCTCCTCCTGGCTGCCAATTGTTAACCAGGGTGTGGGTGACCCGGCCCATTTCCAACTCTGACACGGGGGCATCTCGCTGTGTTTCGTTCAAGATTACAGATATGTGATAAACAGTTTTCCCCTGCTGCTGTTGGCCAATAGCTGTAGTCCTAGGGGTCACATCCACGGTCCCACTGCTAAGGAATAGCATGGCACTTCAATCCAACTGATTTACACATGCATTCTCATTCACAAGCATGTGGCAGAAGCCAATGTTCACATTCTGCCCGGTAGTTGTTAAAATTCAGCTCATGAAGTCCTTCATTTGGAGACTAAATTCCTATGCCAGGCATAATCCTTCACCTTTGACATGGGAAAAAACTTCAAACAAGTTAGAGCAAAGCCTCGCTGCCAGCTGCATCCTCTGGCTCCTTTAATCACAGAGGCATTTAGATGGTAGCTCCTTTCTCCACACACTTTGTTCTACCTTTCTTGCACAAGCAGATGAACAAAAGAAAAACTGGTTATCCACAGCTTGTTTTGCAAAAATGTCATATCTGTAGTAGCTGCAAAAGTTGCAACTTAAACAAAGAAAGAATCACCCTTCCTCCTTGAAAAGTTATGAGCTGTGAGCAATCCTTGTTGTTGGTGCAGCGGTGCAGACAAACCCCTTAATCTCTGAGCTCTTGCCATGCAGAGCATGAGGGAGTGTGTCTCTGAACTTTCAGCTGCCTTCCAACCCCCAGGACACTTGGAAAACAAGGAATGGATCCCACAGGCATTACACACACCCTCCTACTTTCTTTGGAGCTGCTAGTAGTCCCAGAGAAATAAAAAGACCAACATAAACATGAGTTTAACAGAAGACGGAGCTGATTACAGACACTGCTGTAATCAACAAAGACTACCAGCCATGAATGGATGCTTTGTGTATTCTGACCAATAGCTAAACACAAAAAGGGGGATCATTTCCCATGTTTAATGGAAGAAGAGATATTATAGTTTACAATGCCCTTTGTTGATTTACTCACATTTTACTGACCAACATATTGTATTAAATTAAGGGCTGAAGAATAGCTACACTGATTATGCTGTACACAGTTTGGTCATGATATCTTTGATAGGGAAAAACTCAATAAAAAAAGCCTGCCTCTCACTACAGGACTTAAAAGAACACAAATGCAAACTTAACTTGTGTTAGTAACATGAAGTATCCACACATCTACACACCACGCTTCCAGTGGCTCCCACTACAAAGCCCACACACAGTGGGAGAGTGTAAGCTTAATGGACCAAACAGCATTCACATGTTCTTGCTCCATTCCCTATTTTTCACAGCTATGATGCTTTGGTGAGCTGAAATGGGGCCATTTTTATACAGAGCATCATCTGAATTAAGCCAGATTTTACGTGCTCAACTCTGCAGCACTTAGTTACAGAGCGGTTTGGGCTGGAACACTGCCTCTTTGTGGTCAAAAAGAGAACAATGCAGGTGGGAAACAAAACATGAGGCACGTTCCTCCTGATGTTGAATTTATATCAATTTAGCATTAACATTGGTATAATTTGCTCTAATAAGATACGAAATCCTGACACAGGTACATGATCTACTAGTATTATTGCTTCTGAGGGATTTTGGCAGAGGAAACCTAAAACATGGCAACACTGACTGCCAGAGTGCGTCACTATGGGAAATGCAGTATAACCATGACTGCGTCACTAAGGGAAAGCCAGTATAACCATGAAGCTGGAAGTTGCAGTATAAGTGTCAAAGCAGCTTTGTGCCAAAAGCTGATTCTCATCCGTACTTAATTTTCACAAAAACACCCTGAAGCCCTCTAATAGCTGAAACGCTGATCATTTCTTCACATTGAAGGAAAAACATGCCCCAAAAGGACATTACTTTAAGCTTAACTAAATCAAGGCCTTTGCCATTTCATCTAATATACAGTACGTGCAAGTACTGGAATATTGGAGGTGTTTCTTGTTGCATTCTTCCCTTTTGTTTTCTTATCAGCAGACCAAGAGGTGTTAGAATCAATTGAAAATATTTAAGGTATGGTTCCAGGAAACATTACCCCACATACACAATGAGGGAAATCTTGATGTTTCCTATGAAAGACAGTATTAAATATTAACAGTAAAAACGTTAAGATGCCAGTTTAGCGGGCTTTGCTTTGCTGGCTAACAGTTAAGCTGGCTTTGCTGGCCTTTACCTGGGTCTAGGAAGCAGAGGTTTGGAATAATATGAGGCTCATCGTAAAGCAAGCAGTCCTTTTCACTCCATTGGATCTGGTAGTGTTGAGTTCGTCTGCGACCCCCGAAGCACAGCAACATAGTCTACCTCAAAGGGACTTTTTTATTACTCACAATACAACCAAGAAAACATTCAGGAGCCTAAGATTTCCTACGTCTGTCCAAATTGTTGGTCATCTTTTTATTTTCTTCTCCTCATGGGTTTTTCTTTGGCTTCCATCACGGCAGTGCTGTGAAAATATCATTGCAGCTCAATTCTCAGCTCCTGTTGTTGTCTACCATGGCTGCAAAAAAACCGTCTCTTTTGTCAGTTGCATCAAGCAACCATGATGGGGCTTCCATGCAGACCTGATAATGTGGTTACCAGCACAAACCCGACCGGTTACTGGACAGTATGAGGAAGTGGCCCAGAGAGGCCATGTGTCCTGGTTCACTTGGAGTTGTTTCCTCCTGGTAATTTTTAATGCAGGTGTTGGCTAACAGGGTCCACACTGATAGGATTAAAGTTAATCCACTATCCTGTTGTCTCTGTTGCGGGTTGGTTCAGTGGAAACCTCCGCTGTGGCAAATCCTGAGATTTTGAAGTGCTGACTTGGTAACAGAGCTTCTCTTGTGTGCTCCTTATTCTTCCTCTGTGCCACAGCTAAATGTTTCTCCCTCTTGTAACCATATCTTGATGGCAGGGTTTTTCAGAAAAACTGGATAAGCATGTTTTGAGGTTCCTGAATTACCCTCCTCCTCCTCCGTATCTATGTGGACACATCAGCCTAATTGTGAGCAGATGTTATACTGTGTGTGTTGGCCATACTATATCCATTTATCTGTGTGCCACTTTTACAAACGATAGTGTGCTCAACATGGCTCTGAGCTGACTTTGCCCTTTATTTTTCTAAGGCTACATTCAAAGTCCTTACCAATACAAAAGATTTTCTTGGTACTTTATTTTTATTTTTTAAATAAGTCACACCTGTCATTAATCTTCCTTTGTCAGTAAAAATGTCATAAACAGAAAGGTACCGGTGGGGTCACTTCATTAAGAAACTGCATACTGATTCAAAGATGGCATTTTTTAAATTTCTTTTAAAAGCAACAAATTCCCACAAGAAAATTCTTGTCAAAGTTTGAGCTAACTGAATTAGACAACCTCCCTCAGATGTCTCCATGCTGCAGTCACCCACTACAGCTAGAAATAGTGAGTGGTTCAATTTGGAAAGGCTTTCACACTATCATCAATTATCTTCAGGGCCTAAGTAATTTCAGGGGTTGTGATACCTTCTGAACACCTATTAGCAGGAAGCACGGAACAGATACATTTGAACAGCTGACATGACACACCTACAGCATCGGTGTGTTTACCTATAACAGGACACAGACACAACGTGCGACAAGAACTGGTGTTGTCTAGCATATTGCAGGATTATCCAAGCCACGAGTAAAGCTTACTAACTCTACGTCAGTACTGGAACATGATTCAGCATGAGGAAGACAGTCATGCACATACAGTACGTGTGCTTTTTTTAAGAGGAGTTTGCTTCCTCAGGAACTGTCGATGACGGCGGTGACAAGACTTTGCATAATCAGCATAAGGCTGGTAAGTGGTCATCTTCGAACGCCACCTACACGTTTTCTGTCAATAAGGTGTTGCTGACCTTATTAACACATTACACAACAGCAGCCCGACTCACGCCTGACGAGCATCCAGAACAAAACCTCTGATGTCATCTACTTTCTAAAAGCACAAACACATGTGTGTCATCCGTATAAATCAGAGGTGTTCAGTGAGAGCTTTTGTATGACAATTCAGTGCCAAAGAGTGAAAGCTCTAATGAGAACAAAAATGTTCCTTGATTATCTTTTAGTCAAGTGAATACAGGGAGGAGGAATCAAAATTCTCACAAAGTATTTCTAGAAATACTATGTAGACATGGATCTGGGCTGTATGACCCAAAATCAATATTGTGTTAATTCATCATTCACACATCACACCTTCACACATCTCAAAGGCTATATAATAATATAGTTTTAACTACTACCAGACCTCCCTGATAACTGCAACTCTGTGCTCATATTATCTGCCGAAACATAGTGTTTAACTGAATTATTGTCATGTTTCAAGTTGCTCCGTTTCAAATGAAGATTAATGTTACCTAAACGGGGTGTTAATTCTTCGTAGGGCAGCGATTCCCAACCCCCAGCCCCCAAACCGGTGTGTCTGTTAGTACTGGCCTGGGGCTTGAAATATTCCCAGAATGATGGTCTTTTTTAGTTGTCTTTTTTTCCTCTTACAATTGTCTTTTTTTAATTGCTTTAAAGGGCCCCATACTATGCTCATTTTCAGGTTCATAATTGTATTTTGAGGTTGTACCAAAATAGGTTTACATAATTTCATTTAAAATAAAAAACAATTTTGTTAGACTGCGCATTGCTGCAGATCCTGTTTTCACCCTGTTTGTTTAGGTGTCAGTTTTAGCAACAGAGTGAGACATCTCACTTCTTTACTATCTTTTTGGGAGTTGCTCATCCAAAACATTAACAATAAATAGACTAGATCAAAATGTTGTAGTTTTTGTAGCGACCACCTTCAGAGTTTTTTTCAGTACAGAAAAGTACTTTGCACATCTGTAACATGAAACAGGTGCGTCAGAGGGGAATACGTAATACAAAAGTCGCAGAGAAACTCCTGCACATTGTCTAACGTGCAAAAAATAAATTTAATCCTAGGAAATGTTTCGGTAAAATTAATGAAGGGAGTTTCGTTGAAATATATATATATATATATATATATATATATATATATTGTAAAGAAATATAAATCAACCTATTTGTTAAGAAAAAAAAACATTCAAGATAGGCTTGCTGGCCTCTAGGTAAGGCGGTCACTAAGATAGCCATCCACAGATACAGCATCCTAAGGAGTCACTGTGCCAAATGTATGTTTAACATTAAAACAAGATAAAATCATACCAACAAATATTTAATAGCTTAATATTATATGCACTAAAAACGTATGCACATGTGGCCGGATTAGCTCAGTTAGTAGAGCAGGCGCACATATATAGGAGGTTTATTCCTTAACGCGGCGGCCGGGGATTCGACTCCGACCTGCGGCCCTTTGCTGCACGTCATTCCCTCTCCCTCCCTCTTTCTCCCCTCAATCTGTCCTACTAAAATAATTGCCTAAAAAGCCAGAAAAAATTAATACAAATAAATAAAAAATAGGTATGCCCATGCATGCATATGCTTTAGGCTTCCCTGCACATTATTGTAGGCCCAGTTTAATACGCAACTTTAATATGAACATTTTATACAACATGTAGTTGGGTGTCCCTGCTCCATCTCGCTCTCAGATAAGGGGTCCTTGGCTTTAAAAATGTTGAAGAGCCTTGGCCTAGATTGTAGAAGGCTTTATTTGAAAACTATTTTCTACTATTTTCTGAAAATGTGACTAAAACATAACCTAAACAGTCAGTTCAGTTCAGTTAAAAACTTGATTGACAAAGTTTTTTTTTTGGTCCTCGTCTATAATAAGTTACAGTTAGTTCAGTTCAGTTCAAGTTTATTGTCATATGCATCTTAGTACGGAGTACCACAGCAATGAAATACAACATGCCTTTTGCACTCCCAAGTCATGGTTTATGCCGCACAAATCACCACATATATCATCTACGTCTTGTCAACAATACCTTCAAAAGTCCAAAAGTTTCAGACCTCTAAGCCTAAAGGTATGTGAGCTAGGGGTTTTCTAGTCTTTGGTGGACTGATGTCCCCAAACCTCTCCAAACCCTCTCCCAGTGACCAGATTGTGCCACCTTTTACTCACTCCTGTGACACTGGATGAATATACCAAAGCAGGGGTTCTCAAACTTATTAAGCCTCTGACACACCAACAAGACGACCGACCCTCTGCAGAAAAGGCAGTTGGACTGATCAGTATCCACGAGTTGGTCAAAAAAGTGCCCTCACCAAAAGTGACAAGACGTAATACGTCTCAATAACAGCAGGCAGCGCTAATCTCTATTGTCGCACAAAAATGAAAACCAGCAGCTGATTGGACAAACGCACCAAGTGGGTATAGTTTCTCTAGAAATTCAAAGCCAGACTGTCATGGCAGCTTGTTCAGAATACAATCTCATATTTTACTAAAACAGTTCCCAAAATGTGTTTATGTAAACCTTTTAAGTGAGAAATAGGCCATGCAGTTACTGAATCTGTCTTCATTTCATATCAACAAAGCTCATTTTTAAAGATTTTTATCAGATTTTGAGAGACTCCAGTCACGCCATAGTATTCATAAGACAATGGGCTAGGTGGGGATCGACTTTCCGTTTGGTCTTGATGCAGACCTTGGTCTGGAATTTGAGAAGCCCTGTAACTAAAGCATTTGTGATGATTATCAAACTTTTTACATTCATTCAAACATTGTTTTTTCCTCACAAAACACGTGTGTGATGACACGCATGTTTTTTGATGTTCTTGGAGGAGAGACTTAGCTATGTTAGCTTACACGTTCACTTAGAATAACTCCGATGCAACATTTACTATATACGTTATAGTGGATTATGTCACAATAATCAAAATAACTTCCCAATATCTAAACAGTGAATATCTAAAAAACAGCAGTCAATCAAATGCTATAGATGCACAAACTACCATGTTTTCAGTCACGTATAGCCAAAATTATGCAGTTTAATTCAATTCATTTATTTATCAATCAAAAAGTCAATTGTCAGAAAATGTCATTTATTGTAGGGGCATGTTTTAAGCAAAAGTGCCAAATATTCTCTGGTTCTATTTCTGGAATATGAATAGTTCCAGTTTTATAGAATCTTTTGTGATATCCAAAATTGACTATACTGTATGTACGTTTAAGGATGAAGTAAATAAGCAATTGTGGCTTCACCTGAAGGGCAATTAAAATCACTAATGAAAGTAATCAATAACTGCAGCCCTACGGTCATGCCATGTGTGAATTAATTTCACACTAGGCAGAGCGCTAGCCTTGGCGTCGTGCCCAGCTCGGAATTTCCGCCAAGGGCTGCGCTCAAAATAAAAATGACTTCAACTTTGACCTTGTGGCCGCTAACCTTGTAAGGTGCAACCAATTCCAGAATGTATACTTGCGCTGCACTTTTCCTCTCATGCTCTTCATGTGTAGGTGGCTTATGAGGATAAGCTAATTATTTGAATTGCAGGTGTTATTGTGGGTTGCTAAGGTGCATGGTGATGAACTGTCAACACCCAAGTATTCCCTGGCTGATCAAGCCACTGTTGAAACCCATCAAAAGAAAAAAATAACCTCAATAAAAAATGTACATCTTTAAGAAAAAAAATGGGGGAAAAAATGGTAACAGTAATAAGTGAGGGCAGTCAAGGGAGTTCCTCTGGAACACTGTTTTCCTGGGTGCGACTATCCAGCTCTCTGTGGCACAATTAATCCTTGAAGCTACTCCCACCAAATTTGATAGGTCTGTCAAACAGTATATTCCCTTAAAAGATCTGAATTATAATTCAGCAATATAAGACAACAATATAACACAACAACAGCATGTATTCCCAAATTCCACTATACAAATCACTTAGAATTTGGTTGCAATAAAAGCCAATCTGTGCATGTAGGAATATGTGTACCGGTAAGAGCAAAGACACACACACACACACACACACACACACACACACACACACACACACACACAAAGTATGCAAACATGATTTTGATTCCCCCAATATTAAGTGATTAACCAGTACAAGTGATTACACAATGACCTACCAATTTTCAAAAGGACATCAATTTACCAGAACCCTTTTACCCTCCCCTTCTTGCATCGACAGTGAATTAATATTTGCAAATAAAAAAGTCAAGAGATTCATACACAGAGAGAGAAGGGCTACAGACGGCAGAGAAAAGTTTATGATAATTGTGCTTGCAGTAGTGGTATTGAGCGTGGGTGTAGAGCTTTTTAAAATTCAGCTGCACTACCGATGAGCATACGTCACCATTGCTCCACTGCAGAGAAAATGATAGGTTAGAGGACGTCTGTGGGAGGTTGTGAAAAGAATTCTAGACGCTTCTGTCCCTTAAATTCAGGTTTTGAGAGAGAGCTTGTGCATTTGTATAGTGTGTGTATGTAAGAGAAAGATGGATAATTTAAGAGATTGAATGTGAGAGAGACAGTGACAGTGGGTATTTGTTGTATAACGTCAGCTGAGCAGCATGAAGCCCCCCTAAGATGTTTTACCTCCAAGATGCTCACTGCTAATTTCCTCTGACAGAAAATAGACTAAATATAACATACTGACGAGACTCAGTGTTTGTTCACTGTGTGCTAGGATTCCGCTAGGATTTCTTTCAAATATCCAGCACATAGATGGTACCTTGGGATATATGAAACAGGTGACCTAACATCACCGCTCATTGTACATACAGTTTAGCAACAAGACAAAATGCTGAGTGAACATTATTAGTTTTTTTCATGTTGGTTTTGAGTAGGGGTGGAAAAAAAACTAAAAAATACAATACAGCATAGTATAGCGATATTTTCAGTGCCAATACTGTATCAATACACAGACGCCAAGTATCCCACTTTGCAACAATTACATTGAAGGGATTTGAACAAACATAAATGTATGTTTTTAGATAAAACAGATGTTGATAAAGTTATCTTTTGGGGACATCATTTGAAATTGGGAAAGATTAGAAGTTTGGAAAAAAGTTAATAACTTGCAATATATTGCAGAACATTGCAGCCGTCTGGTAATTCCCACCCCTAGTTTTGAGCAGTCTCCATCCCCACCTACCTAAAAAAACCTTTTACACGGTAAGTGAATACAGCGTATCAGGGGAAGAAAATGTCTCCTGCAGCGGGGAGTCAGAGGGACTGCAGGGTTTGCTAACATTAGCCTCCTGTCTCATCTGGGGTCCGATAAACAGTACATTCATCAAACGCTATTTTCCAAGCTATTGTAGCCGTCATATTTCACGGGCCCCACGTGAGAGTGTTTTTCATGGCAAAACAACCGCTGAGGCTTTCGCTGTCCTCGCACTGTTTATTCGGTTGTCATGACTTCAGGAGTGATGACGTCCTGTTACAGTTCCAGTTGCATACCCTCAAAGGGGAGAGAGAGAGATGACTGTTTGCTTGAGTTCAGTGTAGCAGACAGCTCTGTAGAGTCAATTTTAACTTTATGACATTTCATTAAAAGGTGCTCTAAGCGATGTTGGGTGACGTTACTTCTTGTTGACGTTCGAAGTATTGTCGAACAAAACAAGACTAGCTCGTCTCCAAATCCTTCTGATTGGTTATTGGCTGGAATGCTGGATCACTGTTTGTGTATGCTTCGTGGTGCAGGTGGGCACAGTTTATTTTTGATGCCGTTTGTAGACCCTGGGCTGTCTACTGAGACCACAAAAATGTATACCACACAAACAAAAAATACATCTTTAAAATGCAGCCAGTGCATTTTTTTACACATCACAATAAATAAAACCTTCGGGAACATGAAGAGAGATATACTCAAAGGAAGGAGACAAAATAAAACTACAAGTGATGGCTAGCTTAATAATAAACAGTGTTCAAGTCAAGTTTTAAGTTTCCGTGTGTTCTGGGGACAGGCAGCTCACGGATAGTGAGGAGATGTTTTCCGTATGTGACAACAAATGTTGTAGCCTAAAACACGTGTGACTTCCTTAGAGCACCTTTAAATGCTGAAGAAACAGCGGCAACAATTTTGTAATGGTGGTGAGCCACTACATACAGCGGAAACACTAGTGTGTTAGTACCTGCAATTGTACTTAACATGGATAGGTGGATGAATAGGTGGTAGTCTTGACTTTCGACTATTGCATTTTGCAACCATCACTACCACCCTGCAGCCAATATGTTATTATTCGTTTGATGTGTCAGATGAAGAAATTGAAGGTGTAGAAAGATGCGGGTGACGCAGACTTGGCCGGAGAGAATGGAACAATTATAGAAGAACTAGAAACAACTAGGAATGGGCAGCTGGAAACATGGAGGCATACACTGGTTTGTAGAAGATGACAAAATTACCAGTGAGAGTCCGTAGGAGGAAGCTGCAGAGAGATGCACAGTTTTTGCTGGCAGGTTTGTGTGGGCTGGTGGCTCCCAGTCCTCCTCCTCCTCTACACATTAGTTTGCGAACCCCCGCTTACTTCTGGTGTCATCCTTTAAAACTTGCCTTACAAACTCATTTTTATGGAGTAGCTCTGATGTGGTATTGCATTCTGTAATCTTAATTGCAATGTAGAAATATTAATATTTGTATCGTTGTTGGTAATACCACAAAGCAACATAGAGAGACCTGAAAGATTATCATCAGTGAGCAGGGATGAAATAGGCTTGATTACAGTGAGTCCATTCACTGAAAACAATGACCAATGATAGCTGCAATGTTCTATTATTTGTTGACGTCTCTGTGAAGCACCAGACAATTTAACAAAAGAGGTCGGAGTCAGACCCAGAAGAAATCCGTTCAATCAGGCTTCTGTGTCATTTAAAAAAAAGAGCTTGCGTATTAAAAGACTAGTTCCAGCTTTGTATGTGTCACTATCTTGCTCACCAATGTCTATCTATACATCCATCATCTTATTTCTCCAATTTCCTTCTTGAAACAGCAACATGTAATCTGTCATGCACCATCTGGCCTCCAACTGCATTATTGTATCTCAGCACCATCATGTTGTAACAATATATGCAATTGTTAAAATAAATTGAACTGCCAATCACAACATTAGTCAGCCACAAACTGACGGCTTCTTGCTATGACAGTGTAAAGTTACTTAAACTATTACTTTAGTTCAGATATTTTTTACACTCTTGATTCTCTTCATTGTGTATGATGCTCTGGAGAGCCAAAACACAAGTCATTATTAATTATTTCTATGGTTTACATACAAAACCACAAGTCTGCTGTATTTCTAAAGGAGAAGCAATACATATACAGTATACAATTCCCTGCAATCTTCTCCTTTTCACTCCTTTCAAGGTTTTTCCTTTCTTTGCTCTTCCAAAAAGAGGGCCAAGAATAGCGACACATTTGGGCACAAGCTCCCATGCAATTTCCCACGCCTTTTGTCTCCGTTCCTGTGCCGCCCATGCATGCTGAGACAATAAGCTGGGGGCTTCGTTATGAAGCTGACAACACACCATTTTATAAAGGAGTCAGGAGGAACATTAACTGCTACTGATGCCCCTGTACCAGTGCTAGTAACATGCAAACCTATGGAGCAGCTGCTGACTGATCTACACACAGGAGTCTTTATTTGTTTCTATCCAGCTGATTCGTTCGTAAAAAGCTTATAACATAAACAAGTTTCAGTGTTCCTCTCTTGATATAGTGCCATTCGCGTACTCCAAACAGTTATGTAATCAGTTTTCAACCGATAATGGCTCCAGGGTAGTGACGCATCATTGGTTCTGTATTCAATGTGGGATTAATTGTTGTATTCATTTAACTAGCATATCTGTGACTGATGAAAATCTCAAATCCTCAGCCTGTGAAATAGCTCTGGGAGATTTAGTTCCACAGGTGACTGACAATTAAGCCACGCTCCACCAGTTCAAGTTAAATGGCGCTCAGTATGACGGGTACCGTGGTAACTTGGTTACTGACAATTAGCATGGTGCTTAGAGTGTGATGGGCACAAATGGGAAGACAGTGAGGTAAACATATAGAAATCTTTACAAAAAAAATCTATTTACTTATCTCAATATAAAAAACACATCGACGTATAGGCCTATAGGTTCCCTCCCTGTGGCTTGCACAGGCCTAAAATAGCCACAAGGCTTCAAAAAGTGGAGATTCAGCATGAAATTGAATAACTTTGAAACCATTTCTAGTAGGGCCGTTGTGAACCTCCATCAGTAATTCCATCAGTATTCTGGATGAGAACATGTCCTCAGTCAGACACAAAGGCCTTAGTTCCAGCTCAGTAGCCATCACCTGTGTCTGAATGACACAGACGTTGAGGCTGGAGAGGCCAGTGCAAACATCTGAATCCTAATTGGTAAGTTTCATGACAGCTCTATTTGTCAAAGTCAGTATGGGGCAGTTACATTACATAGTCTTCATGACATTTCCAGGTGCCCTTAACATAATGATACATCATCCTGTTCCTCCCAGGTACAACGGAGGAAGAAATATTCATTATGCTTATTGTTTCAGTCCAGTAAGATATGGGCACGAGCAGCAGGTCGAGGTGAAAAAGAAAACCTGCACGTGATTAAATTGGACGTGGAGACACTGAGTCATGGTGCCTGACTAGTGTTTCCTACAATTTGGCTTTTGAGGAATGATGCCTGCCTGAGGGCTTTTGTTATAATGTCAACCAAATCGGAAAATGGCAGCACTGAGATGGACTAGCTGAAATATTAAGGAACAAACACAAGATCCTTACATAATCACAAACCTAACAGTAATATAGAAACATGAGCTCATTATCTGCAAGTTTCCTTCGTTTTTGTCATCTATAACGTTAAATGTGAGGATTTCAAAACTGCTGATCAGAAGACACGATTCTCCGCAGGGCACCACAGTGTGCTGAATACACAGTTTCCGTGACTCCATCTGACACCATACCGCAGAGTCTTTGTCTGTCTTGTTTGTCATTGACAACTGAAAGATTTCTTTATAATTACAGAAAATCTGACAAAACTAAAACTAGACAAAAACTGTAGAAACTTATTTTTGCCGAAACATGAGACAGAGAGCCTGTGTGATATCTCATAGAGATATCACAGAGAAGAGATAAGTGCTGTGTATTCAACCTGGAGGGGGAAAAGGGAAGAAAATAAAATACTTATTAACTGATATCATTTTAAACATTCACTTTTTTTTTTCAACACAACTTGTTCAGACTTACACCCAGCCTGGAGATCGAATTGTCCAAATGCTGACAAGCCATTTTTATTAGACATGGGGGAGTTCTCCCTTTGGGAAGTGTCAGAATCTAGTCAATTTAATTGAGGAACATATCTGCTGTACCAAAGATATTTCTTTAATAACTTCTGTGGAGTGTCCAAGCAAGCAGCTGCCACACACGTACAGTTACAACCCTTAAGCAATGCGATACGGTCATCATCTCTGAACGTTATATGAGGAAATGTCATCTCATTTCTTTGCATCATGGCAGAACATAACTAATTTTATTAACTGTGCAATATGCACATTTCCACCTGAAACAATTCATTGGCAGCAAAGAAAATTACATCTAAATTGCAATAAATGGGCATTTAATGACCATGAGCGAAATATGCTGCACTTGAGATGCTGATGTGCCCCAGGTTTATATTTTTCATTTACCAGAGGCCTCTTGAATGCACTTAATAGAAAATATCTGCTGTGCAGAGCACTCACAGTGTACATTATCATTCAGCATTACTGCTTCATTGAGATTTGAAGTGTCATAACACCCTACACCTTTAATCCATGCTAACTTTTCTGCGAATGACCTTTTTCCCCCTGCCACTAAGATGTTGATTGTATTTATGATACACAAAAGCACACACACATTCAGCAGGCATCCCAAAGCTTGTCTTGTGTAACCCAAAGTGAAATAAGCACCCTGATGAGTGGAGAATTACAGCTTGGGCTACTGGAAAACAATCGCAGCAGATATGACAAGAACGTGATCTTCTCCAGGTTCTTCTCCTCCACCTCTTCCTCCTCCTCCTCCCTCTTTCCGCGTCTCTTCATCTTTAACTCTATCCTATCCGCCCACAATCCTCCACCCTCCCCATGCTTGCTGAACACTGCATCAGCACCTTCCCCAGGAGAAGGGAGACCTGTTCTTTAACTAGACCCTGACGAATAACTGCCACTTCAAAAATCGCCAAGATGCACCAGCTTCATCTGCTCCCGCACCTTCTGGGAAGATGCAATTCTATAATGTGATTCTCTGTTACGTAACCCTGCATGATAAATAACTGCAGACATTCCAAGATTAATGAAATTCAGGGGAAGCCCCCCCACACTGCCTGATCTACAATGCTAGCAGAAGATGACGGTTCTGCTATTTTTACTCAGGCATCTCCATGGGTACAACAGTTTGAGGTCACATGGATGCCCGCCCCTCGGAGAAGCACACTGCTGTCTGCTGCAGTGCACTATTTCTGGGCTCCAGGAAGAGACAGGTGTGAGCGCTTGTGGGGGGGGGGGGAACCTGCTGAAAGGTGCTACAACACTCTGCTTGAGGGCTTCAGGGCTGATGGTGCAAATATTCCGCATGGTGCAAAAAATAAGTAGGAGCCAAATGCTACCACTGTTTTACCTCCAGCGTAATGAAGGCAGTTTAACTACAGTTACCAGTCAAGGTCAGTGTTTGGGGATCAAAAAGTAAAAGCTCTTGTGGCTGTAGTTTTAACCGATAGGCTCTTTGTCTGGATTGAGTCTGGACCGGCTGCATGGCTGCTGCTGCTGCTGCATGCCAACGAGATCAGCACAGCAGCAGTTTTAGTTTTGAGCCTCATCGTAGTGACAGCTGCAGGATGGCCGGCTTTATGTCGACATCAGTCTCCCTTCGCATAACCCAAGGACTAGTACATTCAGAGGGCTGATAAAGAACTTACCACACAAAAGACCAGATAGTAGAGTCTGTGTCTCAGTAGACTTCATGATAATAAATATCTTTAATTGAATCCTTTAGTGTGTTCTGCTGAACAAGTAAGATTTTCAAAATCTCAGCGTCTCTCTATGCGTTGTCTGAATGTCAACTAAGTCCTGCACACAAGAAGTGTGTGCCAAGCAGAAAACTACATTTGACACAGTATGTTATGTTTAAGGGCGGTGGTTGATGACCTTTTCTGGCTAATGACCGCTTAAAAAGAGGCAGCATCAAGTTGCAAGCCTATATTGCGACCAGTTCAGCGTAATTTTGATTTCTTAATAATGAGGCCTGGGGGAGGTATATTTATCTAATAATTACATTTTATGTAGCCTAAATCTGTTTTCCGTTGCTTTACCCCTCACATATATCTGCTGTGGTCCTGACTCCTAGGTTGGGAACCACTTAGTGGGATGAAGCCGACTCGTGTAAAGAAACTTTAATGGATCAGGGAAAAATAATCTCAAAAAAAGTAATCAGTCATTTTTGTCATAAGAAAAACTGAATGGGCTCAACTGCAATAATTATAAGCAGAAGAGACACAGGTTTTCCCAAGGACTGTGTAATGAACTTGTCCTTTGACGTTTTATGTGTTAGTATGCAGTCAGAAGCACTTTCCATTAGATGATGCTTATTTCATTGTCAGCAACCCACCAACTGAACATCTGCATGCGTGTGTTCAGGTGACATCACTGCTCGGCTTTAATCTTGTACTGACGTCAAGTAATAATCTCTCACCTAGTGTGTGACAACTGTCAAAACGAGTGACTACTTCAAAGATCATCATGTTAACCTGAGAGAGATGATCAGATAAACCAAAATTAACTTGATTACGGTGCATGAATTAAAGAAGTGGGTTCAAAGATCTCAAACAAACAAATATGAATAGACTTATGTTGAGGATGCTGGAGACAGTAAGTCTGCATTAAAAAGGTCCCATGGCATGAAAATGTCACTTTTTCAGAGTTTTTTTAACATTAATATGCGTTCCCCCAGCCTCCCTATGGTCCCCCAGTGGCTAGAACTGGTGATAGGTGTAACCCAAGCCCTGCCTTTGAGAAAATGAAAGCTCAGATGGGCCGATCAGGAATCTTCCCTTTATGAGGTCATAAGGAGCAAAGGTTACCCCCCTTTCTCTGATTTTCCCACCCAGAGAATTTGGCCCACCCATGAGAAAGAGACATCATGGCTTTCAAACAAGCAAAGTGGCAGTTGGTCAAAGCCACACCCCCAGCCTCCACCTTAACCCCCACCCCTCTCCTCCTCGAAAGCTACAGAATCAGAAATGGCGCATACTAAGGAAGGCTCATTGTGGGACTGACTCCAGTTGATGTTATTCTGCACCAAGGTTGAATTTTGAGAAAGCGACCACGACTGGATATGGTAATAGGAGACCACTAAGTTCTATAAAAGCATCCAAAGAGCACCATGTCATGGGACCTTTAAGGGAAATGTTCTTTTACCGTCCAACACAGTTGCAAAAAAAAGTTATTTAATTTAATTAAGGATTTTATGGGCATCAAACTTAGAAAGGTATAACACTTTATTGTATTACTGTATTGTAGTATTATCATAATACCAGCCAGGATAAGTATGTGAAGGAAGTATTTAGGAAAAACAAGTGATTGAGCAATTAGTGACAATTTTAATGTTAATTTCCTGCTACTCAGTACTCAAACGGCGAAATAATTTCCTGTGTAAACTGTAAGGAGGTAAATGCATGTTTGCTTGTGAAACACTTGACAGATAAGCAGCTGCTCTCAGGGATTTAGTCTGATTTGTGGTGGCTTTCACTTTTGTAGACTTTGCTTTGAAAGCACACACTGAAAAAGTCATGACATATGCATAATCGGTATGAAACAAACACCACTGAGAATGCATAACTTACACACAGGCCATACTTGCCAGGATCCTGTAGGGCACTCACCGTGTATAAAGACTATTTTGATGCTTATTCTAATAATACAAATATGTGGGAGAGGGATTGCTAATTGTCCTCTTCACATGTAAATAGCTCTTTGGTCTGCTATAACCCTGTTCTTGTCTCCATCTCTCCTAATGGTCCAGCAGTGACTCATGCTGAAATAGATCTAAGGCCTGGGGAAACATGTATCCATCAGTCAAGGAAGCTATTCAAAGCTTGCTTACTCACAAGTAATGTGACCAGGCGCTTTGATGCTAGCATTAGTTTATGGCTTATAAACAGAGGAAACCAGCACTTTTTTTCCACATCATATTTCAAAGCTGTTAAGGTTAATGCAAAGACAAGCAGATGTGCAACTTGAGTGTACATTTACTGTCGTTTTAATTGGTCTGTGTCCTCTGCTCTGTGCTTCCATCTAAAGTTCTAGAGCTACAACGTCATTTCGCCTAGTCAAAACTTAATTTAAGATATCTCAAAAGGGACATGTAGATATCTTGAACTGAGGTGAACTAAAGATATCTTGAACTGGAATTATGACTAGTTAGAATCAAATTGTAGATATCTCAAACTGTAATTGTTCTGGAATTGAACTGTAATTCACATCCATGGATATCTGCAACTGAATTGTAGATATCTGTAATGATAGACCCTATACAAACGAATGGCAAAAGTGACGTCATTTGTCCTAGGAAGAATGTAGTTGCGGATATCTGAAATATTCTTTATGACGACAAAAAAATTAATTACAGATATCTGCAACACATATATCCAGACTAGCTTTTAAATGTTAAAAGGGCTTGCCATACTGTCCCATTTTTCAATGAGAATCTATGTCCTCAAACATGCACTAGCTCAAGGCAAAGTAGTCACACTACAGCCGGTTTAAAGATAAGACTTCTCTAGTGATTATAAACTTCCCAGAAAATGTGACAGAAATAATACCACCACAGAGTAAAATTATTCAGTGTGAGAAAGGACATCTTCAATTCAAAATACAGGTCACTTGGGAAAAGTGCCTAAACTGTCTCGGTCCACTCAACCGAAGACACAAAATAAATGAGGAATACAGAGCCAGTCAAGTGATAAGGACAGAGTGTAATTCTGGCACGTTGGCCTTCTTCAGATACTCCAAATAGACTTCCAGATCAACGGATAACAACCAAAACATAATAGCATCTGTGCACAGCCCCTGGAGAAGGGACGGCTGCAGAGAGTAAACAAATAGCTAATCAGACTTTAGCCAACAACTGAGCACCGCCTTGAATCAATAAACTGAGGAGATTCATCTAAATCTCAACATAAGCTCTGCCCACATACTGCATAGAGACACAACACAACAGACACCTTCTAGTTCTGTATCCCCAGGTGCTCATGGCTAATGCCATTTGTTGCAACGGCTCTGTTGTAGTCTCACTTCAATTTGATGTGGTGTACCTACTTTGTTTCTCTGTCAGCTGAAATGTATAAACAGAGTTTCACATCAGAGGTCAAAAAGAAATTTCTCCTGGTGTGTATGTGGTGGTAGAGCATCGCCACAGGGGGTCACTGTTGCTGTATGGAAATGAAAAATACATTTAAGGAGGAAATCATGAAATGATTTGCAGAAATATGCCTGTTCTACTGCTTGCACTAACAAGGAAATGTAGATAGTCTCCAAGAGGAACAGACGATGCCGGCATATTTCTAGGGTAACAATTGCCCTATTTTTTGCTAAAAGCTTGTTGAACAGAATTTGGAAAAAAATCTTAAAATATATATTACATTTTCTTTTACATCAGATATTTCAAACATCTAGTATACAAAAAAAAAATGGATCCTAAATGTTAGCCATAGCAACACAAGATCTGCCAGCTTGTGCTCACTGTGTACAATCCACTACCAGTGTGCACTGTTGGAAGACGGATATTACATAAGAAGCTCATCAGTGGGGTAGTGGCCCACGCACTCCGCATCCGCAGTGGAATCTCTCACTGTTGATCGGCCTCTCACTCAAAGTAAGAACAAAATGGCTGAGGTGACTGGCTGAGGGGGGAAAAATGCAGCAGACGACAATCAACGTCTATAATTAGCCATTAAAGAGACGCTACTCAGTGCAAATGAAATAGGCGGCCAGTGGCGGGCAACGTTACAAGCATAGTAATGTAAGCAGCTCATTTGTTGATGGATTTTTAATTGTTGATTAATTCAATAATCATTTGGGTATTTTTTCAAGCAAACATGCCAAACATTTACGGTTTACAGCTTCTCAAATGTGATGTGTTGATGCTTTTCTTTTTGGTATCTGAATATTTGGGAGGTTTTTGGAGCCATTTTAATACTTCCCCTCAGGCTACTGGGACTTGGGGCATTTTCACTATTTTATAGACAGAACAACATACCGAGAAAAATGACGCAGATTAATGCAGATTAATCACAAAAATAAACAATAGTTGCAGCCCTACAATATCTTTGGGATTTGGACTGCTGGTCAGGCTTAAAACCGGTTAAAGGGGTTACTTTAGGCTGGTGAAGATTTTAAGTTTTATTGGCAAAATGATTAATCGGGACATAATAGGCAGTTATTTTTGATAATGAAATACTCATGAGACAAAGAAAAGCAGCAAATCCTTACATTTCATAATTATTTGACATTTTTGCTCATATAATTATTTAATAAATCAATTATCAAAATAGTGGCAGACACCTTTCCTGGTGTTCCATTTATCAATCGTCCCAGCACTAAGTGTAAGGCAGTTACGAATCTCTGCTCATGACAAACAAGGCTCATGTGACACACGCCCTCCTACCATTCCATCCACAATCTTAAAATCAACAGTAGTCAAAGAAAGGAGGACAAATCCTCTTCCACCAGGTGGTCCCTGATTTTGTTTTCACAAACTTCTGTCGGCTTCCAGCTGTGGCAAGCAACAAAGACAGGGGTGTGTGCCCTCCCAACATTTCAGGTTGTTGTCACCCTCCTCATTTCACAGCAGATGGACGAGGGTCAACACTACTGTGATCATCAGCATTAAGCCCCCGTGCGGCATGTGCTGTGTGCCAATTGCCTGCCTCCGCTCACACCGGCCCACAAACCCATGTTGACTCCACGCCCACTTGCCCATCCATTGTACAGGCAACCAGTTGCCTAGGCAACCTCAAAGGCCTCCTGCCTGTTTAAGTGTGAAGACAAATTTTACTTACTTTTTTTATTAATACACTCATTCATAAATCTATTTCCACACATGCCTGTCTACCTGTGAGCAAACCTCATGCTCAACATTGTAACTCAACAGTTTCCAAATATAATTGTAATCTGACGTGGAAGATTAGGGGAACAGACACTCAGACACTGTTTTCTATCAATATCTATGTCTTAGAGAACTAATAAAACTGCCACAGTATTCACAAAGTAGGCCATGAGTTGTGAAAAATGAATAATCTTCAAATAGCTCCGATAGATGAGAATAATTTGAATGCCAATTACTGGGTGCAGTTTCTACCAAAGCAATTTATAATGTATATGCAGATATATAATGAAAAACAGCCTGTCATGATAAAAATCAAACAAAAACAACAAAGTAACTAATGACATCAGCAAATGGCATAGTCTCAGTTACACAAACTGGGTTTTAAGAGACTATCCTATATTCAACTTACCTGTTAAGTAATGGTGATAAATACACTTAAATAAGGAGTGAACACTAGAACACTTTTGCATTCACATTTGATGAGTGAAGCTATGTGACTACCATTATCTACCAAAGTAACAACCTTCCTAGGATTAGATTAGAAACGACCTGCATAGCAGACACATCCATTTTAAAATGAGGTGCTACATTATCTTAATTTGATTTTTAGAAGTATTTCATGAAAGCATTCGTATATTAATCTAGTCCACAGCTATTTTTTTGCACAGTCACCAATCACCCAGCAAGCCATGGCAGCCTCGACTCCACGCCCAGATTGACTGCTGCGCACTCATCCGACTAACCAACACCACTTCCTCTCTCTATCAGAAAATAACACGAGTTAGGAAATTGGAAAAATGTCTATCTGCTGTTTAGTTTGTGTCAGAGAGAAGGAAAAAAACAGAAAGAGAGAGACTGAATAACAAGTAACATTCAGTCCAGCCCAGCTGCTGTTGCATTCATCAATGCCAACGCTCTGTCAAGGGGGGCGTGACACACACAGGCAAAGTCACTATGAAACACACACACACACACACACACACACACACACACACACACACACACACACACACACACACACAGACGCACGGCTAGAGGCTGATGTTGTGCTCATCAGTGTCACTGTTGCCGAGCCCCTCGCTGCACAAATCCCAGCAGGGGTGCAGACGATGGAAGGAAGAGAATGCTTACATAAAGGCGAACATAGAAACAAAGGGTTTGTGGGATGCAAACATCCCCTGGCATGAACACAGACAAAAAATACACAGCATGATAGAGAGGAAATCGCAAAAAATATTCCCAATTTACTGTCAAACTGGAGATCCGTATGCAAATATCAGCATCAACAGAAGACTTTCACTTCTAATTCAAAAATGTCTCGCAATAAACCTTTTCTAAAAGTGAGAGTCTTACACACAAACGGCATAAAATGGTGGTGCAACAAAACTATAAGCTCAAAAATTGCACATTAACAGCCTTAAAAACAAACAAATAAAAGCTTAATGTTTCCATGGGTGTTGTATTTCATAATTCCTAATTTCTAGTCTACATTCAACAGTGCACTGCTGTCAGGCTTTGTACAGCCGCCCACGTTCACCCTTGCAGAGTGTGAGAGAAAGGAAAGAAAGGGGGAGTGAGAGAGTGGGAGGGAGGTAGAAGAGAAAACCTTGCTTTCACAGTGAGAGACCAACGATACATTATGGGAGGACCAACCATATTGCTCCATGCTGTTTTTCTTACAAACCACTACATGACCAAACAATACACGCACATATTTTACAAATCCAAGGCGGCATGCCAGGCCTTGATTACTGTAGCTCTGGTCTGACTAGAGCCGGAAAGAAGTACGAGCTAATACTAGACACAAATAAGTTGTGTTTATGTTCTCTATCTAATGGGAACATGTTTACCTTAAATTTAAGCAATTTCCTGCAAAATTATTTTAATGCGGAAAAAAACAAATTTTATTTGAGAAGCCAATTCCAAAAATGCAGGTACTGTTTATCCCTCAGGACAAAACGACATTGATTTTTTTTCACCTGGGGAAAAAACAAATCTTGCTTCTATGATTTCTTTTTAACACATATGAATCCTCCCTAAAAAAAAAAAGTACTGGATTCTGCTGTTTTTCTGTTTAGACATGATTCAAATTCAAATCAAAAACTGCAGCATAATTATGAAACCTGTCCTTCTGAAACAGAGCTTTCATAATTAGGGAGCAGGAAAAAAATGAAAACTGGCACGTTATGTAAGCAGAACAAATTGCAACCCTAAAACTTATAAGATCTTTAAATGGAACGGTGTTTCCTTTAGGATTTTTTTAGCAGTGGGGGCAGGCCTTACCGTACAACATCTCCCCCCCCTTTGACTATGGTTGGGACGGGCCTAATAACCTCCAAATAGTTCTACTTTTTGTTAAATTGCAATGTGAGCAGCAGCCAACGTTGGGTGCGTTGTGTTGGCAGGCTAATTTAAAAGGCAACCACGACTACATTGTGCATCTGCCTTATTTCTGATACTGTGGCGGCAGAAATTTTGCCATGGTGAGCCGCCACTACGAAGTCAACATAGAGGAAGCACTATGGTATGACGGTAGACGTGAATACATACGCTGCACAGGACTGTTGCTACCATACTAAAAGGTAATTTCCTACTTTTTTCTGAATTTGAGGATGTTAGCAACTTGGGAGAAGACTGTAATAACAAACTAACACAAGGAGAGTATTTTATAGGTTGATATACTACTTTTTAAGAATTATATTTAAATGTTTGTAACTACTTATTGGCTAACAAATTGATTAATAAACAAGGGTTATATGTTTACACTTTAGGTTTGGACTTATGAATCATATTAAAGCCCGCTTGTTTTGAGCTGAACACACAAACACTGGCAACCCCCTCCCCCATAAGGCCTAATTTAAAACTTCCTGTCCTTGTCTCCTCTCCCTACAGACCAATGAGCTGACAGGATATTAAAAGGTGGAAGCAAAGCAGTGGCCACCACTTTATAACAACTAGCTTGACTTATAGTTATAAAGGACAAGAGGCGCAGGAAAGGAGATAATCAGATGTTTTGGCACCAGGAGTCCACTGAGTGAACTAAAATCATTTCTCCATGCAGCCTGAATTCCATCTGGCTTACCAACCACACTGTCAGAAACAAAATGTTCCTTACTTTAGCTTGCTAACCGCATTAAACCTGGGTAGTCATGGAGAGGGGATTACTTTTCTCTCCATCTCTGCTTACATCACCAATTTGCCAACCTGTATTGAATCAAATGACAAGAGGGTCAAAACTGACACTATCTGATGCACTCTCCATTATCTGCAGCAAGAATAGCATTATTAATAAAGAGTGGAGCACATGGCAGCCAATATAAAAGTACAGCACACAGTATGAACACATGCACAGTGCATCTTTGGCCAGGTATTAGGTAGCTGGCACTCTTATTGCTTAGAGAAATATAGCTTTCTGCAGTTCAGTGCTCTCCAGGGGACTAGAGCACAGATAAGAGACTGGGCACCTCTGCCTCGATTTTGACCTTAACTGCTTTATTTAGGTGGTTAACACAAAAGAGGAAGGTAGAAAGCCTTTTATACTGTTAAATGAAACCTGCACAGCAAATAAATGCAAAGATTACTAAATTATTTAATTGATCTGGGGTGCAGCTTGAATGCAATATGTCCTAAAGTGAATCTTCTTTGCGGCCTAATCCACGATCAGGGGATTTGTTCTTATGGGCATGTTTTGGATGCCAGATGAGCTAGAGGTTGTCTTGTTGAGAGGCAGGGCAGCCTACGTCAGAACTGCAGGCTGCTGTCCAACACCATAGAGCAAGGATGCAGGACCGACAAGCTGTAAAACTGCAAAAAGGCCTTTTCCCTCCAGGATTTTCCTCTCGATTCTGGCGGCGCTCCGAGCCCATGAGTTTAATTCTGCCACTAGGCCAGTCCTTGGCATCCTCTCCAGATGGTGGTGAACGGTGAGATTAGGAAGAGAGTGATGGCTGGTTCCTGACTACACATCCGGTGGCTGAGTCCCAGTCTCCTCCTCCCGTTGTATGCCAGGCATAGCCATGGAGGCCGGATGTTCCCATGTCTCTGTGCTTCAACAAGGTGTTAAACTGTTTATTAGTAAAATGACAGGATGTGGCAGGGCTGTAAATTCAATGCAGAACAAGCCAGTAGCGCTTTTGGCATGAGTGAGGCGGGCAGCCGCCCGGGGTGGCGTTTTTTCATGACACATTTAAAAAATATATATATCTTCTGCGCAGCGGAGCGGTTTTCTATTATCTATCATTTCACTGCGGGGGGAATTGGCAAATCGGCGCCCCCTGCAGCTGCTTGCTGAAGCGTCCAGTATACACTCCACAGCCAACCTGTTGTGCGCAGGTACCGTGCAAAGAGAAGAGCATCTCGCTGCAGCGAGAGATACTTGTTCACAGAAGCATGTGTGAGAAGGTCAAATGGGAGGGGGGTGCAGGGGAGAATCACCTCTGTGTCTCCCAAATGGAACGATAAGTAGGGTTGGGTATCGTTTGGATTTTAACGATTCTGATTCCAATTCATATCGATTCCGGTTCTTATCAATTCTCGATTCCGATTCTCTGACGGGTGGAGTTGAAATTGGTCACGTGCTTATTTCACAAATAAGAGGAACATTTTATTTTTGATTGGGTAGTGGTTTGCAGTTTTACAGGTCTTTTTCAATGTAAAATAAAGCCACACTAGAGCGCCGCTTACTGCGCTCCATTGCTGCAACACAACAAGTGCCTGGCTGCTTACGTAAATCAAAAATTTGCGCATATTAAATTCAGGTTTTAGCTTGTGCTAGAATATTTATTATATATTTTTTGGGATATTATTCTTAATATTTTATATTATCGTTGGTCTGTGCTCTGGTTACATTTTTTTTAATACCTGATTGTATATATTCTTGGCACATTTAAATATATATTTTATTATAACAACACGCGTGAAAGAGAAAATTATATTTATCAATTATACAAATTGAAGGGGGTCTCGCCCGCGGTTCAATGCAGAACCGCAACTGACACAAACACTGACAGAGGCCATATAAAGCCATTAAATAAAAAAAGAAACTAAAAAGTATAGTTCTGTACTCAACAGCCATTGTTTTGTTTGATAAATAACAAATATGGAAGTGTTAAACTGGACAGAAATTGTGTACTACTGTATTAAAATGTTATTATATTAGAGCAACAGATTTACTGCACTGGCTAATAGCATGCAAATTATAACATACACAACATAGTTTAAAAGCTGAGAAAATATTTGACTTAAGCTTCATAGTAAATATCTATTCTAAAGCAGAGGTTTAGAATAATTTAGGGCCTGTGTATGAGTAAATCTTTCTGCACAAAGAACGAGAAAAAGACAGAGAGGACGAGAATAAGTGATGTATGAGTGTGTCGCAGAATGAATGAGAGACGGGAGAAAAATAGAGACAGCGAAAGACCATAAGAAAGAGAGAGAGTGTCACAGCAAATTTCACACTCGAAGACAGGCAAAGCGATTTATCTGGTCCAAAACGCTAAATTCAACTAGCGTTGAAAGAGTTGCATCAGCTTCTATTTTCTCAAACGTTGGACGACTTTCAAAAGATGCTACCGCCAAAATCCTGCTATGTGTTAGGGAAAGAATGCAAAGAAAACAGTAGGAAACAAAGAATCGGACACTTCCCCGTTTGTTTGGAAAAACTGATGAGACAGGGAAAAGTGGCAACTCTTGCAAAAAACGACTGTGTCTACAAATTATGGGCTCAAAGCGCACTGCAGTGAAGGAATGACAAGACAAATGGTGACGCGTCCAAAGGAAAAGACAATTTTTTCTCAATTGTCATTTTCAGCCAAATTGCTATCATTACCAATATGTATGGCTTTTGATGACCCCTCATGACAGAACAGTAATGAATCATCAAAAAAGTTACCATCAGCGTCCTCACAGTCATTTCCATCTTCTCCAGGTTACATAAAAGGAAAAACTAAGAGTAGGACGTGGAGGACAAAGAGGAATAAAAGATGAGAAGCACTCAGAACAACTAAGGAAAGAATTGCTGTGCTGTTGTAACTGTGCAGGTTGATTTATGACTCTACCGTTTTAAAGTATGGGGCTGCTTATGTAACTCCATTCAACTCAAGAATCCATGAGCAGCTTCACAGGGCGGCAATGAGAGATTCTTGCATCACCTGTGCCCATGTTCCTTTGTCACAGCTCTTGATTTTATAGTCATTAATGAAACAGGACTGGAAAAGCAAAGAAAGACAGGCGTCGCCTGGAACACAAAAGCATCCCATCACCAGATGCTTTTATCGACACTACGGTGTTCAAGCCAATTACAACACACGTTTGATGTTAAAAAAAGACATCACACATAAAATCATACTTAAATTAATTTCCTCCTTTGATCAGATGAAGCAATTGGATCATTTGTATTTCAGTAAAAAAAAAAAGTAGCAATTTTCAAAAATACTAAGTACTGAATACTAATACGTTTTTCCCAAAGCTGGAATAAATGGATCAATAATACACTTATTTGGTCATGTCACATGTAAAAAACGTAATGTCTGTTAATGTGATTTATGGACATACTGATAACCATGGTCTTTGTCACTGGAAAATCATTATTTCTTGGAAGTGTGCTTTCCTGTAGCTCGGCCATTACCTGGCTGGTTTTAAGAAATAATGCTCTGTTAATTTCAGCAGCAGTCAGCCTTATTACAAACAAAACAATAGCTGGTGCTTACACTTGCCAATCAGAGAGAAAGGGATCACAAATTAAGGAAAGCATAGAAAAACAAATGTCATACAGCTTATAAGCAGACTGGACACAGTCAAGTCAAGCAGTTATGCAGAGTCTGGTGACGTTAATAATATTGGTCAGCCAGTTGTTTCAAACTAAAATATTGGATTGGTTTCCATAACAATTTCTACATCCATGTTCCACTAACGTTAAGCAATAATTTGAATTGGGTGATCCCATGACTGTGGCGCCATCATCCACAGCTGTTTTGTATTTAGTGCCAATTAGCAAATGTTATCAATTAGCATTTACAAGATAGTGGACATGGTAAACACTAGTTACATCATGGGTTGTATATTTTCCTCTCATTGTGATTTCTTTATAAAGACAATTATCTGATTAAAACACACATTCAATAAAAGCAGGATCACTGGTTTGCTTCATAAACCTGTTGTTAATTCTGTACCCAATTTGTCAGTTATGCATAATATTTGATCTGTATTACGCACAGCCTTTTTAGATAATGATTGTGGGTTTGCCTATTGCCAAGTCCACACTGGCCATGTCAATATGATGATAGCAATTGATTAGGAGATGAAAACAAAGTCCACAACATTTTGCAGGTGCCAGGCAGAGCTCCAACCTACAGACTGCAGCATGACGGAGTCCGTAAAAATGTAGTTTTTTGACTGACACACCACATGAATCAGTGAGTAAATTCCCAAATTGATTCCCTTTGGATTCGTTTCACTAGTTTGTTAAGTTGTTTTGAGTTAAACCAAAAAGGCCCAAGAACTATAAATAGACTTTGTGCGAATGAGTTTATAGTTATCCGGTGTGACAGATGACTGAATCACTCACAAGTTAGGGTCAAATTACGAGGTTGCAGTCAGTCCCCCATACACAGTGGGTTGCCTTTCAAGTGTGAAGTGACTACTACTGACTACTGCTTCATTTGCACTGGGTAAAGCACGCCAAGCCACTTGCGATCATATGCATTTCATCTGCGTAATCACAGAAGGAGATCCCGGGATGACCTGCAATATTGTGATCCTACTTGTGACAGAGCTAAAATGATTGGCTTGTCATGTGTTGTCATGCAGGCGACCAGAGAGAAATCATCCTTTTTACTCCTGGGTAAATTAGGTGGGTTTGAGTTTTTTTTTTTTTCCTATTCTTCATGTTCTTACTTTTATCTAAAAGATGACAGCAACACTGTTAGCAACAATTACTCATGCCGTGCCAAGCTCTGATCACAATTGCACACCGTGGAGCGGCCCCTGGCTCACCCAGTAACAGCGTTTGCTGTTAGCTGAGTCTTGCAGTGGCCCAGGTTCGAATCCGACCTGTGGCCCTTTGCTGCGTGTCCTGCCCCATCTCTCTCCCCTTTTCATGTCTATCCACTATAATAAAAAGGGAAAAAAACAAGAAAATAATCACACACACACAAAAAATTGACACCGTATGGAAATTCTGTATAAGAGTTTCTTCCACTGCAGCAAGGCTAAAATGTACACAGTAATTACATGGCTGGCTTAGCAAAAGAGGAGGCGCAGGCGGATTGGACAAATTGCTATGTGTTACGAGTGTCAGAGAAGTAGGCCAGCTGAGAGGATGGCATCCCCATCTGGGATGCTCTCTGGAGGTTATCACTATAAGCAATCCCCACGCTCCAAAAGAACATCCAGAAACCCTTTCGTTACAAAGACCTCTTAATACATCATCACTACTGCCCTGCTTATAAACTGCCCTGGGCTATACCCTCCTCTCCTTTCACAGAGCATATGTCAGGAATAAGAACCATGGGAATCTATTCAGTACAGAGGGGTAATGTGCCCCCATTTTTTGCTCCTTCAACAGATATGTAAGCCAACTCAACATATTAGGAGGCTTATGGATTGATTGTCTGCCTGCACATGAAGAAAAGGTCTTGTATCACATTAGTAAAATTCTTTGGGCATTTGAGCTTGTGAAAAATAAATATTTTGGTACTTTTTATTCAGCAGTTATTGAGTCCCATAAAAGGTGAAGTGCACCTGCTGTCACACACAAATGTCCAGATGGTCATGACCACAAAGCACAACCTCACTGGTACACAGGTGCTATTAAACAGCAGACTTTTAAAGCTGCTGAGGGTGAGAGAGCAAGGAGTCAGGACTTGGTCTGTTTGAGGATCCACAGAACAGAAGGTAAAATTTAACACCTTGTTTTACACGGTAAAATTAGGTCTTGAGCGCGGTATGGCAGGTTAGCTTACACTCAAATAATGTACAGTATGCATCCATCCAGGTGTGCCATGTGACAAAAATGATCACTGTACACTGTGACATGTAACAAAATGTACATTTTTAGTTTTTCCTTTTATGTAACCTGTATTTTTTTAGGCTTACCTGCAGAGTTGAATCATGTTGGTAGTCCATCAAGGTGGGACAAAGGCAATAAGGGCATGAGGAAGAGGAAAAAGAAAAAAAAATCATTGACAAGTTTGATGGCTGTTAAGCTGAAAATAAATCAGATCAGACCGCAGTGGGTTACTCAATAAGGCAGTGTCTTCCATTTTGAGTCAATTATATTGCTTTGCCTATATGTATACTCTAATCTAGTTGTGCGTGACCCCTGAGTCTACTTACTGACATACCCATAACATCCAAAGATATGTGACCAAATTCAAGCATTACATTTCAGTATAAAAGCAGTTTTCTTGTGGTTGTTAATTCTAGTACATTCGTTTTACTCGAGCCAATATGATCCCAATTTTGACACCTTTCAGAATAAATTCTCAACCAACCACTGGATAAATTATGTTTTATTAGTATAATAATCAGGTTGATAGCTTAGTGTTTTGACAGTTTGTTGACACCGCTAGCTGTCTAAGGTAACTCAAAGGAGTTGAAGTATGTATTTGAAATATGAAATGAATAATTCATGAAATCATAACAAAGAAACAAGTTGTCAGGATATGATAGTTGACATTTTTACATTTCTGTAAGTTGACAAAGATAGGTCAAAGTTGTCAGACGTCAAAGCTTAGTGATAGAGTACACCTTTTTTGCTGCAGACAGCAAAGGCTTTGTCTGGTTATGTGTAAGATTTGAATAGCAGCATTAAATGAAAATCCAACATTAGTATTCTCTATTTCTTTTGGATAAAACTGAAGATCAGATGACATTACTGTTCAGTGACATCACATTAAAGAGATCACAGACATCAGATTTTCCTTGTTGAGTTCATACTGAGTAGTGCTGATCGATCTCCAGTCAGCTAAATCTGCTGACGAGCAGCTGCTTAATTGAGTTAGTTGATTCTCCATCTATCCGAGCCCATCTCCGCTCTGTGTCTATCCGACAGAAAAAGGCCTGACATAACAAATCTCAGAAAAATTACTCTGAACTGACATGTCAGGACACTTTTTTGCCACTGCCCTGCATTTACAGTACGTTTCTGTCCATCCAGGTCTGAGAGACTAACCCCAGAACAAGTTCAATGCAACCTTTATCTAAACAATCGCACCATAAAACTTTGCTTATCTACTGTATACATTTGCAGAGTATGATTTATATTGGGTAACAAATGAATCAGTTTCAGCATTTCATAACATTCTGAACATGGAACATTTAAAATCTTTAAGAATCCAACACAAATGTTGGTTAGAGTGGGTGTTATTTTCTCCAGATGGACACAAGAGGACAAATTAACCAGGATTGTCAAGTAAGGCTATGTGGAAACAACCAAACAATTTATCCCAATTATCCCATCTATCCAAATATACCACACCGGTAGTTCAGGCTCAGATAACCACAGGTCAACCTGCCTTTGGGGACTCTGAGGAGATCGGATCCCTTCCTTGTCAGAAATAGGGATGTCTAGTTCTGGACCAGCTACAAACAAAAGAAGTCTGAGCTAGCTGGCATTTACAATTATCTGTACAGCAGCTATATAGATGATAAGCGGATAGAGTTAAAAGGTTTAAAAGGTTCAATTTATTCACAAAGTTGACAACTGCAAGCATAAAACATAATGAAGATATGTAAAATGGGACACCCTGGTAAGCTATTTAAAGCTTGTGTAAAGGGGCCCAGACAGGTTGCAATTCTAGAAAGTGGTATAGATTGATTCTGCCAAACGAGCGTGTTAAGAGGCTTCTTAGACTGGCAACTCAACTCCACAACCCTAATTTATGACCGTCTGTCATAACATAACACTGCTCTAATACCTTAATCCTACCCCCCCAAAAGGTCAGTGTGTGGGGAAATGTACACATTCAGAGAGTACCACATGCACACCACAAACACACTCATGCAGATCTACTCCAGCCACCTACTTGTGTTACATAACACATGCTACTGCCTACCCATCCACTGTCAGATCTGCTCTTCACAGAGCCATCAATGAAGATTCATCACCAGAGCTCTTACCCAAACGTGACATCTGACAATCCATGAGGGTGGCCAACGGATTTTTTATTTTATTTTTTACAAAAGTGGACCAGTAATCGTGCCCAAGCACTCACTCGCCAGCTCACTAAACGTAGGGTCCCATTTACTAAAAGCCCTATTGGCATGAATAGACCACAGAAGATTTGTTTTATCATGTAAACAGACAAAATGTAGCTTTAAATTAGCTTGTGCCTATATTAGCTGCCAAGTTTTTCTTGAGGCCGCCGCGGCCAGATCTCATGCCAGATTCTGACACAACAAAAGATGCCTTTTTTGGAGTGGAAAGTCTCTTTAAGCCAAATATGTGAAAAGCCACAATTAAGAGGTGTGAATAGAGAGGCCCTACACAAACACCAGCAATGTGAGTTATTTCTCGCTTTAAACATATTTTTTGTGCAAGTACTTGTAATTGGATAAACAGAGAGAGCGGCCAGTCAGTAGCATAGTGCTGCTAAGAAACCAATTTCCTGGGGAAATACATGTCCTGTAAATGTCTTGCAAAATGGATACAAATGGCTCACTATGTTTTAACACATCAGCAGGGTGCATCTCTAGACACCAGTTGGTCCAATTTCACAACAGAATGGGCCCAAGAGCACCACAGGGCCTGAGATGTAGTGTGTGGCAACACAAGTGTCATAATTCCTCCTTTTTAGCTGTACAGTATTTCATTAGAGGCCAGTAATTTATTCCCGTACGCAAACACAAAATCGAGGTAGAGCAGACAGAACCTGAAAAAGAAAATCTCATCATCCAAACCAGAGCTTTTGAGAAGCTGCACTGACACAGCCCAGAGCAAGACTCTGAACAGCTTATATCAAATGAACACTGTAGAGTGTCCGTTCACACAGTCACTCAGTTTACGGCACTAACTCATATCAGAAACACTGCATTTAAAGAAAAGAAGACCAAATGGTGCTTGGCAAACACACTGTAGCATTTTGGTAGCCTTTTTCTTCCAAATGTCCATAGTAGTATCGGTCCTAATTGGCAGGCTATTAAGAATATGACTCGTATGAATGATTTCTTCCGATTTGATTCACTTTTGCCTTCTTATGTTTGCTGTTGGCCTCTTGTGTCCTGGCATGTTGTGGCCTGCTATAATTTTGGCTCAACCTTGAGATAAATATGCTGTACCGTTGCTAGAGGCTCCACTCTTTTTAAACACACTTTCCTCACACTCTTTTTTCATGATTTATGCATACTGTATATATGCAAATACCGCAGCTGTGCAGTCATTAAACACCCTGCACACAAAGAGATATTAACCATTTTGCCTAAAAAAAAAAGTTGGAAAATGAAAGCTTAGTATGCAATGATAAACTAAAACCCTTAAAACCTTAGAGGTATAATGAATTAGGGTTTTGATTTCTGCTCGCCACAAGTCATTACTTGCAAATTGGAAACGCAATTTTCAGACTTTAAATTTTCCACATTTTTCAAAGTATTTTCTTATTAATATTGCAGTTATCAGTTGTAGGCAGTATCTGGACTATGCACCAATGATAGGGGTTCATAGGGTCCATTTAAATATATATCTTAGAGCTCTCTAAATCATAAGGAAAATTAGGAAAACAAATACAAACTCAGACTTGAAACAAGTGGAAGACTGAATAGTCAGGGAGTTCCACAGGAAGTAAATCTTTACAGCTTGGAGTCGACGGCCATTGCTCAGACCTCAGGTCCGAAATGGGAACTGTGATTGTGTTCCTAGAGGGGTTGTTGTACATGCAGTTCACATACCCCACCATATGACATGAGTCCTGGGTCATGGCCAGGGGGGATTCAGCAGTGGAACAATTTTGTGTTATTCCAGTCGTGGGGAAAGCAGGAAATGGGGGTATAAACAGTAAATGGGGGTCACATTACACTCCCTCTTCAGTGATTCCCACAGAATAAAACTTCACAACAAACCCTCAGAGTTAAGTTATGATTCACAAAACAAGTGACCAAAATATCTTTGCTGATCCAGACCTAAGCTGAGTAACAGATGCAGACACAGACAGATACTTTATCAAAACCATCTGTCTACTGCAGCATTTTTTTTCTCATTCTTACAACTATGAGATGTCCTTTACCACAATCAGCAACAAAACAATCTGGAAACTAGCACCTGGCATGTTGCCTGAGTGAGTCCTTTGAAGGCAGCAAGCACAAGGCCAGAGGACATGCCACAACACCATCAAAACAGTGACATCTACAAAAGGAATGTAGGACCTGGGTGATAACGCTCAGCTGGCACATGTTAAACAAGCTGTACTGACAAGAGGGCTAACCTGAGAAAAGTAGTGCTGAATCTATTCTCAGTTCATTGGAAATAAACTGAGAATTATGGGAAGGATAGTCTATTTACAGCTAAGTGTGAGAGCAAATGTCAATCTAATGCATACATACATCTAGCCGTTACTACTACAAACACACCACATGATTCTACCCTTACCAAGAAATAAGTGTAATAAAACTGATTTCAGACAATGTAATGGGGGGGTTACACACAGTTAGGCTGAAGGCCATATAAGGAACAACACGTCCCTTCAACCTTTTTGCTTAACAGGATTTATTCACACAACAGAGAAATAGTTTTGAGAATGACTCCACCAAACTCATGCAGTAACACACTAACTCGAGACACGTCCTTGAAGACTGAGTGACGCAGAAAAACTGTGACATGTCCCTGAGCTGTTAAGGGAATTACATTGAGTTTCCACAGCCCTGAAACATTTAAATAGTCTGCGTGTTCCCAATTCCACTACTCTCCAAAAGCAGGAGTAAATGACTTCTAACACCAAAGCTATTGCTAGAATAGTGTATGCTGTCATATTCTGCAGCATTATGGCCTCAAATTGGGTAAGCCACACTTCCTGTATACTGAACTTTCCTCTTTATTGAAGAAAATGTGCTCCCTGAGGGTCAGAAAAGTCCCTGTTTGAGATTTCTCTTCAAAAGGTAATTGAGCCTCTTTTCCTAGATAACTGGATAACTAAAACAAGATAACTGCTTGCTTTTCTTAGCAGTGTTATACTGTTTAAAAAATGCTCCTACGGTCCAGGCGTATTCTTTACCACAGTCATCCCAAATTAAAAGAGATCTGAATCCTCCAACAGTTGAATTCCAGAGACAAATTGTTATCAGATAACCATTTCTATTCTAAGGGCACTTTGGTCTTTACTATGATCCTCTATCCATCCCCAACCTGGATGAGGCCAGAATCTTCCCACAGTTAGTCACGGGACTGCTGGCAGGCTGAGAGGACTTGGAGGCATATGTGCTTTTCCATCTGTTGCTCACTCAGGGCTTTCCAAACCCCTTCCTCTGTCAGCAGCCATCTGCTTCTAGCCCTACCCCACTGGCAGGAAACATGAGCACTTCCACCATAGGATATGGATGATGCACAAATTGAAGGAAAAAAACAAGAGCCTATGGCAAATTTAATTGACCGCTGTTTCAGTCGTAAAAAAAAACAAGAAAATGTTATTAAAGGAAATTACAAGAAAATACAACCTTGGATGTGTTCTTAGATGTAAATTCATGATAGTAAACTGAATATCTTTGGGTTTCTGTCAAACAAAACAAGATATTTGAAGACATCACCTTGTCTCAGCTGGGGGCAATTAAAAAAATATTTTCCTTTTAGTTGGCCCTTTGATGTAGTCCGGTCTATAAAATGTCAGGAAATAATGAAAACTCTTCAAATTGCTTGTTTTGTCTGACCAACACTCAAGACAAAGAAACAACAAATTCTCACAACTAATGACTTAAATGGATTGATTATTAAAGTTAAAGTTATGGTGTTTTTGATTGCATGGTACCTACTCAACTTGCCTCTACACTACTAGCCTTTGTTGGTTTTTCATCACAAAAAAAAGTCCTTGGTACCTGCTACCAGGTACTTTTTTAGTACCACTTCAGTCGAGGTTCCAAGCGAGCTGAGGGGATACCAAAAGGTGACGTGAAAACCTGCAGACTACTGATTGGTTGGAGAGAATCTCCACTACTCACTGTGTCATCATTGCTAGCGACGGACAGGGGATGTCCTGAACAAACCCAAGTAAGTGTTTAAAGCCACATGCTGGGAATAAAAAACAACACACCTTCGACGTTCTGTGTGTGTGTCGCATTAGGTCACGGCAGTCAATAATTAATTACTAGCAGTTACTAATCTGTAATGGAAAAAGGAGGACGGGGCACCACGGCCGAGTCGTGTTGAGCCGAGTCGAGTCCAGCAGGTTCCATTAATGGAAAAACATCATTAGATGGATATGGTAGTGCGTACTATGGTGAATTTAGGGTTTTAGTGTATATTATTGCAGCATGTTTGTATCATCACCACAGGTTACATCCTCTCAGTTGACTATACTAGTTATAACCATAGCCTGTTAATATTAATGGACAGAGCATGTGTGACGTCACCCATTAGTTTGTGGAGATCTGCTATGAGTCGTCAAGTATTCCGTTACGGGCTCAGAAAATCCTGGTTGTGGATGTGATGAGTTTAAACGAAAGGAGGAGTGAGTGAGGAGCCATAGACTTTTGGGCGTATCTGACTGACGTTAGCTGAAAGTTGCCAATGCTGTTTACACTCTTCGTTACATTACACACTTTCACTGGCAATCTGGATGCATCTGCTGCTGAAAGCTACCCTACATAATTCAAGGTAAGATTTAGCTTTGCAAGTCCACGTGCCTTGGATAAGCTTTGCTAAACTGCTGTTATGATTGACAGGCAACAAACTGTCAATCACATCATCGACCCGCCCTAAAACACCCCCTGCTTTATCGTTGATTTTAAAATCAACGAGACTATAATTTAAAAACTGAACATCCTTCTGTGTGGCAAAAGCAATTGAGACCATCAAATCATTATGAAAATGTGTACTGAGGTAATAAATCATGTAAGAAGTGAGTTACTTTCTCATAGACTTCTACAGAAACCAACCTACTTCTCTTGCTTTCATCTAAATCTACTGAAACTGCTTCATGCTAAGCAACCACATAGTCATGTACAGTGGTGCTAATAAGTTTAGGAACCCATGCTAAAGTTAACTAAAAGGAGGAATCAAAAAAAAAATCATGTTTTGGAAATTTATCTTAATGCCTTGATTTAAAAAAGGGAAATCCAACTTTTAAGGACACTAATTTTCTTTGTGAATGAATAATGTATCATAAATAAATAAATGTTGTTCCTTAAAATACAGGGGGCATAAGTACACCCACCTCTATGTTAAATTCCCATAGAGGCATCCCTTGGCCTTTGGATGCCTCTATGGCCAAGGAAACTTTTTTTTAGGATGCATAGTATCATAGATACATGAAATAACTGGCCTTTAAAAATAAAAATCTAACTGCGTCCATGGGAATTTAACACAGCGGTGTGTATAATTATGCCCCCTGTATTTTAAGGAAGAATATCTATTTATTTACAATACATTATTCATTCACAAAGGAAATTGGTGTCAATAAACGTTGGATTTTTCCTTCTTTTGTTTTTATTAACGCATTAAGATCAATTTCCAAAAGATTTTTTGTCAACATTAGCATGGGTTCCTAAACTTATGAGCACCACTGTATGGTTGTGACCAACACTCGCTTATTCTACATTGAAAACCTGTTAAATCAAAATGAACTGAGCCCAGAAACTTCAATAAACATTAGATCCAAACTACTCAACTCTACCCGCTAACAAGGTCAGAATACGACAGAAAAGACAACCCTCTACTTTCTGTTCATGAGAGATTTCAATTCTCTTAATTTTCCTATAATAAAAAAAAAAGCCCAGACCAGCTCACCCCCGCCCCTCAACATTCAGAACACAAGAAAAAAAAGTGCTGTCCATCAATGGGAGAGAGAGAGCCTTTGTTCAATAGTACAATGGAGGACTTTTGCTGTAGAGGATAGCGTCACATTCAATAAGCCAATGCTATGGTGCTACAGCAGAGAGAGGACAGCAGGGCTGATGCAGAAATGGCACTCTGACCTCGCAGACCTCACAGGCCTTCAGACCGAGGCCCTGTTTACAGCTCACCAGTTCAGCTCATCTCTGCTGACCCACGGTCAAGAGTCAAGTGTGGTGTTAAAATGCATTTCAATGGGGATGGAATGAGCGTTCTGAAGCTGCAGATGAAAGAAACTTTATTGGCTAGTCAATAAACAGGAAGTCTTTTGAGAGTGAAGCATGTGGGACCCTGTTATCTGGATTTCTTCTGTTAGGGGTAAAGTCTGTTACTACTACACTCCCGAGAATAAACCTGTGACGTGAACGTGACATGAAGTGTTTTTTTTCTCCCTCAAAAATTAAACAGGGCCAAACCTGATAATTGCCATGCTTAACACAGAGGTGCTTTAGTTGCTACAGATGCCGCGGAGGATCTGACAATGTCTTCAAGTGAATCAAAAATCAAAAAGAAGCTTATACTTTTATCAGTGCCTGCTTGGGCGAATTAATCTGTGTTGCATCACATCAAAAAGGCTCAACTGAAATCTTGATAGTGGTGTTGTAGACCTCTGAAATATGAGGCCTACAGCAAAGGAAATATTTTCCTACAGACACATTTTCTGCGTAATCTGCGTTTTTCTTAATTTTCTGAAACATTCACTGAAAATAACAGACATCCTAGCAGTCCATGGGTCTAAGATGCATGCTATTTGCAATGACATCCCAAGTTCAATTCCCGTATTGCACTTCTAACACTTGGTTCTATCTTAAAAAGGCAAAAATGCCAGATTTTCTTCTTCTTCTTTTTTTTTTTTTTTACAATTGATATAAAAGTAAACATTTTTGGAAATACTGTTATTTGTCATCTTGCAAACAATGCCAATAGCTAGAAAAGAATGATACTACTCGGATGTGTTTGCATTAAGAACAGAGCTGGAGCCAAGAAGGCTAAATGCTAGTTTAGCTTAGCATAACGCCTGGAAGCAGGGAAAAATAGTTGGCTTTGTCCAGAAGTTCAAAGTTTCAACCACATTAACAAAACATTAAACCAAACACAAACAGATGATGTGAGGTTTTAAGTGAGTCAATTGTTGTAATGGGGGGAGTCACCATAGACTTTTGCTTTTGACCTTTCTTTTTCTGTACTAATTTAACAATAATTTAAGTTAAATAATATACAACGTGTTGAACATTAAGCTTGAGATTAGTTGTTGAACTACTTGGAGAGAGCCATGCTAGTTATTTACGCCTGCTTCCAGTCTTTATAATATGCTAGGCTAATTACCTTCTGGCTTTAGCGTCATAGTTAAAAGGCGCAGTGTGTAGGATTTAGTAGCATCTAGCGGTGAGGTTGAAGGATGAAACCAACTGAATACCTCTCTGACCCTTCCTTTTCAAGCGTGCAGTAGAACCTACGGTGGCCTTCCGCTAATGCGAAAGGGCCTTTCTAGACCCAGTGTTTGGTTCGTCTGTTCTGGGCTACTGGAGAAACATGTGGTGCAATTTGGTCGGCTAAGTCGAAGAGGACCTGCTCCCCATGTAGATAAGAAGGGTTAATTCTAACAAAAACACAGATTCTTAGTTTCAGGTGAGTATACACTAATGAAAACATAGGTATTTCTATTATTCCATGTCTGCCAATAGATTCTTTAACAGACAGACATGGCAGTGGTATCCATCTTCTTATCTTATCTTCTCTTCCAAGAAAATAAATAAGCTATTTCCCAAGATGTCTAACTAGTCCTTTAGAATGGCAAATCATTGTGATCATTTAATAAAAATGTACTTGTATTAACAAATTTGTTAAGGTGGTTCGGCATATTTCTGTTGCAAAGATGACGCATGAAAAGGTTTTTATTTCTACGTAATGCTGCTCAGAAGAAGAAGAAGAAGCAGCTAGACATTTAAGGTCTTCGATAAATAGATAGATGACTCAGAATAATGGGACTATAATTAGTATCAAGAAATAGATATCAATCTTAAGCTTTTACCCTAGGCTTTGGTTCTGACTAAGTAGATGGTGGATGAAAAACAACAGGCCATAGTTGGGCATATTCCAGCTGAACAGATGTATTTATGTGAGGTTTTATTTAGGTACAAGATCTACAACTAGTAAATACTTACTTAGCTACTCTATAAACACCAGCATTCCACATTAACAGCAATGTATATTGACATGCTGTGTTAGCAATGCAGCTGGTGGTATTGAATGACATAACTCTATAACAGTTTCTAACCTATATTAGCAGTTATGGTTTTGAAATAAAATGAGCAAACTGCACATGCCAGATGCAGCAGCGGAATTTTCCCTGACACAGTGACAACTGTAACCACAGCACCTCAAATTCAAACCCTGTTTACCGGCTTTAAACTGGTAAATCTCTTTGGAAAACCTAATTAGGACAATATATTTCCATCATGATTCTTGAATTATACTACAAAGCCTGTGTTATACGTAACTCCTGCTACATCATGGCAGTACGCAGTCAATGAAATCAGTGTTAAGATTGAAGTTCAGTGTTTTACATCTCACTGGTCATAAGGAAATAAATCCTGCTTCAGCAGCAATAGAAAGATGCATTATCATCGTTCTCTGCTTGTGATCAGCAGATAAGCACTCTGCTTCACTCTCCTTGGCAACTGCCTACAAGAGAGACGCAGTGTGTTCCAGATAGCTGCTTAGGTGCCACACAATGCCCACAGAGAGCTGTGAGGGTTCAGTCTCTGTGCTTTTTGTAACTCTCCGTGTCGTCCCAATAGCTGTCTGAGCACACAATGTCCCATTGTGCAGGCTTATTAGTCCTTTCTTGAAATCCAAAGCACCCCTCTTGAGCAGCAGTGGGTTTAGGTGACTGTGCTTGTCCTGACATTGGACAGTCAGTTGAAAACTGGATGTCAGTGTGAGCTTTTGCAATGGTTATTGCTCAAGGTGCAAGAGAACCTTACAGCAATGTAAAATCATAAAACATGGCTAAAGGAAACCTCAAAATACACAGGTGAAAAGTCATAACCTGCTGTTGAGAATGTCTGACTACCACTAAAAAAAGCAGCGAGGAGTCAAACAGTTATGGCAGCCTGTCCATCACTGACCTGTGCTGTTTTTGCTATATAGTCTGTCGGAACTTTTGTTCTGTACATATACATCCACGTCTTTTCAATTAACTCCAGAACGTCTGTAGAAAATCTAAAGAGCATTACGCAAGTGTGATAAGAATTACAAATTAGAGTAGCAGTGAAAACTTACACCCAAAGAACAGTATTCCCAGGACATAGTCTTGTTAATGGAAGTGGAACACTCCTACACATTGAAATTAATAGCTAAAAATAAAACTGGAATCACAGTACAGATACCATCTCTGCAGCTGTATACACATCTCTCTCTCTATTTACAAACGCTAACGTATTTATTTCCCCCAATCAAATCCCCAACCACATCCAGGCTCCAACTATAGTTTAAGGTGTAAGCTAATTTCCAGTCCGTAATAACCCCAATTAATTAATATTAATTTGTTCCTCTGACTAAATGAATCAATCTGCTATTTCAAATAACACATTTTGCAGCAAGGACATACAATGTTAAAGGGCCAGAAACTGTTCCATCCAGTCACACACAGTTAATTTTGTACAACACCGGTGATGTAGATGTATTGAAAAAATGTTCTCCCTTTGACAATATGTGACGATGGAGTTTAACCTGATATCAGCTCATCACCGCTATGGTGCAATCCTCAGTAGGATGTTCTTGGCTGACAGCTTCAACCTTTTGTCTGCAACCAACTTCATCAGCATCATCAATGTCAAGTCACGGTGAGGCTTAAAGATGGCCACTGGCAAGAAGACTGGCCAGTTTAAATGGGATAATTAACACGGCAGTATCATGAGAATTAACAGATTTGGCTGTTTATGGAAAATGTTGCCATTTATGAGGCTTTTATTAACCTCATAAGTGGCAACTTTCTCATTGAACCAAATGAAATCTTACTTTTAATCGGGTTCATATAATTACACTATGTTTAATTTAACCTTACAAAGCGGGTCTGTGGTCTGGTAGCTCCCATGGAAATGAGGCCCAGTCCTTGACTTATTCCCAGACTTTGAAACACCTGACACAGCCATTGAAAACAGTTTATGGATTAGGCCAAATTATTCCAGGGTGTTGTTCTTTTCAGTTTAGCTTGATTGATTCGAGGGATGATTGAAGTCAACTTGGGACTGCATTACATCCTGCATCACTTTGACTCCCCAGGGACATAAGCAAGGATCCTGTTCGTGGACTTCAGCTCGAGGTTCAAGATCATAATCCCGGAAATCTTCAACACCATCCTCAGCAACTCCCAGCTCACTGTGCCAGCATCCACCTGTCAGTGGATAACAAACTTCCTGACTGGCAGGAGTCAGCAGGTGGAGTTGGGGAACATCACGCCCAGCAAACAGACTATCAGCACAGGCGCCCCCCAGGGGTGTGTGCTCTCCCCACTGCTCTTCTCCCTCTAGACCAATGACTGCACTTCAGGAGACCCATCAGTTAAACTCCGGAAGTTCGCTGACGACCCCCCCCCCCCCCACTCTTCCCCCCATCACCATACTCAACAGCCCTGTGTATGTTGTGGACTCCTTCAGGTTTCTGGCTTCCACTATATCCCTGGACCTAAAGTGGGAGCCTAAAACTGACACCATCATCAAAAAGGCCCAGCAGAGGATGTACCTCCTGCGCCAGCTCAGAAACCTGCCTAAGGAGTTGTTGATCCACTTCTATACAGCCATCATCCAGTCTGTTCTCTGCACGTCCATCACTGTCTGGATTTGGATCTGCTACCAAAAAGGACAGGAGCAGACTACAACAGACAGTTAGGACCGCAGAAACGATCATCGGTGCCAACCTGCCCTCCGTCCATGACTTCTACTCCTGCAGAGTCAGGAAAGGGCAGGAAACATCACTGCAGACCCTTCTCAGCACGGACACAACCAGTTCCAGCTTCTCCCCTTTGGTACACCAAAACCAACAGACTCAGGAACAGTTTCTTCCCACAAGCCATCACGCTGATGAACAGCTGACTTCTCACTCATTGTGTCAGGTTAAATTCTGTGCAAAAACCCAGTAAGACTGTCTCTAACAGCACCTGTTTACTGGTTCCACTTATTATTCCACTTATTTAGTATGTATTCATCATTCTCATATCTCACTTATCATTTATTCATTATTCTCACTCTCTATTCCAGAGCTGTTTGTACTGTTGATATTGTAATATAATCACATAATACTATTTATTCCAGCATCCTTTGCACTATGCTTCACATTTAAAATAAAAACTAATCAAAATTCACTCCTGTATACTTTTCACTCCTCCTTTCACTATTGCCTCTATACTGTTTCTGTTTAGAGTATGTATATGTCAGTGTGTATATATATTTTTTTGTTTTGTATGTGTAAGTGCAACGTGAGCAACGATGTTCCAAAGAAAATTCCTTGTATGTGTCCTCATACCTGGCAAATAAAGCTGATTCTGATTCTGATAAAGCACCGGTTTGCCACTCAAGCAACCCCACCATCTAATCTTAGAGATTTTAAGTGATTTAGCATTATGTCAAAAAAAGGTTCTCAGTCATTCAGGTCACAGATCAGAGATGTTTTGTGACTGTGATTCCCAACCAGGCACAGTGGGCAACTGCCCCTGGGCCCCCAAATGTCTCAGCTTCACTTTGCATTAGTTGGTTTTGGACAATTTGATTACTTTAAATTTGTTTGTGAAGTGTTTGATTAAATAACCACAAACTGACATGGAAAGCTTCAGGCAGGTAGTATTCCAGTGGTACTAGTTGGTTTCTGGGCCTCTGTGCAAAATATAATGAAGCTGCCATCTTTAGTGTGCTGTGTGCACTGTACCTAATGGGAAATTAGAGGCAACAGGAGCCCAAAAGTAAATGTTTGCCCTGGGGCCCCGAAACAGATTAATCTGCCACACTTCTCCAAGCCTCTTGGATTATTATCAAAACATTTTAAAGACTTGAATTAACTGGGAATCACATGCCAACCATTTAGCACTTCTTTATAATTTTGCACAGCCATTGTGCTCACCCATTTTCGGGTCTGGTCATCATAAATAACATGCTTGTCTAATTTAGATCAACTTTAGCATCAGCCCAAAACAAATTGTTATAAAAAGACAAGATAATTATTTGTTCTGAGTTGCAACATGATTGCACAGAAACCAAGCAGCACCCTGAATATCAATTACTGCAAAAGAAAAAATGTGAGGCAAAAAACACACAAACAAGCATGGTGTGCCATCGTCATATAAAAGATCTTATTAATCAACAAAACAACAGGGAAATCTAAGTAAGATGAAAATTTCATATTGTAAGGGCTGTAATTTATATACACTCTTCCTTCAGCATTTTCAGCTAAATGCATGAGCCCCTGGTTCCTTAGCAACAGCCTCTGCAATGATGCAAGATTGAAGAGGAACAGCTCTGCAGTTCCACAGTGCAGGTGAAGACAAGTCTCCAGTTTTAGATCTTCAAAGCCTCTTGAAGTTAGTTATTAAGGCAGCTGCATCTTATTTAACAGGATGAAAAAGCACCAGAATGTAAATCAAAGCTAATGCAATGTCTTTTTTTGTGGGAAGGACATCAAAATCTATTATGCCTTTTGACATATGGTGTATGCTTAGAAATGTCAATTCAACACCATTTTACATAACGTCGACCCAAGCAGTGCAGCACAAACAATGTGCTGAACAGATTCATAAATAAACCTGTTCTGTTGTTCAGCTGGGGTTAAACATTTCCCAGTGTAACATTTTGTATTAGCCTGCAGGTGTGGATACAATGCCACAACTATCAGTTTTGTTTTTATTCCAAAGGATACCCAGCAGAATACAGATGATGTGAAATCCTACTGAGAGATCTCTAATCTCAAATATCAACAATAAGCATCAGGTTTACCATGCATTACTTCAGACTCAGAAAGTAAGGGCTTGTTTCTAATCTTTGTGCTAATGTTCAACAATCACACAGTGAGAAACTGAGAGGAAGATGTCCCAAAAAGACCCATTTCTGCACCAACAGAAGCCCAAGTAGATAATTATGCAGTCTGTATGTTTTTTTTGGAGAACAATCAAAAAAGATACATTGGCCTTCAAACATGGCCCACTATTCATAAACTTCTTAGCTAGTTAAATGCTAACATTTTTTTCAGAGGGTTCTTAAAGGGCATTCTGGAGGGAAGAAATGATGTAACTGAAGTCGACACAACAGTAGAAAGAGAATGAATCCACAATAAAAGTGAAGTTCAACACCACAAAATTACTTCCAGTCTTTTTGAATGTGTGACATCTAACACTGGAAGCTGATGGAGTTTTCCTTGAGTTAAAGTGTTTGCTTAACTTTTAGGAAGACAAAACAAACAATTTAAAATTAGATTTTTTAATAATGCAGTCGATAATCTGTTTTTTTAAAACCTTTTTGTATTCGAGAGGTGCATCTTAGCGATAACTCGTAAAAAAGCCTCCAGTAGTGTCATTTCGAGATACAGAATAAAGACATCTGTCCCTGCATGCTGTGTCATCGGCATGTAAAATGGAATATCCTGAAGCATGTTCAGTGTTGACTGCATATTCAGATAAATATTATTAAGATCATCTCTCACAACCCTGAGGTCAGTTGATAACTGTGAATATTTGTATATCACTATAGATTAAAGCCAACCAGCAATAATTTCCTTAAAGCTGCAGTAACACAATATATATATATATATATATATATATATATATATATATATATATGTAAAAATCTAAATCATGACACTGCTACCAAAGACAAGTGGTGTGAGAGCATTCAGACAGTTGCTGTAATACTCCTCCAGACCCCTGACAGCTGGCTTTGATGGACAGTACACTGACTGCTGTGTCAGCCATTGATTGGACACATGGTGGGTAAGTAGTAGTGATAAACACACCAGAAACTGCTACCATAATTTAAGACGTCCAGACACTGCATCATCCTCACTTGGATTGGAAAGCTGCTTTGGCTGGTTTACACTCACTGTCATCCTTCTCTGGTCAGGTAATAACACATTTCAACTTGATCTCCAGTGTGACAAATAATATACCAGTAACACACTCAATGATGTACATCATGCCATCTCTAATGGTACATCATTTGTTCTCTCCAGCCTCATATAAAACAATTGTGTGCGTGCTGTGCTTTGTTTCAGGCAATGATTACAATAGTTTCATGCAACACGTGACTTAACATCGGTTGACTCTGCTCCACTGACATGGGTTCAAAATGAACATCAGGTCAGTGCATGAGATGTGCAGTCCTCCCTTTAGTGAACGCCATTGAAGAGCAGATGCATTTTTTGAGAGCTCATTACAGTCACACAGGCTGCCTCTTGTGAGTGCAATTGAACATTTTATTGTTAACCATGCAGTGTATGGGGGCAATTCACTCCTTGAGCAGGACTATGAGATCGGCTACGCCCCCAACCTCAGACAAAGTGTGATTGTTGACACTGTAGGCTACTATGCGCCCATGACAATGTGTACATAAAAGGAAGAAAAAGAAGCCCCCCCCCCCCCCCCTCAAAACAGATACGCCAACCTATCCCCCAGCCCTCAATGAGTGAGAAGCCCCAAACGACCGTGAAACCCCTGTATGATTCCCCCCTTACTCACCTTCAATTGAGATTACATGCTCTCGGATCTGGTTCTGCAGGGCCAGGTCGTCGATGCGCTCGATCAGGTCGTAGATTGCGTAAATGTTCGGATGGACAGACTCGAACCGATGGATCTCTGCTCTGATGGCCGCTGAGTTGGACAAAACAAACTGCGAGCCCGCTGAGCCGGGTTGGGCAGCCTGGCCTGAAACAGTCCCCGAACCGAACTGGCCAGCCCCTGAGCCTGCAGACGATCCGGATCCGAACTGGGACGGCATGGACTGGGGCACTGGGACGGGGACTGGCGCTGGGACCGTGCCTGGAGTGGGCATGGCTGGCTGAGACTGCTGCGAGACTGGGACGCTCGACTGGAAATTCATCTTGGTTTCTGTGTGGTCTTTTGGAGCGACTAACTCTTTTTTTTTTACAACGGCAACACAAATATGCAGGCTAGAATCTGGGACTCAAGCGATGCGAACAAAAGAAGTCCGCGCGATTTGATGGTGTGGAAAACGATCGGCGCAGAAGCATCAATAGTTGGTCGCCAATTGCAACAAAACGCGGTTCTTGTTCATATTATCAAAACGTGACTGTGATTCATTTTCCGTAATTGGCCAGATCTGTCCAGGGCCCTTTTTCTGTGGCTTACAAACCCGTAATGCCTACCACTTGGACACTCCTTTATGGGTCACACCGCTGTTTTGGTCAAAGCCGTTTTCCTTAGTTGCTCTGTTTGAAGGAGACAATGGGCTAGGCTTCAGCACGGCGCCCTGGTCCTCTGCCCTCAATGCGTTGATTCTGCGCTGAAATGAAATAGCGTTAACTCCTCTTTGGTCCAAGTGGTCCCTGCCCAGCGCCCTCCTCCGCATGCTGAAACGTCACCCAACACGTAATTGTACTTGAGATGGGGGAGGGTGTGATTGGATTTGGTGGAAGTGGTGGGGGGGTGGGGGGGGAATCGCAACGTGCACATCATTATAATAACCTACCTGACAGTTATGCAACCACAAAAAAATGCCTGCTGCAAGATACACAAGTAGATACTGCTATTAGCCAACAGTAGGGGTATCATTTGTTCTTAGCAGCTAGTTCTTATTGTTATATTAAAAGAACGCAGCTAGGCTATCCCATGTAGGCCTACACATTCACTCTTTCCACACGTACGCGCACGTGGACGCGCATGCAGCCACAAAGACTGTAATATGGGCTTTTAATGTATTTCTTTGGACCTGTCATCAATAATGACAAGTGTTTATCCTCAATAACTCCAAAATACTCAATCTTAGAACAGATTACAGGTGGATGTTTGAAATTTAAAACCACTGCATGTCAATGTCCAAATACTGTTTATCTTTTGCCACAGGTTCTGTGGTCCTATCCCTTTCTCCGATGTATAAGACAGTTTTGAAGATTTAACAGCCTTAAGTGGCATTCTTGTAATTTAAACACATAGGCTACTTTGAGGTCACATTATGCCAACTTTCTCAACAGCATGCATACTTCACTTCACTTCACTTCATCAAATAGGCTATTACTGCATGTTGAAAATATCTTACATTATTGAATCTCATCAAAAGTGGTGTGATATGGATCATAGTGTGTCTTCCGTAACTCAAAAAGAAAGAAACAGCTCCACCTGTTGGTTTGAATGTTCAGTACAACAACAGCTGTTCAAGGTGACTGTCACAATCAGTCAAAGTTGTACTGTTGGTGCAGCAGTGTGGTGTTGCAGATAGTGACACTTCAAAAACAATAGGGACAAAAAGCATATATGTAATTTATTCAGAAAAGAGAAGAAAACTGTGCCAAGAGGGGAAAAAAACTTTAAAATAAAAAAAGTAATTAAAATATATTCAGGGTGATAAAAGAATTACGGTTCCTGAACTATCATGCAGCCTGAGGCTTTGAAGCTCTTTCCTCACACATTAATAATATAGACATTAATAACCATATTGTATTCTTCTTCTTCTTCTTCTTCTTCTTCTTCTTCTTCTTCTTCTTCTTCTTCTTCTTCTTCTTCTTCTCAGTATTACATGTGAAAACACAGCTTCAGTCTGGGGAATAATATTGGTTTTTGATACCATCCCGAGTGAGGGACATACAATTCAGGAAAACACTCATCTTAGCATTTTTGTTCAGTATTTTTAAAAGGAGAAACAAAGTGCCAATATTTTCCAATCCAATTCAAATGGTTGCTATGGTATTTACTTAATTTAATGCTTGTAAAAAGGTTTTTAATTAATTGTGTAACCAAACCTGTTGTGACAGCCAAGATGATAATGCACATGTCTGAACAGCTGCAATATGACACAGTACTTTATATTAATTGGTATAGCAGCATGGTGTCCGAAGAATTATACAGTAGCAATAAGAAACTGCTGTTTTAAATATTAGGAAAATTATGATTTGCATGAATTATTAAACTTTGTGGTCCCTTTTTTGCTGTGTCTTTATGTTGTGCTTCTGCTTGTGAGGATGGAGATCGACCCAATTCTTAAGAACATGTAATTAACTTTTTATGGCTCTGGAAAGCGACTGTTTACAATACATCGTTGGAATCTTTATATATATACATACACACTTCTTTTTATGTATAACAATGAATGAACCACTCCTGTGCACACCTCATGCTGTGCACGTTATCTTCAGCCTTCTGCCACCATCTGTTGACCAAGTTTGGAACTTCCCACTTCCAAACGCTCATCCTGTTGCACTCTATCTTTGTGTAAACAACATTTCTGGAGTGGTGCAATGGATATAACACACACACACACACACACACACACACACACACACATACACACACACACACATACACACACACACACACACACAAAGGACTGAACCTTTGCTTTTATAAAATGCATCGATGAGCCACGCTGTTAGGTGACATATTCCTTACTTTATAAAAACAAACACCTGAGACTAAGAAAAAAAAAAAACATTTTTACAATTTTTATTTTCCTACATTTCTGTGTGTCATTTTGAACAGGAAGTACATTGAATAAAGGCTAAACACAACAACAAACAAAAAAACACTAAAACCAAAGTTTCGTCAGAATTTCTTCTCTGTTTTTACGTACTATGCCTCCTCTCCACACGCGCACACACACACACACACACACACGTTTTTCCCAGCTATTTTGTTCCCTCTATATCCTAAAAAACATTTTTTGGAGAGAATATGATTTTTGTGTTAGTGTACTTATAACCAAATCTGTCTGTTCTCCCAAGTCTTCTTAATTCCTTTGCAGTACCAAAAGGCATGCATAAGGGAGTCACCATTACATTTTCAACATAATGATGTGTTATCAAACTTGTTTATTTTATCTCTAGTATATTATTTTCTTGTCATTATCTTAAACAGTATTAGTCGCGGCTTTTCATTGGTAGTTCATTTGAATCTTAGTGACAAGCTTTCTTTCCATGTCAACCCCAAGGACATTTATTGTATATATTTTGTATTAATTTATCACTGCTTGCCATGCTTACCAGTAAAGTGTACATAGAACCAATCAGCCTCCTTTTCTGTTGCTTTAGCTTAAAATGTTAAACATTTCACGGCGGATGTTCTTTTCCAAGTCAAAATTGCAAATAATCCAGTTTTTCAGCTGCATGTACCTAAATAATTCTGTATCTTATAAGTTGTGTTTGCTTTTTAATTCCCTGAATGGTGCAACAGTGTCATGGTTTGTGACGTCTGACAACGGCTGGATTCAACCTTTTATTCCCAGCTGTGTGCTCTGTATATTTATTGATGGATTGTTCCAAATAGGTATGTGCCTGGGAAGCACTATTTCTTGATGGAATTTTTATTTTTTATTTCATTCCAAGCCTTTCATGTACTTTTAATAACAATAGTTTTTGATTTGATATTGTCCTTAGAAAAGAGTGCTAGCTGTAAACTGTTACACTGTAATTGATTGTTTTGTCTATCCCTGGATCTTTGTTTGTTTATTTATTGTACATTCGATATAAAATAACTGAGCTGCTACATGATAGAACTCTAAGTCAGGGGGATTAAGACCCCCTTCTGCTCTTGGGTGACGCCAAGGTTTCCTTTTCAATCTACATGCTTTATTTGCCCAAATGAACAAAGAAATTATTGAGTTTACCTATTTAAAAAAAAGTATTAGGAGGCGTTATGAGAATAGTTTGAAATTCTAATAAGAATTTTGGTAGCCACATCACCTTAAAGAGGTTTATTCTTCCTTTTAAATTAATCTTTAAGTCTTGCCAATGCCTAACATCCGACTTAAAGTCTTTCACAAATGGAAGAACGTTATCTTTATAGAACTGGGTATCCATAACTGTGTGAGATTCTCCAAGTCCTTTTTACAAGAGTCTATTGCCAACAGCTCCGTTTTTGCAATGTTCATTTTATATGCTGAGATCCCTGAAAAGGTTGGAATTATTTTTAAAACGTGTGGAGCTGAAGGGATTGCTTTGCTTAAGTAAAGTAATAAATCATCAGCGAATAAGCTTAATTTAAACTGTTTCTTACCAATCTCAATACCTCCTAACTCTTTTGTCTCTCTAATGTTTTGAGCCAAGGGTTCAATTGCTACTGCAAACAATGATGGGGAAAGAGCACATCCTTGGGCAATAGCTCTAGTTAATGTGAAAGGTTTTGATAGAAATCCCATTTGTACATATTCTTTAGGAGACTTGTACAAAGTTCTAATCATATTCCTAAAACGTAATACTTTTAAATATTAATAATACTATAATACAATATCATTATACAATACCTTTACACAAGTAGGACCATTCTAGTCTATCAAAGGCCTTTTCTGCATCAACTGCCATTAATGTTAGATCTATTGTATGCTTCTTTGCATATTGTGTGAGGGAGACAAATGTTCTGGTATTAGGTGTTAAATCCCTATGTTGATGCTTACCTGATTTATTGTCAGCTATATAACTTATTTTATTAGAATTACGCTTAAAGCCCCCTGCTTGCTTGAATAACAGGCTGTCCAGTTTTAATTTAGCTTCTTGTAGTGTTTTTTTGACAAGTTCTGTTATTTGTTTGAGTCTCAAGTGCTCTCTGGAGTAATTGTATCTCTTCTCTCACTTTATCTAATTCCTTATCAAATTCTGCTTTCTTTTTTGACGCATATCCGATCATAACTCCTCTGAGGAATGCCTCTTAGGTAATTATAAATCATGAAGGTCGTTTTATAAAATGACCTTAACAATCTGAGCATCATACAGCTTCTCCCAACTGACTCATTAGGTATCTTTCCAATGATCTGCGAGAGCCTCTGAGAGCTGCCCCAGGACAGAAGTTGCCATGAATACTAGAGCATGTCGCATTTCATTGACATCCAGAAAGAAAAAAAACTGTGTGAAAGCCAACATTATTGAAACCTGCCTGAATTATTGATTCTCATTTTAACTTGCAGAGGACTAAATCTGAATCTTCTAGCGCATTCTTGCCCCAACTTAATAAGTCCTTGTGGCCAAAACCCTCATGTGATTCTTTACAAAGGCTTCACTATTACACAAACCCTGATCACACTGCTTACTGAAGACAGGATGGAGCCAGTATCATTTTAAAAATGTACTCATAAACCACGGACAACCTTGGACAAATAACCTCTGGCAATGTGTACCATACATACCAACTGAAGTAAAGTTGCATTGCTATTGATCAGATACTAAAAAAGCATATAGGGAGTTGATCGATGGAGTGAAGAGTTATAATGCTATTGTGTTATATGTGCCACTATAGATAGGTCAGGAGCAACTCATGTGTTCATATGGGAGCTCAATAACTTAAAGAACAAGTGTGCAGGATTTACGGGGATCTATTGGCAGAAAGGAAATATAATATCCATACGTTTTCAATAGTGTATAATTCCCTGAAAGTAAGCATTTTTTGGGAGTTCAGAATCAGCCCTTCATGTATGAGAAGGAACTCTTTCACATAGCATGTTGCAACGCCATGTTTCTACAGTAGCACAGAACAGACAAACCAAACACGGCTGTAGAGAGGGCCATTGTGTTTACGTTACCTGAAAGCCACAATAGGTTCTACTTTACATTTGGAAAGGAAGGGGTGAAGGGAGGGGGATTCAGTTGGTTGCAATCTGCAACCTCACCACTAGATGCCACTGAATCCTACACACTGCTCCTTTAATGCGTGGGATTCAAAATGAGTTCTGTTCGGTTTTTCAAAACACCGAGCAAAGTAACATTGAGGGTTAAATCAAAATTACAATTTAGAGCTAATGTTAATGTCAAATTCTGTGTCATCTCCGGTTCATTGTGATCCTACACGTATTAAAGTGGTCTGTTTCCCATGGACATTAAAGTCTGGATAAACAAAAGCCTGTATATGCAATGTGTCTCATATTTACTATAGGTCATTCACACATGGTTTAGAGAGTTTAAAATAAAAAAATGCATTTGTATAAATGAATTACATAACATCATATAACTGTCAAACATTCATTTATGAGAGCAAAGAGGGAACTGGTTGCTTAATGGGGAAAACTATGACTAACTTCATAAGATAAAGCAATGCTAACTGCACAAGGGAGAGATCAGATGCTGATTATCTTTTATGTAGAGCATACCATCCAGATACATCAGCTTAAACTTCCATCTAAGGATGTATCCAGTGCAGTACAGAGATCGACTGGCCTTCACAACTACAGGCCTCTCAGTGACTTCAGCTGATCAGACCAGTCCAGGGACCTTGCTGGATGTTTGGGCAGAGCTCCTCACTCTTTTTCTATTGCAAAGGTTTCAGTTATTTTACCATTTCTAACACACTGAACAAAGCTCAAATGAAACATGCTTTTGCCATACACTTTAACCCTTTGAACTCTGCAAAAGAAAATTAAAAATTATCTGGAAAACTGCTCTTTTTTCATCTGTTGTTTTTTTGTTCTTAATGTTTCCGTTTTAACCCAACAACAAGAATACAGGCTCATTTTTCTAATGTGCGTTATCATTGAAAATCCAACGGAACAAAGGTCTTGTTTTTGTTTTGTACAATGTCTAATGAGTTTAAGTGTTGAAGACATTGGGAAAAGGGAGCTCATAGTTTCAAAAAAAAAAAAACTGTTCAAACTCATTGTTTTTTTATTTTCTTTTTTTGGTTAAAAACAAAAATTTGGATCATACTTTAGCACCCTGACTTTTCTCCCAGCTCACACAGATTTGAACGTTCAAAGCCGATTCGAAACCATCAACAATGAGCTCTCTCACAGGCCTACATGTTACAGAATATTCCTATATGCTTGTAGTAATGCTTTTTTGTTGTTGCTTTTTTTAGATTATTTTTTGGGGCATTTTAGGCCTTTATTTGATAGGACAGTTAAGGATATGAAAGGGGAGAGAGAGGGGGAGTGACATGGAGCAAAGGGCCGCAGGCCGGATTCGAACTTGCAGAATCCGGCCTGCTGCGTCGAGGAGTAAACCTCTATACATGGGCACCCGCGCTACCAACTGAGCTATCTGGGTGCCCGTAGTATTGCTTGGTTAAAGGTGTCACTTTTATAAGTTCTGAAGGTTTCACACCTAACATGGTTTTATTACCTTGACATGTTTGGACTTCTGCTCATTCAGAAGAATTGCTTATAAACATGATTTTAAGCTTGTTTCAGAAAATTATGCAATACTTCTATTTGGGGTTTGAATTTATGCTAGAGTTTAGAGACAGTTTGAAGAGGTCTAAAAGAGAGTCAAGCCTCTGTACAACACTAATAAAATTCTGTACATTCATTTGTCTAGGAAGCACTTTTGGTAACCCAAATAATATATATATTATTCGTGCATAGCAATATATAAAATATCTCATTAGATGGTGTAGAAAAATTACCTCATTGTCATTTTGGTGTTTTTTTCACCTCCATCAAATGTACAAGCTCAGTTTATGAGGCTTAAATCGTTCCCATATGCAAATTATTTCTTCATTTGCACAACTCAATAGTAGTATTAGAGAACAGCACGATGGCAACAATTTGAACCCTGATTCTCCTGTTAAAGAACTGCTTTCTATTTCCACTCTTGCACTGCTGCTCAGGGTTAAACAGGTGAGTGGACATTTCATGTAGGCTACTGTACAAGAGGTCACCGTAGGTAACACATTTTAGACTGAAGTGATTTATGATAGTGTAAGTTTTGTGTTTGGGGGAAAGAAATGATTGCGCTAGAGTGACCTCTAGGGGGGGTTTATATTATAAAACATTACAAGGATTACATAGTCGGTTCACCAAAATGACAATGAATAAACAAATTTGTGACAGAAATGATTGTGCAGTTTGATATGAGTTTTAAGGTTATAAATTTACACTGTAAATTATTGACAGTTATGGTGGAGTTTGGCCTAATTTTAATCATCAAACTCATGTGAGATATATTTGCTAATTTTAATACATGATGTACATAATGTGTAGAGATTACATTTGGGATACGGCTCTGACCTCATCATTCCCCACAAGTACACATTAAATTCAGCAGAGTAGATATTGTGGAGTAATAACAAGAAGGATTTGCTTTCATTTAGGACTTTGAGACATTTGGAGACCTGGGAATGTACCCTACCTATTGGTAATTGGACTTTCTAAAAAGCATCCCAGTTGGAATGCAAAAAATAGATCAAGGACAGCGATTAACCTGTATTAATGGTTAGTTTAGTTAGATGACAGATATTTTGGTTGCATTAATGTGCATTAATGTAATTAGATTAACCAAAGCAAGTAAATTTGCTGTAACTTTGCTGTTGTTGCTAAAATTTCCTGTAACTTTTTCACAGGATTTATTTATTTATTTATGTAGCCAATATAATTAAACGTATATTCCTTGTCTTAGGCTTTCGTGTCTTAAACCACAGCAATATGAACCAATTTAGAATATATAAGATGCTAAAAAGTTTTAATTGAATAAAATATCCTACCTCTAGAGCAAGCGACAACCCCTAAACTACCTCCTCTTTGCAGCAAAATAGGCTCATTCACACACTGCAGCCTTACATTAACCACACCCCTTCTCATGTTGCAGCAAAACACTTGACATCGTTTTTTCTGCTATTTTCCCAGAATACACCTGGAAAAGTACAGTGACGAACGTATGCTGATGAGAAATTCGAACAGCGTTGTAAGAGCTGACTCTTTTGAACCTGTTGACTGAGATGCACATTTTTTTGTTTTACTTTTTTCATCCCATAGGTTCATATATGCAACACAAATAAAATGAAATAGATAAATAGTAGGGCTTCCACGAACGATTATTATTTTTTATAGTCGACTAATCTGTTAATTATTTAGTGTTTTCTAAAGCCCAAAATGACATCCTCAAATGTCCTGTTTTGTCCACAACTCAAAGATATTCAGCTTACTATCACTAAGGAGTGAAGAAAGCAGAACATAATGCATTTAAGATGCTGGAATCAGAGACGTTTTACTTTTTTCTATAAAAAGGACTCTAACTTATTAATTGATTATCAAAATAGTTGGTGATTAATTTAACTGTTGGCAAGTTTTGGATTAATCTTTAAAAACTAAGCCGAAAAGTAAAACTTTATATTGTCATAACAATTTAACCTTTTTTCAAATCTAAAATGATTAATATATTTTGTATATTTGAGTCAGGATAAATGGTAGGCTGCATAATTTAACTTTAAAAAATAAAAGTATTATGTTAGCTTGGTTTGCAAAACTGATGGCTTTCAGTTGGATCGCTGTTGAACGGATCGTTTTGGAACCGCACAGATGACAACAACAAAACAGACAGAGCTGCTAAGAGGGTGTTAGCGAAGTTAGCTAGCTACCTGAAATAAACAACTGGTATTTTTGGTGTTACGCCACGAGTTTGACTAATTAGACATTTATTTTACACAAATATGGTTAATCTGTGTAACAACCATGGTTGTCAGTTATTCTAGTCTAGTTTAGTCCAGCTAACGATAGCTAAGTGACTTGCGAAGCTAGCTCTATGTATGCCAAGCAAAGACAGGTTAGCTAGCTAGCTAGCTTGGATGTTAGCTTGTTAGCGAGACCAAGAACAGGGAGATGCGAGCAAAGTGAGGTAAGGCCAACAAATCATTTATTAAATCAATTCAATGTGGAATCCCCTCTTTTATACCAATATAAATGTTAGCATGTGATGTTTGATGTTTTTACTCATCTTATTACATTTGCAAAATCCATCGACGTTAGAAATAACGTTGGCTATCCTGCGGTAGCCCGACAGCTGCGTTAGTTAATAGCCAGTTACCGCAGTCAGCAGGTTGTTATTGACCAGCTAGCTTGCTAGCAACTCTTCTCTGGCACTGTAGCCATGGCTAACTGGAAGCATTGGGGTTATAAAAGAAACGTCTAAGTATCGATGTTCTCAGCCCTAAAAACCGTAACGTTAATCATAAACCATTTTAAGGCCTGCAGACGTGCAAACAGTCATTTACGGCGGCAATCAGCTAACCAACATTGTCATTGTCTGGGATAGCAATTTAGCTGGTAAGCATCAATGGTGAGTTAGTGGTTACTTAGCCGTAACTCTGCTTTGCCATCTTTAACTTGGCATTTTATCAGTGCAGCCTTCTGGCTCTCCAGATAAACATCCACAAATGTACTCTTTCAGGTAACGTTAGTTGAAAGTTAGACCAACATATCAAGTGACTTCTCACATAATAAAAACTCTGTAGTGTCCAGTGGCCAAGGAAATGGTACCTCAGCAAACGCTACTAAGGTATTATTCGGTAGATACGAAATTGCAAAGGCCTCACATGTTTGGGTGGAAGGTGTTGAAATGTTGTCCTTTTGTTAAAGATCATGTAAATCATCTAAAAAAACGGACTATGTCCTTACATATAAGTATGCATACATATACATACAACATAGGTATAACCAAGAAGCTGTATGGTGTTTGAGGCTTTAAGGTTTAAGTAAATGGCAGTGTCACCTCTCACCAGAAGTATTTTAATGATAATAAGAAAAATATATTATCAACTATTTCATGTTCGTGTTTGTGTTTTTTCCCCCGCAGGGTGGCCTTGAATGACTAAATGAGCAAGATAGGCAAATGCAAAGAACTCTGGGAGATTCAACATGAAGTTGTATGTGTTCCAGGTCAACAATGGTAGCACATTGACATTTGACACTGATCTTGCTGTCCAAACGTAAGAAACTGGCATTTTACCCATATTAGTTTGAAATACTGGTCAGTATTGCAGGCTGTTGTTATCTAAATAAATTCTTCCTTTGTCTCAGTGTACTGGAGCTTAAACATGCCATCCAAGCCAAATATAAAATTGCAATTCAACATCAAGTCCTTGTTGTCAATGGAGGGGAATGTATGGCTGCAGAGAGGCGTGTTTGCAGCTACAGTGCTGGCACTGTAAGTTTTAACAATTTGATAGTGTGTGTTTTATTTGTCTTAAAGGTATACAGTACATTTGCATATGTCATGTGCATATTACTAATGTTTCTCTGTTTATCTATAGGAAACCAACCCCATATTCCTGTTCAACAAAGAGATGATCTTGTGTGACCGGGATCCAACAATCCCCAAAACCACCTTCTCAATTGAGAGTGAGATTCAGGTTAAGGTGGAGGAATCTCTACTGATGCCAGCTGTCTTTCACACTGTTGCCTCAAGAACACAACTTGCTCTGGTAGTTATCTTTTCTCTTTTTCCTTTTAAAGCTGCCTTTCATTGCTTTGGAATGCTTTCCTTTCACTTGCACTACCTTCTGTGAGATGAACACAGAGAAACGTTATATCTAATCCATTAAGTATGAAATTATCCTAACTTCTTTATCGTTTTTTTACTTCTCCAGGAAATGTTTGAAGTTGCCAAGAAACTTTGCAGTTTTTGTGAACGATTGGTTCATGATGAACACCTTCAACACCAAGGCTGGGCTGCCATTATGGCTAATCTGGACGACTGCACTCTGTCTTATCAGAAGTTGCTCGGAAAATTTGACACTTCATACGCAACTTATCAGCATGACTTGGAAGAAATTAAGGTGAAACTAACAAAGTAAGTGTTTTGTGGCACAAAACAAAACTGCTATTTCATACAAAGTACTGAATGGTTATTAGTAATTACTATCTGCTTATTGCCTTTGCTGACATGGGAACTATTTAGAATTATTTAATCATAATCTTAGCTCAATTAAACAATTGAAATAACAGAAAATAAACACAAATAATATATTTCTGCTAAAGGGAAATGTGCCTGATGAATTTGATATCCTAATGCATATTTTGTTGTGATTGCAGGTTAGGCACATCCGTTTCTGTAATGGCGAGGATACCTTTGCTGGAATGTTTGACAAGACACAGTTACAGAGAGAGCATGGAGAAGTCCAGTTCAACCCCAGGAAAGGATTCAGATGAGACAGAAGAAGAAAAATCCACTCACTCTGTGCGGCACGCTACAGATGCACAGAGGCCCTCCAAGTCATCAGCATCCTTCACTGCCCCGGTGACGGCCGCATGTGAGCCAACTGAAGACCCGGAAAAAAATGAAACAACTGACAGTGGTGGGCTGAGAGCTGCGTTATTAGACGACGACGACGATGACGACGACGATGATGATGATGCTCAGGAGTTTGCCAACCCAACCTGCTTCAATGTCACACTATTAGACTGGATCAACGTGCAAGACCGACCTAATGATGTGGAATCGGTAGTGAGAAAATGCTTTGACTCCATCAATAGGGTGAGTCACAGATGTATGATTAGACATGTCAAAATAGTGTTCTAAATATGTAGTCATAAATGGTGTTGAAAAATATCATGAGTCTACTAAAATGTGTTTTCTTTCAGCTTGACCCTCGGATTATTCAGCCCTTTCTCACAGATTGTCGTGACACAATTGCCAAGCTAGATAATCAAAACATGAAAGCCATCAAGGGGCTTGAGGACAGGTTGTATGCTCTTGACCAAATGATTGCAAGCTGTAAGAAGTTGGTGAATGAACAGAAAGAACTAGCTCAGGTACGTAAAGTAAGAGATACACACTGTGAAACAACTTTCGCCAGCTCTTTTTTTTTTAAATTTTAATTCCTGCATGTTATTCGCAGGGATTTTTGGCCAATCAGAAGCGGGCTGAAAACCTGAAGGATACATCTGTTCTGCCTGACTTGTGTCTAAGTCACACCAACCAGCTGATGATCATGCTGAACAACCACAGGAAGCTGCTAGACATAAAAAAGAAGTGCACAACTGCCAAACAAGAGCTTGCAAACAACCTTCAAGTCAGACTCAAGTAAAACTGAAAGCCACTTCTTTTCCAATGTTTTTGTTGTACTTGCTTTGTAAGTCATTGCTTTTGACATAGTGCTATGGGCTTGTTCTATTGGCTTACTGATTTAAAAATGCCAAAGTCAAGCGAATACATGTTTGCAACTTTAACGGTGCTAATGATTTTGCATTAGATGGTGCTGCTACGTGATGCTTCATGCAGACCAGGATGGGGAGAAGCTTCAGGCTCTACTCAGACTTCTGACAGAGCTAATAGAAAGAGTGAGGGTGGTGGAAGCCCTCAGTACTGTCCCTCAGATGTACTGCTTGGCGGTGGTGGAAGTCGTCAGAAGAAAAATGTTCATGCGCCACTACAGAGAGGTCAGTGTTAAATGCCATTATTTTACGGTAGTCATGTTTTCAGACATAGTGATTCAAAGAGGTGATCTCTTTGCCTAACTAAATCTGTAGCTTTCAGGCATGTTGTTTGCCCGTACTTGAAAATTAAGTTCACTTTGGTTATTTTTTATGTTTTGGCGGGAATGCATGCTTTTCATTGGTTTTAATCTAACATTTCTGAAGCTTCTTCTGAACTTAACAAAATATGAAAATAGTCGTGTTAGCTTGCAAAATAAACTGGCATTGTGGTGCTGTATCTTTTCTAGATACAGAACCATGACTAAATGTACAGTAAGAGTTAAAATACAGGAAATAGTTAAAATAGTTCATATTTGTCCTCTCTTTTATTGAGTTGGAAGTTTTTTTCACTGTAGTTGATGCATCAGAAAGCTACTCCCTTTGCTTGTCTTTGCTTTCCCTTTTTATATTTTTCTTCTTAATGAGGTTAAATCCTGAGAGCCATAACAAGACATTGATTGTACAGTTTTGAACAGGAATGAAACTAAATGAGCTCCTTTTTTGGCATTGAAAGTCGGAATAGAACATGGCTTTATAGCAGCTCAGTAACATTAAAATTCATGCTAAGGAATGCCAACATGTTTTGAAGGTTTACGTTGTCAGAAACACTATTATTACTTTTGTAGTTCAATCTTTACTATCAATCTTTTCAGTGGGCTTATGCACTTGTGAAGGATGGGAAACGACTGTACGAGGCGGAGAAGTTCAAAAGGGAATCCTTTGGGAAACTCTTCAGTAAGTGTCTTTTGTAAACTCTCAGCTGACGACATCTGAGTAGTCACTGTGAAGCTCATAGCTTCCAGTCAAGGTCAAAGTTGTAATCTGTTTCTTAATTTCCTTTCAGGGAAGTCTTTCCTAAGAAATCGTTTGTTTAGAGGACTCGATTCATGGCCTCCAACATCCTTTTGTGTAAGTTACAATTTAAGAGCATTTTGACCATGTTGGTATGTTCATAACGTTCGCACTGCACTTATTTTCCACTCTGCTTGTTATTGTTTATAGACCCGAAAGCCCAGAAGGTTTGATGACGAACTTCCAGACATCTCACTTTATGACCTGCAGTACTTGAAATCGTGCTGTCCTGTAGAGGTGCAGCCTTTCCTTATGTAAGTCACTGTCCTCCGTTATTGAAATGGCTTTGGATATCACCTTAGTTTAAGTTACACTTCCAGAACAATGCCAAGATATGGCCATGGACAACATACATTTGGAAGTGTATGCTTTGACAATTAATAGGACAGACAACAACTTGTAAGAATTTTTATTGTGTTATCAAAAGTCTCAAGTAATCAAATAGCACTGCCGTAAGTTGGGTGAAGAAGGGCTGTGCGGTACAGAATTACATTAGATACAAGATATACACTGTTTTTGCAATGATGTTAAAGCTCTAAACATACAAAAAATACATACATAAAAAAATCTCTTTAACAACATTCTGTCCCTAATTTTAATCCTGATATAATTTTGGTCCTGATATGATTTTGGTCCTGATATGATTTTTTTTCCTGAAGGGTTCCCACAATGTGTGACTTCGAGCCCTTAAATCGCCACGTAGAGACACTTCACAAGCTGTTCCAAGCTGCAGAAAGTGTGGATGAGATGTCTCAAACTATTACTGACCTGCTAAGTGAACAAAGGGTAATGAAATAATGATACTTACATAGCTGTGTCAATTTAAAAAAAATGAAAATAAATGGTTGTTATACATAGTGTGATTTTTTTGCTTTTCTCATTTATTTATGAAGTAAGGTTTCTCCTTTCTCTCCCTCTTCCTTCATCTGTTCTGTCTTTGCAGACATCCTTTAGTCAGAGATCAACTGTGTTTACCCCACAGTCTGGAAGCATACCGGAGACCACAACACCGAGGTCCTCCAAAACCCCTTCCTCTCTTAACCTTCAGGGACCCAGCTGCCAGCCCCTACATGTTCCCATCCCAGCTCCTCTAGAGGACTTGTCCCCAGACAGCATAGATGCGCAAACATTTGACTTTGAAACCATTGGCCACCCAAACATGGATACCATTCTGCACCAAGGCTCGCTTGACTTGGATTCTCTAGCAGAGAGCCCTGAATCTGACTTCATGTCTGCTGTCAACGAGTTTGTGATTGAAGAGAACATGACCTCTCCGAATCCCATCAGTGACCCTATTAGCCCTGAAATGATGGTGGAGTCGCTGTACTCTTCAGTCATCAACGCTATTGACAATAAGCGCATACAGGATACCACAATAATAGAGAGGGAGAACTCAAGGATCACTTTTCTCAAACAAGTGGTTGACAAGTACCGATCTGCTGCACAGGAGTCCCATTCAAACTTCAGAAGTGTAAAGGAGGACCTCTATCACTTGAGAGGCCTGGTATTAAAAGAACAACAAGACTTTGGCTTTGTTTTGAGGAATATGACCACAGAGGTGCGAAACATTGTGGACAAAATCTGCCAGACCCACAAACTGGAACTGAAGAAGCAGCATCAAAGTGAGCTTCTCTCCCTTCGTCAAGAGCTTGAGAAACAGGTTCAGACACTAACAGAGGAAAACCAAGTAAACCAGAATATTGTCAGAGATGTCCAGCACGCAATGCTGGAGCTGGAGGGGCTTATGGAGCGCAAAGAGAAAGAACTCACACAGTTTGAGAATGACAAAGAGCGATGGGTCGAAGTAGAGCGCAACCAGAAAGATAGGATCAAAAACCTGGAGCAAATGATAAGTGATCAAATTGAAGAGATCAAGATCCTTTCAGCTTCAAGAGACTCTCTGACCAGCCAGCTTGAGAATCTGCACTTTGAGATTGAACGGAGCCAGCAGAAGATCCGGCAGGAGCTGGAAGTTGTTGAGCAGTCCCACTTAAAGGAGATGGAGGACAAAATAAAGCAGGAACACAAAGCAGAACTGGAGACCCTTACCAAGGTAAACCAGGAGGCTTTGGAACATCTTGCTCATGAAAATACTGCAAAGTTAATTGAGGCAGCTGATCACCATGCCGTTGCACTTAAAGAGAAGGACAACCAGATGAAGGACTTGGATGCTCGTATTACTGAGCTAGCAGAACTCCGCTGCAAAGTAGAGGTGGAGCTAGCCCTCAAAGAGTCCGAGACAGAAGAGTTGAGGCTCTTATTGGAGGATGCCAAGATGCAGCAGGCAGAGACTGTGGGGTCCCAGGTAGAGGCAGCAACCAAAGCCCTTAATCAAGAGCTGGCAGATATCAAAAAACAGCTTGATGTAAAAAATGAGGAGTATGAAGTGGGCCTAGCAGAGCTGAGGACTCTCATGAGGATTGAGAAGGACCACTGCATCTCAGAGCTGGTGGACAGACACGAGGAAGAGACTATTTTGTTGCGCAATGAGCTCTCCGGCCTGCAGCGGCAAGCCCAGGATGCTGAGAATAACCATGCTGAGCAGCAACAGAAACTTAACCAGGAAATGGACCAGCTAGCAGCTGCTCTAAGTGATGAAAAAGAAAAGCAGTTGAGGAGCTTCCAGGAACTGGAGCAGGAGCTGAGGACTGTTATTAGCAATTTGCAGGCCGAAAATGACCTGCTCTCCAAAAAACTAGAGCAGGACAGATATGCAATCGAGAAAGATTTAGAAAAAGTAGAGGCCTCTAAGGTTGGATCACCAGATGCCTTTAAAGAGTTGGAGCAGCAGAAGGAGGACATGGAGAAGAGACTGTTAGACAAAGTTAGACAACTTGAGAATGAGCTTCATGAGAGACAATCCTCCAGAAGGTACATGTTTCCTCAAAATGACAGCACTTTGTCGTAGACTGGAGTTGATGTTTTGTATATATTCTGCTTGCATCTAAAATGACACTCAAATAAAATCTGGGATTAGACGAGTAAGCAATCTACTGTACTGTTAATTGAGAGTGGAGTGTTATTTGTCTTTGCGTGTGCTTGTATGTCCACGTAATTCCCTTTGTCCCAATCAAACTTTGTGTGCCTTTCAGTGACGAAGGGTTGTCCCTGCGTGCTGAGGGGCGTGCAGATCCCGGAGCACCTCTGTCTTTAGACTCTGCACTACAAGAGCGGCTGCAGCAGGAGAGGGCCTTCCTGCAGTCCCAGATGGACCTCCTGGAGAAGAAGAAGAATGAGGAGATGCAGAACCTCAAGACATCACTAATCGCAGAGCAGCAGGTTTGTTTTTAGGCTGTAAATAGCTGGGAAAGGTTCTGTCTCCTGCTGTTGTAGTGCAGTGGTAAAAAAAACTATGCCATTATTGATGATATATTGTTCCTAATAATGGAAAAACAGGTAATATGTAGACTGCTTGAAACTGAGTGCATGTGGTGTAGTGTGAATACGCTAACTGCATTTAAGCACTGCCAAGTCAACATAGCACAGAGCGACAATTTATGTAGTAATACTATCCAGTATAGCAATGAGTACCTACTCATACTACCTATGAGTCACTGTCAGGCACTGTCCATTTCAGGTTTAGCCTTACACTCCAACAGCTCAATCTGCCAATTATTTGACTGGCACTAATCGTGGTCACTTTGATCTCCTTTACACCACCAGATCCCCAAGGGCAGCAGAAAGATTGTATTTACTCTTCACAAACTGCTCACTCGCTGCTATTCAGCCGAGTGTTGTATTTGGTCACTTATTGACTACAAATATTTCTCTGAATCTCTGTTATGAAGAAATTGGCCCTCTCCCTGTCACACCACTTTGCATAGTTTAAGCTCATAAGACTTTTGTTTTGCACAAAATATTGCATAATTATTAAATAACAGTTGAGCCCACATAATTACATTTCATGTGTGTTTTGTTAGTGGGTATAATACATGGTGAAGGGATCCGACATTACAATACAAAAACAGATTCATAAAAATTCTCTCCAAACTACCATGGCTGCAAGCTGATCTGCATTGTTAGACCTAAGCAATTAAAAAGCATCCTATGAAATCATTAGTACTTGGGTATAAATTCCCTGTTGTGACCAAAGTGGCTAAATGATTGTTTTTTTATTTCTCTAGACTAATTTCAACACTGTTCTAACCCGAGAGAAGCTGAAGAAGGAGCAGATCATCAATGAGCTCACAGAGAAGTTGCGGAATGTAACGCAGCAGCAGGAGAAGGATAAAGGTGAGGAAATGTAGTAAATGCTCTGTAAATACAGAGCACTTTGAGAGGAGTGCAAACCTTTTTTTTTTAAATATCTATTAAAAGAGGCCTCAGGTGCAAATTGGGTTTTTAAACATGCTGCTCAACAAAAAGCAGAATTCTTTTGTTAAATAAAAAAGGTGTAGACATAACGCAAGATGGTAATGTAATCTTGTTAATAGTATACCCAATAAATGGTCTCTAGTATTTACTGCCATATTTTAAGAACAGCCATTCGTCGAGGTTTCATGTTATAGATTGGCATATTGTGCCTTTCAGTGTTTCTTATTTATCTAAACCTTATTGCAGCTCTGATAGAAACACTCTCCGAGGACCGAGCTAGTGTCATGCAGGAGAAGAAACACTTGGAAGAAGAGCTCAACCGCCTGCGCAGCACTACACTGGTCTCCTCGGCCTTCTTCGCTCCTAACCCCTCAGCTCAGGAGAACACAGAAGCTGGAGCAGGAGCTGCAGCTAGAGCTCTGCCTGTTGCCGGGCCTTTTTCTTCTGACCCCGTGGCTGAAACCGACAGACTGGCCTCTGTGGCGGCCATTCGAGATGACGAGCAGGTTGATTCAGCCGTGGAAGCCAGCATGGTGACAGTCCAGTAAGCATTTTCTCTCCAACAAACCTTGTTTTGTTGATAGTTTGAGATATACTGTAGTGATTGTGATCTCTTAATGTAATTTATTAACGCACACAGACACGTCAAGGCAATACATGCATTGCCTTAATCGGATTAATGCCAGAAAAGGTTGTTTTTTCAGGTTAGAGTTTTGACAGTTTGCTGAGAGGACAGTCTGTGTATAGGAGAAGCACACAATTGTTCCTTACTGTGTACATGTATGAATTTTAAAAATAACCTATTGTTGAAAATTAAAGTTTTAGTTTGAGTTTAAGTAAGAGTTGCTCTTAATGTAATACTGCAGTTTCTTTTGTTTGTCATGTATGCACACTTCTTAAGAAATCGGTTACATACATACTGTATACATAGTCCAGAAATCAGGTTTCTTCAGCAGCAGTGTAGCTCTGCCGCATCATGTTTTCTTAAAAAAAATAAAATTAAAATTTTGCTTGACCTATCATCAGAGAAAACTAATTGAAAATATTACTATAGACATAATTTGTTCATTCAGAGGTTAAGAATATATTTTCCGCACAATAACAATATTTCCTTTACAAGAAATTAGTTTATTTTGCGGTAAAGACCAAACAGAAACTTATTAAACTTTTTTTAGATTGCTCTATTTTGTTAATTCATTTTCTGTGCACATTTGTTAAATACAGTATACCCATACTTAACTTACAGTAGCCCTAGTAGTGGCTGCATCTATACACGGTATCAATCCTTTTGTACGAAGACAGGAAATTAGTTGCCAGTCACGGAATCGAAAGAGGTGTTTGCGTTATTGAAGAGGGATTTTAAAAGACCATTGTGTAAAATAGCAACAACTGGATGGACAGAAAGGACAAATTGACAGTGGAAGGAAGGCAGGCTAGCATCAGACAGTGTAAGTTTTCCATTCATTACTGTTAAGATTTAGAACTATTTAATACTTACACGATTAGAATTGTTAATAGTTTGATCAATTTTCATTTTCTACATAATACATGCATTTTTAGTGACATTTTCTAGAAGACATTTATCAATGATCTACGTTTTCTTTCCTGTAGTGATAACATCCTGATGTCGGAGGAGAAACAGCGGATACTCCTACTTGAGAGGGTAAATACCCACATCTCTATCACTCTGCATTCAAGAGCACAAGACGCCATGTTTCTGGATGTCTCTTAATTGTTTAATCAATCTGATATATGTTTCAGACTTTACACATGAAGGAAGAAGAAAACAAGCGCCTCAGTCAAAGACTGGTCAGTCATTTATCATCTCTATGGGCTATGTCACACATGCTCCACTAGGTGGCAGTAGTATCAAAGAGTAAAACCCTGACTCAGGAGGCTGAAGAGCTCAAGGAAGAAAAAAATATTTTTAGGAAGTGTCAGACTGTGTAAAGGGAGGCATTTTAGTGAAATTCTCAAAACAAAAACATATTTATTACTATAAGTTTTTAAAAACATACTTTTGTGGTTTGACAAATCCTTTTAATCGACTTGCATGGTACACAAAGTAGGGTGAAAACGGAAATTAGACTATAATGCAGAAATGGGGGTAAACGTGCTAAAACTAATTACCAAGCCTATTTCTAGCAAATGTCCAATAAGAGAAACGTTAGAAGTTGCCTATAGCCAGTATTGTTAACCCCTCAGTGTAACGTGTAACGTTATCCCAATCCTTTTCTTTGTAGATGTCTCAAAGCATGTCGTCTGTGTCGTCACGGCATTCAGACAAAATCGCTATCAGAGAGTAAGTGAATAAAAGAATAACGCATGGCCACGCTGTTGTGATATATATATATATTTTTTTTAAGCTAAAACTCTGCTCATGTTTACATGCAATACTGTGTAAGGATACACATTATTGTGTAATTACTTTAATGTGTTCTACGTTTGCAGAAGTTGGTGTCATCATTCCTTTGTCTCTCTTTTTTTCCCTTCAGTTTCCAGGTAGGCGATTTGGTTCTGATCATCCTGGATGAAAGACATGACAACTACGTGCTGTTCACAGTTGGCCCCACCCTGTACTTCCTCCACTCAGAGTCTCTCACTGCACTGGACCTCAAACCAGGTCAGCATCCCCCGATCGTTTTGTGAACATGATGAGAAGTGTAGTGTTGACATTTGTTCTTTTAAGTTTACTAACGCAATAATTGTCATAGTTGTTTTAGATTTAAAATGTCAGGCATTATTGGATTTATAACAATTGTACTACATGCACACATTTTTAACTTAATCTTCATAAGTTTTAATGTTACACACACACACAACCATTTATTTGTGGTTCAAGTCGATTTGTTTTCATTTAGCATCAGGGACCTCAAGACGGCCCTGGGTACTTGGGAAGGTGATGGAGAAGGAATATTGCCAGGCGAAAAAGGTACTGAATTTGACAAAATGTTCCAAAGTGTTCCTTAAATGTGTGTTTTAAACGATTTTTTAAGAACTAATATGCTAACATAAATAAAGTGTGGTCCTGGAAATCTTATTTTATGTGACACTTTCCACACTGGGTTTGGTTTGGATTTATCGTTTTCGATATGTTCTATGCTGTTATATTCACGTCTGTCTCAAAACGTGTTCTTTTCTTGTCTCTTTTCCTTCACCAGGCCCAGAACAGGTTCAAAGTTCCATTAGGAACCAAGTTCTACAGAGTGAAAGCTGTTCCATGGAACAGAAAAGTATAATAGCCAAGTAATGAGCTAAAAATGTATATTTATATTGCTTAATTTTTGAACAGAAACTTCACATCATAATTCTTAACTTGAAAATCGAAAGACCTTAAAAACAGAAAGAATTTAAGATAGTCATCATGCTATTTTCAATTTCAGTTCAAGATCCCACCTGCTACTACATTTGTTTTCTTTTAAACCCAGATTTGTTATTGTGGACCAAATGCTATTAACTTTATTAGGGCATTGCCCTATACACTGTGGTGTTAGGCCATTTGACCTGTGTGTAAAATTGAACAAAATTGTTAAATATTAGTTCTCATTATCAGCATTTGTTCTTTTGTGGAAAATACTGTGTCATTATCAACATAATTAAATAAAAATATACATTTTATTATAAATGTTTATGGAGGAATGTTCATGGCATGCATATTGATATATTTTCTTTGATTTACTTATCCAGATAAATGTTGTAGTTGGAAATGTAGTAATGCTGTTTGTTACTCACAAAGCAGTGTGGCCCTCTGTCAATACTGAAATGTACATTATGGCTGACTGATGGAAACAGTCGTCTTTGCAATCCTTGAAATGCACTTTCAAAAACAATGCTTTTGTTGATTTAATAAGGGAAGTTAATTGAGCTGTCAAAACTAAATAAATATATCAGCACAAACTTCTCACTATCATAGAATATTGATATGTAGAAAGGAATACTTTGTGACTGTGTTTCATTATCCGAGGACATTGTACATTATCCATCCATTCACACATGTAACAATAATTGACTGTATTGTAAAAGATAGAGTTTTGAAACAATAAAGGATTGATCCCAAACATTGTGTGCTGATTTTATGATTTGGAAATTATATGTGATGCTAAGAAATGTACATGATGCCTTTCACTCTTATCTATTTTATCACCCTAATCGTTAGGGGGTGAAAGGTTTTCTTAGTTCATGGACAAAAACAAATTTACCACACACTGCTCGCCTGCTTAGATTTCTGTATTAACGAGAAACAATTTTATTAGAGCTTATAATGAAATAAAATACTAAATCATATACAGTGACTTTTAGGATGTATATGATAAATAGCTTTTTAATGATGCTTTAAAAAAAGTATTAGGGATTCAGGAGTCAATGTGGAATAGCACAGTGTAGTGAATTCATTTGATTTAGCATTTTTGCTTTTGTGGAAACATTAATGTTGGCACGCTGCTGCAGGAAACAGACTTCAAAAAGGCTTCAAATCGGGGCCCAAGAACGATGCGGCCCTCATGGAGAAGGAAGCCCACCAACATCACTTTCCCAGTTCACAGCGGGGAGCATAGCAGCTCTCTGCCGAGCACTCTCTACCATGTGGGTCTAGGGGTGTTTTAACAATGTTTAGCTCTATTTTCTCCATTTAGCATAAGCCTGTTGTCACATTTGGATGGCTCCTTCATAAATTGATGGTGTGATTCCTACAATTTCGGGACAGGCCTGAACGACAAAATATGCAACACAACATTCGATACCGAGGTGGCTGGCAAGCACCAACCATGTGCACTGGACAGGCTCTTAGTGTAAATGTTTACAACCCCCCACTGAGCTCAGTGCTGCTGGGAGTCACTCATCAGGCTGAATGGGATTTAACATTGCCATGTGTAGTCTCTAGCTAGTTCCTCCATTAAAACTGCCTTTGACTTGCTGTCAAACTTCTTGACTACTTATCTTCAGTACTGTGCTGTTGGGAAGCTGTATTCATTTACAAAGAGCTGTCCATCTCTTTTTTTTGTTTTGTAAAATTTAATAAGGAATTTATGATTTAATTAGACAGGATACCTAACAACAAAAATGTTACAATTCTCTGTTCTGTTTTTTTTTAATAAATACGTAGCACTTGTGCACAAAACTAGAGATTATATATTGCTTTTCAAGAAAATATGAAAAAATACATATAAAGACTGAAAATAGGAAGCCATAAAAGGTCAGAAATACGTGTTACATATGTATGACATGCATACAAATAACTTATATGTAGGATATAACATATATATTCTATAGGCACGTCTGTAAACATATTACCCAAATTAAATTTTAAAAAGCATTTCAATAAAAATATTTTCTCAGGGACAATATTAAGTCTGAGTTAAGGTGTACTAACAGCAAAACCTTTTTTAATGGACAAGACAATAGCAAATTATATACAATATGTATATATGCACTTATCATTTATAGTTAATAGTACAGAGAACTGTAAGACTTAATGTTTGTTGTGCACAAACAGTTTTTACGTAATAGTGAAGGGATATCACTGCCTGTTTGATCCTGAAACTTTTTTATTAGAAAACAAAAAAACTAAAATCTAACACAACTTCATACTGCCTTTACTTACAATATTTATTCCTATACAAGTTAATTCAAAGTAATCTCTTTTAACACTATCATACAACAAGTTCAAAGGGAACTTTGTTTGTGTTCAAAAGCAGGAATTCATCAAAAATGTTCTCCAATAATTGTATAAGGAGAGATGTACTAATGCAGCTTTCATATGCCATCAGCTGAAATCCAAAGACACATTATAATGGCTTTTCTTTGCATGTCAACACATGCTGGAGGCACTAAATTAAGGTTTAGATGAGTAAATGTGAAAAATCTAAACGATGTCAGAGACAACTCACAAAAGAATGTCACACAGTCTCAGATCTTACCCTTTGTTACAGATATTCTCTGTATATGAAGATAATACACAAGTTGTATTTGATTTTCCAATATCTCTGACACTATACGAGATAGACGGCGCTGCAAATAAACAAGCATTATTTGTAGGGTAAATATATGCATGAACTTCAAATGATGGATAAATGAAAATAAATATGAAAGCCTTAACATAACATTTATATTTTTGAAATCTAAAATGGAACGAGTGTGTTGCAGAAGAGCCAAGAGGCATTAAGGCTGAAACTGCAAACCAAGGAGTAAATCGACTTAATGCCATCACATTTCCACCCTATTCATGCCTAAGAAAAGGGTTAGGGAAAGAGATTAGGTTATATATCTGCTGTCAGGGACTGAAGAGACCAAGAAGAGAACTTCACCTAAACAGAATGATGATCAAACAGACATGCTTTAACAGACATGCTTCATAATCTCATCCGTTATTGTCCCTTCTCTGCCTTGACTACAGGTTCAGTAGAAAATCTTAGACAGGGGCAGATTAAATGTGTGATGAAATGTCTGAGAAATATGTGAGAATGCGCAATATAAGGATGGTTGATTTTCTACCCACATGATGAACATAATCACTATTAGTAACACATATCCACATAAATATGATAATTCAAATTTTAAACACATTTATTGGGTTCATATTGGAAATCATCATCATCTCATGGCATAGTTTTATGGATAATTACCGCCAAAGAGATAATGCAGCATATGAAAGGAAAGCTTTGAGGCTTCTCCACTCACTGGGAGGAGAGTGCGTAGGTTTTGTTGTGCATCTGAGCTCTACCCAAAAGGCAAATATGTGGAAAGTTTGGTGACAAGCATCCAGGCATGTGGTTAACAAGATTGCATCTGGTGAGCAGGAAGTGTAGGATAGAACTAAACTACGTTTTAAAAAGGAGAAATTATTTTCACATTAAGTTCAATTCCATCAGTAATCCTTCTAAATATAGATAGAACTATTTCATTTTCAGTAGAAAATAATTATTCAAATACCCTATAGTGCAAATCCCATTAATTTAGTGCATGACACAGTTTTTTTGATTTCCTACCACAGAACAAAAAACGGAAGAAGAATCCAGTAAACATTCGAATCTGTTGTCTTATTTTGGTAATCTGGCTGCTTAATGACAAGTAAATAATCAATACAAATAGTTCTGAAGTGTCTGAAAATAGACAGGCGATTTAAACTGTAACTAACAGCCATGCATTTTCCAGCTGCAGAGCAGTGTTGAGGAAATGACACCAGCTTTGATGGGTTGTATAGCTTTTGAGATGAGCCTCTTTATGCCGCTTGCAGTTCCATTATGGCTTTGTTCGAAAGCTTGTTTACCTGCTGATAACATACACTGGTGGATTCAGGAGCACCGATCCAAAATCTGCTGCCAAAGTCACTCAAGTCTCATTGTACTGCAGGAGGGGAAGAATGAAATGTTTATGCGGAGGGGAATGCAAATGCTAAATGTGAAATCAAACTATGGGACCAATAAGGGATCAGAATAACTTTGCCAGGTTTTATTTTTAGCCCAGTTGCAACGCTAGCTTTGTGAAACACTCTTCAGTTTAGCCTCTGTGCATCTGTGTGCTAAGGTTTTACTCAGTGGAAAAATGCTGTTCCAATTTTACAAATATGTTTAAACTGTAGATTATCAAATAGGTCGAGGAGAATATAGTCTGATTCAATAAGGCTTCATATTATTTTAATTAAACTGGCTGGTTGAGGAAAATACCTGATTATGGAGCTGTTTGTCTCTGATAATATTCAATATCAAATAACCAGCAGATCAAAAACTGCTCATCAAATCTCATCATTGTACATCACTCGAATATTTTTGGATTTCACTGTTAGAAAAGCTATGGTCTCAGGTCAAAGGAATAGCCCCTTGGTTTGCATATTAAAGAGAATTTGCTAGACCTCTGTTAGCCATGCATCCCCATGCAGGCAGGTCTCCAGGGGGCCAGCAGGGCCCCACAGACGGGCAACTAGGGGGCCAGGTGACCCTGTCTCTGAGGTTAGCAGGAAACACTAAAGAGGGATGGGCAGGGAGCTGAGGAGCCACGGAGTGCGAGTGTGCAAGGCTGGTGATGGCAGCTGTCAATGGTTTGGAAGGAGAAGCAGACAGATTGTGCGTTCTGTTGGTGCAGCCAGTTCGCCACCTGGCAGGCTTTTCCTTGTTAGAACTTCTTGCTGTTTCTGTTCTCATCAGAGAAATGTTTTTCCTCTTATCCTCTGTGTTCAGGGGAAGTTAAATTTGTCAAAATGTTTAAACATGTTTATTGAAATGCAATTGTTTAAAGTACGCTCTGTGCATTCTAAAGAACTGCTCTTGTCTTTGATCAAATACCATAAAAATGTATTTAAGATTGTAAACCTTGCTTTGGGCAATGGACTACATAATTGAAATAAAAAATAAAAAAACTGCATACAGAATTAGAAAATGTATAGGTATGCAATGTGGTTGCTGACCCTGTGCTACATTATTTAACTGTTGTAAGAAAGCAGGTATGTTTCAAGGGCTAGGATTTACTTATAAAAAATTATCTCTAACTTTCTAATCCCATCATAGCCATGAATGCTGCTCCATGTTGTTCACTTGTTAAGAAGAAATGCAAACGTAAACCATGAACAGCTTAAAAGTACATTTAAAAATCAAATTTGGCAGTCAGTCCTTGTTCCAACAGGATTAAAAAAAAAGTCTTTCATTTGATATAAATATATGCAAAGAGAGTGGAGTGGTGATCTGGGTGCCAGAGGTGGCGCTTTACTCTGGATATTCTGGCTTGGGCCTGTAAGGGACATAAATTAACATGAATTAACACATGCATGCAATAAGAAAATAATTAATTCAAGTTATCAGTCACCTCTTCCATTCCAGGAATCTGATTGACAAGATAAAGTAATGTGCAAACTGCTTTTCAAAGCTAACAGCCTGGAGCACCCCTCCTATTAGTTAGTCATTCCCTCAGTATCACACCCGGAATCTGTCATTTCACAATTTTCTCCTATAATGCATATGTGCCGCTCTCACCACTCCACTACAGCAACTGCCATCTAACAAGTTGACACAGAGAATGATACAATTCACGTCCAGTATTCAGTTCCATATACAGCAAGCATCTGAGGCAGACGGGTCAAGAATATGGTACATTCTGTTCTCTCTCAAAATGGCTTTCCAGGACTCTAGAGAAGCTAGATGAAGCTCCCATGATATCCTTCAAACATCTAAGATGAGTTTTTCAGGATTCAAAACACTCACCAGGTAAAATAGTCTGTGATAATGAAATAATGAAATAATGAAATTGAAATGAAATTCTCAAACTACTTTTCCCTTAATCTACTGTGATTTTCTTTTACCTTCATTAAAGCAGCAATACTGTACGGATGCATTATCTCTTTTAAAAGAAAGACCTGGCCAAAATTGGTTAACATATTAAACACACAATAAATTTACATTCACATATAGCATATTCATAGCATTCACAGTAAGATAGGACCTCAAATGCATGAACAAGAAAGCTTGACTGCTTAAAACAGTTTAATTCCTCATCAAACATGCTGTGAGTGTGGCGTTTGAATGACTGATATTTAGGTAGTGTTTGCCAATGTAAATGATTACAACCCCAGGCTGAGTAACACAAGTTCACAAGAGTCACGATGCTACAGCAAATAGGTAGGCTACATAATTGGGAAACCCTTCAACATAATGGCATTCTTTATAAAAAAAAATGTTTCTATTAAGAATTTTGATATTTGAACAACCATATGGGGCCACATGAAGTTTAGTCTAGGTGTGTTAAAGCATTTCCATCCTTGATTACCTGCTTTGTTTGCTAGTAGCTATAGCCGGTTTGCAACAACATAGCAAATAAAGGAGAACCCTTGGGATGTGTAATTTGGTTTAGTTTTTTAAGATACTTTTTTTGACATTTTAGGTCTTTAATGAAAGGACAGCTGAAAACATGAAAGGGGAGATAGGGGGGGGGCGGGGGTGACATGCAGCATGCTGCTTCGAGGAGTAAACTTCCATGTATGGGCGCCCGCTATACCAACTGAGGTATCTGGGCCCCGGGATGTGTATTTCTTAATGACCATAACGGCATTCTTACTTTCGTAAAGTTCTGTATATACTTGAACAACCAGTTAGCAAGGCAGTTCACTTTTTTTTTTAACATTGTCTGCTAGCCTGATGATAAAAGGTAGCTGGTGGTTTGATCCATGATACTTGCAGTTTTAGTTAGGTTTAATTGGTACTTTTCCTGTAGGAGGCTTTATTTAACCAATTTGGTATGGTTTGAGCTCAGTTCAAGTTTAATTAAGTTAGTTAGCAAGCCAGTGTAATTAGTTAAGCCAGCTAGAAAGTAAGTTAGCTAGTTTGTAAGCCTGTGTAAGCTAGTTAGCATTAACATTTCTGTTAGTGAGCACAACGTCAAATTCAAATAAGCTTTAATGACATTTACTTTTTGGTAAAGCTACATCTGAATCTTTAATTGTATTTACTTTGTCATATGTGGGTCTTTGCTGGAATAACAAGTTGAATGTTCTGTCAAAATCTTCCCAATGCAAGTGACTCAGTGGAATGTTTATTATGTGCTATGTTTTATCATGTTGATAATGATAATACTACTGGTAAAAGAGTATTGTGTTGCTATTAAATGAGTTTGGCAAATTTGCCAACGTGTTTATGAAGTACGACCAAAGGGCTTGAGGTAAAGCAAGCTGCAAACCAAAAAGCGCACTCGTCCAATTTGGGTAGAGAGAAGAAAAACATAGCTCCAGAGAAGGATAGTGTACACAAAAGTTGTTCTGTTGCCCGTGAGTGTGGTGTCAGCCCGTCCCAGTCCCTGTGGCCCTCACCGTCCAGGCCTGACGGGAAACTGACTGCAGCTCAGGACATGGCCTCGTTTGTTCACGGTCCCCCCTCTCTGAAAAGAGTTATGCTGTCTGTTTTGAATGGACAGCGTTTTTCTTTGTGTGCTCGATCAAAACAGAGGGCAAAGTTAGTCAGCAAGTTGCAAAGCTTCTGCATTCTGATTCTTCAAGCCTCTTTTGTATGAAGTTTAGCACAATGTTTTACACTGTGTTTGACCTGAATGGCATGCTGGAGGTAGGAACATTTTTCTCAACTACAAAACAGAAAGTGGAAGAATGTATTTTTTCTATCAAATATTACTGATTCATGTTTCTACTGTAGAACTAAACTAGTAAAATTATCATATGGGGTTAACAACTCGGATACAGTACACAAAATGACAGAGTGCAGTATTGCTAAAATATTTATATGCTTTTATCTGATCTATTTCCTAACCACAAGGTATTTGCCTGTGAATCCCTGGCACTTTTGATATTACCTAAAGGCAAATGGTATATAGATTTATACAAGTTATTTACAACAACAGCCAAGCCATTCCTCTGGAAACTAGGCTGCAGATCAAAGGATTGTTTTGATCTCTACTTAGCATATTTGTTTAACCTAGCCAGTGATTCTGAAAAGTGCACAAGCTTTTCGGTGATATGCAGAGCACCCTTTATCCGTCTTTTTCTTCTGTTAGCTCCGGATTTAAGTACTTTCTGTATTTAGGAGACAACTGGATTTGCCAGCTTTTGAAATTTAGTTGCCCACTGCTAGCAGTCTTGGCACTCAGAAATAGATAACTAGGTATGTTCCACTGCTAATCCTGATCGGCCTTGTAATAGTATTTGCGGACTGTACAGCACTCAATTAGGGCATAATGTGCTATTTTTATTTCCTTTAAGTTGGATTAAATGTGAAAAACAGTTTTTTTCAGTTTCTTCTGTTTACTGTGTGGGTACTTTGCAAAGTATTGTTTTATACTGTTTCAATCAGTACCACTCTCTCCACACAGGATTGCAAAATGTCAGGAGGAAAACAATGTCCAAACGCTCTCTAAAAAAGATGCCAGGGCAATCAGGATATTTTCTGGAATGCTTAAGAGAATGCATATGCACACAATGCCCTAATTCTCTCTTACTTTGGGTTTGGGAAAGATGAGCCCAGGTTTATTGAGAGCCAAAAAAGGGGGCAGATGGCTCACAAGAGGGATAAACCTGGGAAGTCATGCTGTAAATGTGTTTTACAGAAAACAATGAAAGGAGCGGACAAAGCGATTGTGGCAAAGTCCTTTGGAAAATGGAAAAGCAGCTCTCTAAGGTCCAGGACCATGGAGAAGCCGGATGAGCCGTCCGAGGAGAGTAAGGAGACGAGCCTTTCCAACTGCACCTGTGAAGCCCCCCAACTCGGCAAGAAACCAGTTGGTAAAAGTACCTTATTTTCTTATTTCAAGTCCATTCACACTGCTGTGTCTCACAGCTTATTTTTCTTGTGGCAATTTTAATTATTACTGTGGTGTTTTTTTTTTTTTTTTTCATTTGACTCTCTGGCCTGCCATATCCGGTGAACAAACAAACCACATTGTTGGGCAGGAGAATTCCTTTTGAGGCAAAGTGTGTCTCCGATGATACAGTGTTGCCAGAAAAAGACAAAGCAAAAAATAGCAAACACAAAAACAGTCACAGGTGCATGGGAAAAAGAGAGAACCGAGTAAATGGTCACTGCGGTCCCCAGGAGGTCTTTCAGTGTTAGCCAGTGCGGTGGGTGGACTTCTGACAAGGACGTTGGTTAGCAGCCAGGTGGAGTGTGTAACTGAGAATGCCTCGGTTTATTCTTTTCACATGCTAATGTGGCTCCTATGTGACTTTAATGCGGCAAAACTTTTTCTTGGAGTTAACATTTTTGTTGTTTCAATACCTGCTCTTGTCTCACAATAGTGGGCTTATTCAAAGGCTTCATGCTCTTTCATATAGGCTTGGAACTGTGCCAGGGATAGAGATATATTAACTGTGCTGTAAGTAAATAAAGATTTTACACTATACAAACAGGTAAACATTTGGCTTTACAAATATGACAGAGAGCTTGTCATTATGTGTGTTAAAATTATGATTCTGAGACATGTTTGTGTAGTTGTTTTGTTTTTTATACATTAAAAAGCATTTACATTGACATCACTATAGATTTCTGGAGGAAGTGATTCAGTGTTTATATGGAAATAGGCCTGAATATGTAAAAAGACAGTATGCTTTGTACTATATGCTACCTACTCTTTACGGTAGATTTAGTCCATGTAGCATTTGGCTGTTATCTTATTTGCAGCCCATTATGTTCCATATAGTATATAATGGGGACTCCAGTATGTTGTAGATTTGTATTCTTCCAAAAACCTGAAATATGGCTTCTGACAATCTGCAATTAAAGACTACATGAAGGCCCAAGTCCTGAGCAAATGCACCCCTTTGTGGACACAGTAAGAACAGTGGGGTATAAAACAGGCCGTGCAGTTTTTATGGCGCAATTGCAATGGTATATAAATTATAAGTATAATAAGAATTCAAAATTGCAATAAACATGCTCTAAAATATATCTTTCATTAGTTGAACCAGCCTAATGTATAATCCAGGAGCGCAAAAGAGCAATATGGCCTCACACTATGGGTCTTTCCATACCTTGAAGTGCACGATCTGTAAATAGCTTAAAAGGCATTGCATCTGCCATCTGTACTTCTAGGAACTCTTCTGCATAACCATTAAAACAAGCTGTCTCAGAGGACATCATTCGTTTTTCAGCCTCAACCCTGAATTACTGTTTGTTCATTATAATTACAAGGGAGGAGTGTTGCCAGGCTAGCCCGCAGAATGCCAGGTGCACACGTTCATAATCTACCATTTTAAACAACTCGGAGCATTAACAACAGTATCTACATGCTATTCAGCCATTAGTTCACTTTGGCTTTCATGCTCAAACTCACATCAGTCATCCAAGCATTTTATTTGCCGCAACAGACATACAGGAAGAAAGTGCAATACTTTGTAGTGTTCCATTTTCCTAAGCCTGCTTAGGTTATGTGACTGAGCCATGCCACTGTGTGAAATTGTATCCCGATACTGGCACTGTATCCTTGTGAGGGAGTCTTGTAAAATAGGTTTACTTAGCGCCTTTGCTGGCATTTTCCGAAGATAGCAAATGCACAAACACTGTCCATGATCGGATTAACTGTTCAACAAAATGATGTAACTCTTTGTCTTTCTTGTGTGGCATAGGTTTCTCTGCTTAAGTTTAGTGGTCATCCAAAAGGGAGTAGGAACATTTGAAATCCAGTCATATCATTATAATCCTTATATTATGAATGCACTAGATGACAGCCTTGGTTAGTCATCCTTTGTCACATAAATTTGACATTCGACGACTCACTAAATTCACTAGATTTTCCAGATATTGTTTCAAACTGCACACCAACAATCCTTAATTAACACAAGTCCTGATTTGTAAGGCAGTTCATTTTAAACTTAGCCTGATGTTCCTCTCCAGTGTTGCGGCACAAGATTTAAATTGCATGTGATAAGTGTGAACGATTTTTTTAAGCATCCATATACAGTATGAAGTACGCTATGCCAAGTACACAGACAACAGGAATATGCACCTGAGGACATATAGCTATACATCCAGAGTCACAAGGTGTGTCAAGATAAAATGTTAATTACACAATTTAGGACAGAAATCAGTTGAAATATCTCCATGGATATCGCTTATTAACATTTTAATTACTACTATTACTTATTCTTATTTTTTAGATGTGACCATAGCAAGCCCAATTCCTCCCTTACACTAGAAAGGAGCAAAATGACTGTTTTCCACTGGAGGTTTAGATGCTTGTTTATCACTTTTAAATACCATCATCTTTGCTGAAATCCCCTCTCAAAAGAACCTTTCACTTGCTGGAATAAATTCAAATTAAAATTTAAATCCCTCTTTGCATTTCTTCAGCCTTTTTTAAAATAGCTGCCTCCTTTTAGAAAGCTGTTTATGTAGTGATCTGTTCATAATCCAGTTTGTTTCTCAACAGCGAAAAACACAGAAATCGTATTATCACTATCTTGGAGAGATGATGCGAGAAATCAGGAAGTATAAATGTCTGGATCTGTGGAAGTTTCCAAAGTTGCAAAGCTGAAAAATATGGCAAAAGCCTTTTAATAAAGTAGTCTGTAACACTGCAATTTGACTTGCAAATATGCAGAAATATAAAGTACAGTATGCCGATCACTCAAACACATTTAACAGACCTTTTGCAGAGTTAGTGTAGAGATAGACAATATGTGCTCATTCAACAAATACACAACATTTTGGCATGTTTCAGACAATGTAGACACTATTTCTCAAATACTGTAGATAGATGGCTCATCAGAAATGTTGTGGTTTATGACATGCAGCTAATGAAGTGAGAAATTTAAGATTAACCCCTGGCACCATGGCAAACAAGTCAAACAGATCCCTGTAAACAGCTCTTTATAAGTCTTAGGAGTTTCTCACCTTGTAATATAAAAACAAAAACAATATCTAATCAGAAATGTAACAAATATGAGCAAAAAAGCAGACATTTACATGCAATGCCTTTAATAACAATCCTTTTTAGATGTAAAATGACACAGAAGAGGCCATAGGGAAAATTTAATTTGCTCAAGCTAGATTGGATTTATTGTTGAGAAACAAATTATAATTGTGTCTCCAGAAAGTTAACCAAGATCCAAACAAAAAGAAATCAATGACCCACCCCCATTAATCACTCAAAGCCAGCTACTTGTGCTGAAGAAACTAACTTCATAATCAATTTCTTTGTTTTGCTCAAAGGACATTTGCATTTTAGTTCATGTCAGCAAGCTTCCTGTGTCTGGTGCAATCAAAAATTGCAAGCCATCCACATTAATGGAGTTTTTTTCTATTTATTCAAGTGCATATCTCTGAATACTCAAGATGATTTTAGCTTATTATGCAAACTACCCTACAAATATTTTAAAGACAAAAAAAAAAAAAATTCTATTGAGTGGAAGACTTAACTTTTCTGATGCTTCTCATGCTTTTGTTGTCACAATAAAAAAACAAATCTGTGTGCTACATTATCTAACACATTTTATTTTAGTTTTAATGACTAACCAACCAATATCTGTGCCTTAGGATCTTGCAATTGAGCACCCACGGGACTTCTGAGACCAGACAGAAATGCCTCCTGTTAGTTGTGTCTAGACATACTATTATGGCCACCAAGGTCATTATCAAAGCACACATTATACACACCTGTTACCATTGTTTAGATGCTCGTTTTTGGCTGAACATCCAAGCTCTTATCTGGCCATTTGTAGGCGTGTCTGCTTCATTGTCTGCCCGCCTGAGTAAAAAAGATGGGCAGGGACCCCGAGAGACGCACAGATCTGGACCTAACCTCTCAATGACACAACACAATGAGTCCACGGCCTATGAACTACAAAAGCCAGAAATTAACTAACCATTCATGCCATTAATTTCTTAGATGTAAGCAATCAGATGCTCTCATATGAGGTCAGTAAATATAAGGAACCAACAGTGACCACCAAAGACTGATGCCTTTAGTTGTTATTGGATCATATAAACATGCAGTTATATAAAAAATAAAGATTATTTTCCAGCATTTTAGGCCTTTATTTGTATAGGACAGCTGAAGACATGAAATGGGGAAAGACATGCAGAAAAAGGCCACAGGGCAAAGTTGAACCTGCAACCGCTGCAACAAGGAGTAAACCTCTATATATGGCTACCAGGCAAGCTACCCAGGTAACCAAATAGTTATGAAATATGAGCATAATAATCTACATTTCTCTGTATCTACATGGTTTTAGGAGTAAACTTGTCTTTCCATGCACACAATCTACAGCCGGTATTGTGTTTTCTACACCACAAAAGTTCAAATTTGGTTACTTGTCACTGATCTTTAGCCAGTTTGTTGCAACGAGATGCTCTTATTTCAGGGCAGTAAATGTAGGGAACCAGTTGGGGGCTACTAATGCTTTTCATTACGGTAAATGATTTAGACCTGCAATTATACGTATAATTATGAAAGGCAACCCTTTAAATCAACTAGCTTTCTGGAACCATGTGGATTTAGGGATTGCATTTATTGCCATGCACGCAACATACAGTCTCATTGGGATTTTTACACACAAACATCCATGTTTGGTAACCCGTCACATGTAGTAAAACTGTATCTTTGACCGCTTTGTTTTGTTCTATTAGTTTTTGAAGACTACCCAAGTATATTACATCCCATGAGATGAAGATTTAGTGGGCTTGGACAAGAAATTGAAATATAACAGAGCCAGTTAGTTCCAAAAGGCATTAGTTCAAGGCATAGATAGAAGACCTACATTTGTCCATAAAACGTTTGAAATGTTATACAAGTGTCTTCAAAGGACACTGAATAAACATATTGTAAGGTTGCCTATGGTCGCACGTAAATCACCCCAGAGGGGATTGCTGGGAAGTAATCTAATCATTTCTTTTAACTAAAACACAGTGACATCCAGTGTAGATAATGATCCCCATGAAAAATGTACTATATTTTCGAAAGAATATTCCCTGTCTAGTGACATTAACATAAAGATAGTTATACATCCTGGAGCCATATCAACAACATGTACTTGTGTTTGGTTGCTGCTATTTGCATATGCAAATATTTTTTTAAATTTTAATTCAGTCCTTTTATGTGACTTTGTGTGATGAACAAGCGGCATCAAGTGGTTGCACAATGAGGGTTCAGCACCACCAAGAAGAAGCATTTGTGTCATTTTAGACCAAGCTTAAAGCATTATAGCTGAAATTAACCACAGTTTAATATAGATTTTTACACATCTATCATTTTCAATGGCACAGTGTGAATATGCATTGTTGTTTGGGTGTATGGGCTGCCATGTGAAATTAGTCGCTTTGCTTTGTTAAAATTACGGGGCGGGGTGTTGAGTGAGGGGGTTTGTTGAAGTTTTACTGCTGACATTTTGATCCTGCAGTGCATTAGAAGAATTCAGTTAAACATATTTGTGTAGGTTTCACAGGAGGAAGGTATAGTGCTCGAAACAACAGGGTGATGTGACCCTTCACGTTGCTTACATAATTTGCAGCAGAATGCAAAAAGCTTTTAGACACAGATGTGACCCACTGTAATACCTTTCTAAATGCAATCAAACACTTTCTACAAATATGAGCAGGACTTTTTAAATGTGAACCCTTGTTTGACATGTAATTTTGTCCAACCCACTCTTTCATTTCTCCATCAGCTCTCTCCAGTTATGCCCACATTTTCAGTTGACGAAATAGCTTGACAAAACACTAGTTTGTGTTCTATGCCTGCTCCAAATTAGGTCTCTCTCTCTCTCTCTCTCTCTCTCTCTCTCTCTATCTCTCTCCCTCTCTCTCTTTTTATTTTTTCAGATTCAAATAGATGTTAGGGCCAAAATAAAATGTCACATTTTGTAATAGCGATGCAGTGTAGTCCTTAATATGTTACTGTCTCACAATTTGTCAAGATTGCTTTACATGAGTTGATTTTTGTGTTTTTTTCCCCCAACAATATTGATGTCTAGTTCAGGACATGAAATAATCATCCCTAGAACAAGCTTGTGTCCTCACAGCGAGATTGTCTGCAACAGCAAACAAAGAACATGTTATTTGATAAGATGCTTAGATAGAAGATTCTTTACTTTCATATGTTTGTCCGATTATCAGGCACAAATGGTGAAAAGAGGGGAAAACACAGCAGGTCGACTCTCTTTGTATGTCTCTTTCACAGTGTACCATGAATTGGCTCTTGAAGACAGTTAGAAATTAGACTTTTAAATGAGGCATTAAACAAGGTGATGATCAACTGCCAAACCTTAAGTAATGATATTCTCCGTCCTCAAGTCCCCGGCCATAATCAAATGCACAAATCACAGAAAAAAGAACAGAAAATATAGTATTATTACATATTGTGTTCACACGTCGGTCCCCCGGGACTGGGGGGGACGTCAGCGACAGATAAGCATGTATGGGTGGCCCCAACCATCAGCTGGGGAAAGCTATGCTTGGATCTTAAAGGGTGGGCCCCCTTATGGGTATCACTTATTTTAAATCCTGAGCCACACCATCCCACCCCCCTCTTTTGCCCTCCTTTGCCCCAGGCTCCACCCAGAAGTGTGGTTCCCTTTGTCATTGTAATCTGGCCCTGTTTGCTAAACGCTTCCACTGTTTACTCTCTGCTATGGGGGCTTGTATGAACAGGAGTCAGCAGGACGCAGGGTGACATCACTTTGGCTGGGGGGTGTTTGAAAAGCTGCATTTGTGATTTCTCGGGGCTCCGTTCTTCTTTCATTCTTCCCTGTCTCTATCCAGTCCTGTCGAACGCATGAGCTAACTCAGGAGTGTAACATGGCCTACAGGGAGGAATTATACCTAATTACTTGAATAACTGCTAGGCAGCCTTCCGTAGTCACCAAAAATCATTTCCAGGTCTCTGCCTTTTACTGATAGCCAGACTTCTTGTCACAGAAAAGCCTGGACAAAGCTTTTACATTCAAATGGTCTAGGAGAAATGAAACAGACTGACAGGTACAAACATTAAAAAGGGGGGAAATCAAATTAACAGACAAGGATTTCATATCATCTATTTTTGTTGTTGCCGTAGCGATAAAGTCGCAGACATTGAAACTGGTCTGTTGAGCCATTGTTATCATCCCTGGCCATCTGCTGCTGAGGAGTGACATTCCCTCTCATTTGCATGATGAGTGATGTATGAGGAGCTTGGGAGGGCATATGCCCTGGTCTTATGACAAAGCAAGAGAAAGTTTTTTTTTTTTAACATTTAAGAATAAGGATCAGTGTATAAATAAAAATATCAATAAGACTGGAAGAATGAGCTAAAAAAAGGAAATAAATCACCTGTGAGTGTGTATACATGTGTATATGCCTGCATGTATGTTGCATCTTCGCTAAGCGCACACAAATCTGTGGCGTCTGTGCGAGTGTATGCGCGCATGAGTAGAGGCTAGTGCGCGCATCTGCCTTCTTGTGTGCCTGTTTGTGTGTTTTGCGGATGTGGGAGTAGAGCGAGGAGGGGGGTTGGTGGCTGTTGATGTGCAAATGTGCATCATGTTGAAGGGCTGTGAATGGGGAGGTGTGACGTAAAAAGGGACCCGAACGCAGGTGCTTATCTCGAGGCTGTCAAAGGCACAGTATGTCATATTCCTGGGGACTACCTTTCAAAGCCACAGCACCAGCTCAGCTATCAAGAGACTGGGAGAAAATCAAACTTTTTGGATCACAGCACTAGGTTGGTGTCAAAGTTCTTTTTATTTAATACATAATGTCGGTTTGGTCAGCATTTATCATCACTGATACTCTGTATCGCATTTGTGAACGACACGCTTAGATGCTGTCATCTGAAAACAGGAGCGATAGAAACTTACTTAGATTTACACTGAGATTCACTCAGCTGCTACACTTGTGTTCTGTGGATTTTTACAAGATTATGTGAAATATTATTATGCTGGCAATTGTTTTATAGTGTGTCTGGGAGTATTTAGAAAATATTGCACTGGTGATGAACATTTGTTTGCTTGATACAAATCAGTGATGTTACAAATCTTTGCTGAAAAGCGAGCGCAGCTTCTGTCCAGGTTTCAGACAGTTTCAGAGGAGATTAAATGGCTCAAACTGTTTTTTGAGAGGCATGACCTATTTTTGATCATCCAGATAGCAGGAGATACCGTCTATCTAGATTAAATTCATAGCATTTGTGTGGAGTATAAGCTCGTCTTAGAAGAGCACATGTTTGTATTGTATGCAGAGACAAAGCATTGTCAGGTTGCCTGTGGCTTTGACAGTGACAGCTGTACATACTGTACAAGACCACTGAGCCTAATGCACTTAAACATTGACTCTATGTTCCAAAAACATAATTGAACAGTCACGGAATTATTTTTATTGCGTCCTGTTCCGGTCCGGTAAAGCTAAATGTAGTGTGCTAGTAACCCAGTCTACAAGTGAACTTTTGTGTTATATGTTGGTAAGTCTTAATAAATTCAGAGGGGTCAAAACACTCAACAGGATCCAGAGCAACTATTGATTTAGGAGGACAGATGCTGTTTAGAAAAGTTCATCATTTACTAGTGACATGCGGAACACTAATGGCTCACAACCTGCTTTACGACCAACTTTAAGTTGATCATTGCTAAACAACAGTAGGATTTTTTTTAAGCTAGACCAGACTTTGGGCCTCGGTTGAACTAATTGTCCTGTTATCACAACTCCAATGTCTTTTTAAATTTTGTTCTTTATTCTTTTGAAAAACATAAAATAAACATTTTAGGGTGTATGTGAGAGAATAGGTACGTAACCATCTGCTGTGTCTGCCAGTCACTTCTAAATGCCATGTCTTTCGGAGACAGTATACTCTGTGATTGAGGTGTTAAATCATCTTTAGGTTTGGAGAATTTCAGTAGTGGCAAAATAAAAAATATTCTGCCTGTTAGACTCCATTTAATCACAACTTCATCAGCTTATTTCAGTCAACTCACATCTCAACACACAAAAAAGACATTGAATAACACAGCATTGTGTAGCTGTGTCACATTTCAATTATCCTTTGAAAAGTTTGGCAAGTTATTCAAAGATGATAACCTGTGAAGACAGAACTTGTGAGCGGCTTTATAAAGTTACACCTCTATTGATTAGAGAAGCAGCCCAGACTATAGCAGGGAAGTGTGGTTAAGCAGTGATAAGTAAGGAGGCATTATTCCTCTCTGATCCCCACCCTCTGCTTCAAAGCACAGGGATGTTAGTTGCTACACAACACATAAATGCAACCTCTGTTTTGCCTCCAGGAACTGTCCATGGTACCTGCTGCTAAACAAAACTGGATTCACAAACTTAGTCATATAGCTGCAATGTACACTAAACTTCTGTGATGGAAAAATATATTTCTGTCTATATACATCATTCTTTCAAAGAAACAAAAATATAAAAGTTATTCATACTTTTGATTTTGAAAAGTCAATTGCCGTCAGCTAACAACAAAATTGCACGAAAAAGCTTCAGTATATTAGTCTGTTACATATTGTGTACCTGTTTTTGCACCACTCAAACTTTCAGTTAGTTAATCCAGGGAAATGAATTATGTGGATTTAATTCAACAAGGTCTCAGGAATGATCCATCTGCTGTTGAGCAGCTGGTGAAAGGATAAATGTAATTAATTACTTAACTTTTGAACAGTATTCCAAAAAACAGTGCTGTTTGTGTGTCCTACTAAGAAAGAAATGTAAAGCAACATACCTTTCAAATGTATTCTTTTCACTTTTGTTCTTAGAAACACGTTATAAGTTAATTAGTCTTTCCAGGCAGCCTCTAATATTGTTTATAATTGGTGTAATGTATAATCCATATATATTTCAGGAATTTTTTCCAATGTCAATAAAAGGCATTAACATATAAATATTGCATCAATTAAACCTCAGCCTATAATAAATTAATTAGCATAATATATAATTAAGTGTGTAGAATTCTAGATAAAAGTAACCCTAATGATATGCAGTATATGATATAGGCTTACACTGAAATAACTAAAGTAGTTTTTTCTTCTTCCAGTTGTTCTTTTAGAAATGGACTGATCCAAAAGGATTCATTGATTATTTTATAAATCCTTAGAAAATCTGAATAAACTGTAAGTTTAGAATCACGTTCATATTTTTTTTTAGCTTGGTTCTACTTCACAGCAAAATGGCCTAAAAATGTTAACCATGTTAAAACAGGTGCGATTTTCCTAAAAAGATAATACAATCCCAACACTAAAAAACCTCTTAGTGAATAGTTATATTTGCTTGACAGGGCAAGACTATGAAATGTTCCCAATTAATATTACATGGGATTTTATTCTGCCTTTCTTGTTTTAAAAATATATTTCAGAATTTACCTTGATTGTAATGTACCTCATTGGCTGCGGTTTTGTTTGTTGGCCTAACTATAAAGGATCTGCTTATACCCTTGTGGGTTGGGAAGAATTAGGATTTATGAATTTATTTCCTCTGTTGTATTGTTTAAACAGCTTTGGTTTAGTTTTGATCCCTTCCTCTCGCCTTTGAGGCTGTTCCACGGTGTCAGCTGTTGACTGATAGTAAGAGAACTGCCTCACAGTGTGAATGAAAGAAAACTAGCGGTTGGTAAACACTGATAAGGGATAAATAGAAAGCGGTCAGGCAGAGATAGTTCTGTGGGAGCCCAGATTGTGTGCGGTCTGTTAAAATGAGATTCTGAGCCTGTCCTTTTTATTCTTCCTCCTCTCCCCTCCCCTGTGCGGCGTTTGTCTGGAAAATCTCCAGTGACCCGGCTCGGCAGTCCCAGGCTGCAGTATTCTCTTTTTGTATTTGTTTTGTTTTCTAACAAGGGTCAAGTTGGCCAATAGACATGTCCCTGATGCTTATAGACAGCTGTCATGACTTCAAGTACTTACAATAGTTACATTTTACACAAATTCATGGTTCAGCACCAACAAACACAGCAGCTAGAGATTTGTTAAAAAGCTTAATATGTTAACAATTTTGAAAGCAGTTTTTATTACCTATCCTATAATTTACCCTCAAAATCCATTAAGTTTTTTTTTTTAAAGCTAAGTAGGAGCAGTTCTTAGCATCCATCCATCATCCTTTCTTATATCATTACATACTGTATGTGCTCAGAGTATCATGATCAAGTCAAGGCTACATGTATACGTTTATACATCACCATGCTATATTAATTAATTACAGTCACATAATTAGACATTTCCACTCTCTTTACTACAGACCCTTAAGAATATAAGTCACTTCTCAATTAAAATACTCTAAATTACTGTTTTATTCAATTTAATTTTAGGGAGCAGTCTGTCTTATCCATTGATTTTTTTTTATCAAGGTTGAATCTATATTTTATGTGATTATAAAGACCTTCAGAGGTCTTACCTTGAGGATCACCATGTGGTGTATTTACACAGAAAATAATTCTGCTTATTGTAGCCCAGCAGCTAATGAGATTGGTTGTTAAGTGAATGACACAAAAAAAGAAAAGAAAAAAAAAAAGCTTAGCGTTTCGGGTGAATATCCCCGTGTCCCTGCGCGCACGCACACACACACACACACACACACACACACACACACACACACACACACACACACACACACACACACACACACACACACACACACACACACACACACACACACACACACACACACACACACACACACACACTCAGCAGCGAGACTCTGGACTACCCTGTACCCCACCTCGATATCATTCTGCTCCGTCTCCTCCCCGATGTCACTATGAGATGCAAAACAAAGGCTAAAGGGGGCATGGTAAGTCAAGCTCCAGATTCTGCCCTGTCGGACATGTTAACATGGGCTCATTTAGATGTAGGATACAAGTGATTCTGTTTGTCTGTATGAGGATGTGCTGTGCTGTGTAAGCCTCAGGCTCAGATAAGTAGATTCATTGAAGGGTCAGTAACGGTGATGCCGTTTTATGTGACTCAGAATCAGATCACCACATTCTTAACTTCTCAATTGCCGCTAAAACTTTTCATTCTGTGAGCCAATTGCACTTTATGTTTTAAAAAGGAAAAAGATTTGTATTTGTTGCCTCTGTGCCTGTACTTGGTATTGCTGTTGGTTACTGAGACATAGTTTAATGTTGTTGGTCCCTGAGTTAAGCTTGACACAGTGTTGTCCAAGGATTTATCTAAAAAAAAGCACTGAGGCATAATACAGAAAGGCATGACAGCACAAGAGAGTCACCGGTTTAATCACTCACTCAAAAACAAATAGATGTCATTTTGACACAAACATGTACATTTTAAACAAAATGCAGATATCTTGTACCTTCCGTCGGACCCCTCTTTCTGATATCTTTAGTAGCACTGGAGCATCAGAAGTGATTGCTGTAACAGAAACATTTAAGTGCATTAGCTTATCATGCTCCACTGTCAGGGTGGAAACTGGGTTAAAGTCCGTTGCGTATATTATACCCTGGACTTAAGTCAAATTTACATTTTGTTAAAGATTACTCCTTTTATTGATGCATATAATGATATTCATGGACCATCTGCTGATTTGGCAAGCATGGATCAAACTCACAAAACAGCCCTGCTAACCTTTTAAGTACAAAATAGTCTGGCTTAACTATCTGCTATCCCCGAAGTGTGTGCGTGTGTGTGTGTGTGTGTGTATGTGAAAGTGTGAGAGATTGTATGGATATTGGATAATACTTAATTTAGATCCTTCATGCTGCTCATGCCATATTTTATTTTATCATGATCGCTTTTGGTAGCAGACCAGGGCTTGTGTTTGAACAACTGAGCAAATAATGTTTGCCTGACAATGAGCAAAGCAAAATCTTGGTACGAAGAATCTGATTAAACTCTTGATCACAGCGTATAGCTCTGAGTTTATATCCATTGCCATGGTGACTCGGATTTGACAGTGCAGCATTGCACACTTCCACCTGGTTGTGAACGGCTATACAGGCCTTACTTCTTGAGTGTAATGAAACAGTGCTTAAGGCTATTCTAGTTATTCTAATAACTAATTTAGTTGTGAACTATCTCCCAGTGTGTGTTTCACAGAAATAGGAATTCACCATTGGAAATCCTTACTGCATGAAATACTTATGTTCGACTCATTCCAAACAAAGCTTACGCAGATGGAGAATTCATATGCCAGAGGTAAATCCGAGTTAACACGGATTTATACTGGCATGAGTTAAAGGACTAGAGTTTGTAATCCAGGTGGCCAAGGGATTTTACCATACAGTGGCAAAAATCACTTAAAACTCCCCCAACATCCTAAGCCACTGAGCTCAGTAAGCAGACAGATTGTTCAGAATTGATGACAGCACAACTATATCAGTGCTGGACTCTATGTGTGTGTGTGTGTGTGTGTGTGTGTGTGTGTGTGTGTGTGTGTGTGTGTGTGTGTCTGCGTGTGCGCATATGTGAACATGTTTGCTTCATATATATGTACACTCAATTAGTACTTAATGGGCTCTTTAGAATAAGACCTTGACAGATTGGTATTATTTTGCTAGGGTAGGGGAGGTGTATTGGGAATACTGCCTTCTATCTGCATAAACATCAGTAGCATGAATAGAAACACAGCATCCTCCATATCAGTGACCTCTGACTGATTGGCAAAGGAATCAAAGTTGCCATAATATTCAAATAATCAATGTGTTAATAGTCTTTTACTTGATCAACCTATCCAATAGATAAAAAATACCAAAAGAAATACAAAAAGTGCGTCTCTACATTTGCATGGTTTTTCGTGTTTGTGCGTGTGTGTTTGCGTGTGAACACGCACACCCTTGTGCACATGTGTGTGGAGGACAGAGGAGCAGAGATAGAGTGGAGTTGTTTAATGACAGGAACAGCTGACTCATTTAGAGAGAGCAGTGAAAGGTAATTAACCCTGGGAAAACTACAGCTGCCATGCGAGCTGTTCACTTCAGCGCAATCTGATTAGGAATCACTGCTCGAGTCCCTGACTCCTTTCAGACACTGTGTGTTCGAGGTAAACTTTTCCCTTTGCCCCGGAGAGCCCCAGAGCACTGGAGACCTGCCTTTTGTGACGGGGGATTAGCTGGAGCTGTTACTACGTTTCTCTAAATTGCAGACCACCTGGTAGCATTCATGCAACCTCCTCCATGAAAGGGCCTCCTTGGGCAGGAACAATGAGCGGGATTACTCTGCTCATTGTTACACTGGGGCTGGAACTTCTTTTTCCCCAAACACCTGTCCCCAAATTAGACGGGTTTTTAAAAACCATGTTCATGACAGAATTCTAAGAGTCAAACTAACATGAGAGTGGTTAGGCAGACTGGAGACTTGCCAATGGATGGATTGTTCGCCACTCCATTTATAATGCTATTGATGTATAGCGTAGTCAAGAAGATACTAATTGTATTTGTCTCAATATTTTGGTGTTCTTAATTGGATTGAAATTCACAAATAAAATAGCATATCATCTATGCTCCTTTCATACGATAAGGGAACTAAAAGCACCAGAAATTTGGTCAAAAACAGAAATTGGCTCTCTGATGTCAGAAGAAACGTTCTGGACTTGGTGCCTTTGTGTGGTCCGGCTCCAGATGAACTCAATTTAGAGGGAAGGCTTTGGGATGACTTTGGAAAGCGATTACAAGATTCATAAATCACCTCGGCAAAGGTGTCACCATCTGACTCTTTTATGGGACTCTTGCTAACTCCGTCCAATAACAAGTTTCCCCTGTAGTTATGCCATCATAACAAATCATTGAAGCGATAGCGGCTAGCCAGGCTCCTAATTGTCTGTTAAGAATTCTGTGAGCTGTGTTCTCTTATTGAAGCATCTCCGTCTTGGAGAAGTGATAAGATGCCAATACGCTCCTCTATAAAAGTACTCATTGGCAAAAGGCACAAACACTTTGCTTGGCCGTCAGGGTAGCTGTGAGGCTGTTATATCTGAAATCGCAGTTGACTTCAAGATTTCTGACTGTGTCTTCATAATTCCAGAAACCTTGATCAGACGAAGGGATGCTCATAAATTGCCGGTAGAATAATTTTCTTTCAGATACAGTATTTTTTTTTAACTTCTTTTTATTTGAAAGGGCATAACCATACACAGCACAAATAAAAGACTGTTATTTTTCTTTCCACTGAATTTGAGATTGTACTAATTTAACTAATCTTTATTAGTAAAGGAGAGTATAAGGAAGTACATTTATAAACACTGTTCAGTATCTTATGTCTCTTAATTCTATTGCAAAAAAATTATATTTCTATAAACACAGGAAACTTTCCAGTGTAGTTAGGTGTTGTTCAGCTGTCCATTTTACCATGTAGGTGACCGTGATTAAACATTGTGAAAAAAGATTTTATGCCAAGTTTCAGACATAAATTAAACATCCTAGACCTCTTTAGTCCCCTCCCCCTCCTAAAATATATCTCAGTCATTATTCTAATGTCCAGCTGGTATTTAGGCACAGGGCGTCTGATGGCTCCCTGGCCACCTCACAAAAAAGACAAAAAAGAAAAGTTGTTTATCTAAATACTCTCTAAACAGAAGTTGATTTCAATTTCTGAGCAGAGCTTAATTTATTTCCGCAAATGCATTTGCATCTCAATGAAAAATGGCAAAAGCAATTGTATTGCTGTATACACTTTACCTGCTTTCCACAGAATGGATGTGAGCATGAGCCAGTTTCACTTTTTGCTTCATCTAGACTTTCTGTTTAGCTGCTTCTCTGCACACCTCAAACCTCCTATAGGGTAAATATAAATCATGATCCGTTCACTATATCCTAAGACATTCATTACAAGGAAATATGAAAGTAAAGGGTGCTATCTCCTTGCCGTTTGCTCTTTATTATACATAAACAGAAAACACTTAGCATGTAAAATTAATGTGAAAATTATTCCTGGGGTAAACTATAAACACAGAAGTTACCCTGCACATTTACCCTTTTTTCTCCTTCCCCTAGATCAGAGTGTAATTGCCAGTAATCAGGTCTGTTTGCTGCTGATAAAACCACTCTGAATGCGAGGAACCCTCTTTGTGTGATGACTCAATTATGCCAGAAGTGGCTCATCAAACCTGGCCCATCAGCTGCTTTAATAAATAAGGAGGAAAACTTGCTGCAGGCGCATTATAATTCCATTCATTCCATAATTAAATCCATTCCAGTTTTAACCCTTTACTCAGTGTGCTTCTGGAAGAGGAAACAAAAACAAGGGGGGGGGGGGGGGGGGGTTGAGACACACCAGACAGTGACCTTGCACAGAGCACCCATCCGTTCCCTATAATTCAAAATGATACTGTTGAAGAAAGGTTGAGAGAAAAAGGCTTGTGGAGGAAAGGATGGGAATCAGTTAAGATGCGGCTCCTGTTTTTTATGTATGCATTGTTTCCACACACAGCCTTAGACAGTAATTATATTAAAAGAGTAATCTAATCATAACAGTTGGTCGGTTGAGTGTGCAGCACTGACATTTTGAAATCTTATTTTGTGTAATCTCGTTTGCCAATTGCTAATATCATCTCGCCTGTACCCGACTATCTAAAGGAAATGTAAATAATGTAATTAATTTTATGGTCTCCAGAATCTTACTTTGCTACTCTGGCTTGCTTTATTGGTTTCAAGATGAGGTATCAGCACAGTACCACTGAGTTTTTTTTTTACTCCATCCCAATAATGTCTGTGTTAATTACAAGAGAGCGTCCCAAGTGCGCGGATAAGCTGGGAACAAGGGGACACAAAGACTCAAGGTCAGTGATGAATATCCACAGCAGCTGCACAGTATTAATAAGGCAGTATATGAAAATAATAATAATAATAGCAACACTTACAAATAAATGTAAGACTGTGGTTAGAGTAATGACAGGGCCGCTGGGGTGTTTTACAGATATTTCCTCTCCACTATTTCAGCTTGGATCCAGCCTTTCTGATAATGGTGCTAGCCAATGGTTATTCATGATTGCTAGACTGGGAAGGTCTCCCTTTTTCTCTACCCCCCAGTCGCAGCCTATTCTCTCCTCTGTGGTGGGAACGCTAGCAGATGGGGTTAGGGGGGAATGGGCTGGGCTCAAGGACAGCAAGCAGCCAGATTAACACAGAAAATCTCATAGACCCTCAGCATCAGGCTGCCTCTTTTCCCCCTGAGAAATCTGCCCTAGACGCAGAGAAACAGTCCTCTGAGAAGCATTATTTGTGTTGGATTTGGGGTGTGTGTATGAGGGTGGGGGGGGGAGAGTGCATGAATATGATTCAGCAGATGACGAACCAACTCAAATAGTAGAGTCTTTTTTCATATGCTAATGATATTGAGTGAAGAACCCTCCCTCACTTGCCCTCTCTTCTCTCTCCTCCCCCCAGTTTTGTTTTTCTGGGGAAGCACTCAGTGAGCTATAATTAAGAAGATGTTTTTTTTCTTCTTTTTTTTCAAAGTTAACAGACATAAATAATTCCATAATAAGATCTGTGAAGTGAAGAGGCTTAATGTACTCATTGTGTTCATCCTTGTTTTCCCTCTTGGATGTTTTGTATTAATTAGAAGTAAGCAATTTGATCTGTCAAGCAATCAATTTGCATCGTGTTCTTTATTTCCTGATAGGTATTAATATGCTTTTTCCACCTTTTTTTGCACTATGTACACATCCACGCCTCTTGGTTAGGAAAAAGTAATGATAAAAACCTCCAGGAAGATGGTTTAGAGACATATCATTGATTTTCACATATGCTACAAAAGCAAAAAAAGTTGCAGGTTTGTATATATGTATCTGGTGTTTTTTCCTTCCTGTTATAGATAATGAATTACATGATCACCTCCTGAGAGATAACAAGTGGGAAAGCATTAACCAGGGTGGACAGTGCGGATCTGGCATCTTATCCTACACAGAGCTCGGAAAACTACAATCAAAGGTAAATAATCGGACTACAGCGCTTGAATAGTACAAACTAAAAAAAAAACTTTTTGTCAGGGACAAAAGGTCTCTAAATGATTGCATAACAGTGTTTTGGATAAGTAGCATGCTAAGTGTTTGGGTGTCACTGGTCTTTTGACCCCTTTGATCACAAACGGAGATTGTTTTTATTTTTTTATTCAGGGCTGTGGGTGGCTGCCAGATAATATACTCTTTTAAAAGGTATTGCTGAGTATTCAAAAGTGATGGTTGATAGTCAGGTTGTCTCGGCTGGATTTGTACCTGATCAAAAACGTACTTTGAATCATACCAAAAGTTTACAGAGATCTGCTACAAGGTCTTAAGGTCTAAAAAAAAGGACCATCCCAGGGTTTTAATAGTACACAATAGGATCACTGGTATAATACACTGCCTAGAGGGATCGAGAATACAGCAAACATACTGTTAAGATCAAATATAAGACGAGATATAAGAGCTTATGCTTTGGGAAATGCTTTGCAGTGATAGCTAATGAATATGTTGCGTAGTAAACCACGCTTAAACACTGCTATCAACCTTTAAGTTTGTACTTGGGGGCCCTATTACAGTTTGATGACTATTTGGAAAAGTTAAAAATCCCAATTGTTACAACAATTTTCGTGAATAAAAGGCAACTACTCAAAATGTGATAGAACATGCCAAGAGAGCTAAGGAAACAATATTTAGATAAACACGCATTGCTTTTACACATCATTTTAATGTAAGAAAATAAAAAACGGAGCAAAATCTGTGAAAAACACGTGCAGTTTAATACTAAAAAGAAAAAAAGAATTGTACTGTAATAACATGGTTATTCAGTCAGTTATTATATCAGTTATTACACTGGAATAAGATTTTTAAGTAAACATTTTTTTTTTATTCCACTGGTAACTGGTAACCCCATATTTAGTATTTCTAGGCAGTATATAAAAATTTCATAAATCACATTATAATGAAGTTGTATGCAGAGTTTAAGTTGATTTAAGTGTTTATAATATACTGCGATTGTCACCAAATAACTTCTCTCATAAAAAAACATTTTTTACATTATTACAACTGAATATTGTCACTTCTTTACTGTTTATACACCAGCCCCCACTCGTGGGCTCCCCCAGGAGGCATTATAGTTGTTGACAAATACATTGAGAAACACTTAACAGCTTACAACTAAATATGGGGGGTTAAACTGAAGCTTTATCATTCAACTTTCACATGCTCAGGACCAAATTCTAATTTTATTAACCTGCACGGTATAGCACTCGGTAAAAAATAAACAATATACTGAGCAAAGGAACTATCATAATAATGAAAAGGTAAATTATATAAAGTCATCAGCCAGATTGTGTAGGGAAGGTCAAATAAAACCCCTCATTTGAGTCTGAATATTTGTTCTGCTTTTGTAAACACTCAGCGTCATGTTTGTCCATGATGTTGCCATGCCAGGACTACCTCTTAGTTCACCAGAGCATCTACGGAGGCTTTCCTTGTTCTCTTGTTACTTGTCACTTTTGGTTATGTGAATTTGATATACAGTAGCCTTTACTTTGTCAAAATCTGCTAGTAGGTTTCATAATTATGTCAGAAAGGCACATGTGAAGCACTGCGACTGAAAGAAAGGGTGCAATTTACTTGTCAGACTTATATAATTTATGAAACTGGATACGCAGCTTGCGGTAAAAAATATGTTGAGCTATAATCAGAAGTATATTAAAGCGCAATTATGTTTCATTAGTTAGACAGGCATAGGACTGACTATAAACTGAGGTTTTAGAATGCTCATCAAAAGGTTATTCCTGTAGCATTAAGGTTTCTTTTTATTGATTACTCATTCGATCATTAAAAAAAATAAACATAAAATGAAAAGAATTTGTTAGTTTTTATGCATGTACACAAGACGGGCACTTCTAATATGTCAAAGACAAATAACACCCTGGCGATACATGTGTGTCAGTCAGTGGAGATATTTCGGTACACTGATAACATCATTTGAACTTTGATTATTGTCCATGTTACAATCTCAGGTTGCAGGATGTAAGAGCAACATTGTGCCTTCAAAACAACAAATCTATACAAAAATGTTGAAGCATGTCTGTGGAAAAGTGTTACAAACTAATGAGGTACATTCGTTTTTACAGAATGTAATCTATAGTGTTTGGGAGTTGTTTGTCTCAATAGGCTGTAGTAATCAAAAGTAATGAACCTATTATGAGCAGGACCTCTGAGGGCCCGGCGTGGCATTAAGAGTGTGGCACATAAAAGGTTTATTAAAGGAAATTAAGGTCCATCACTGCCACACCTGCTCCCCTATTATAAATGTATGACAGGTCAGTGCCTTCAATCACAACAGCAAACGAGAGAGAGGAGTCATGTTTCCCATTACCAGGGAAAAGTAACAGCATATCCTATGACTCACAGATTTCACTGGCCTGTGACCACTATAAGCCACCATCAGCCTGGAATAATTATGTTTAATAGGTTTTATTTGGGACCCACAAGCAACAGCCAGCGAGAGTGGATGGATTTTAGCAACTATTTTTGTCTAAACACACACAGTGAGGTGCTGTCTGTACTTTAGTGTCATTATTTAGTGTCATTACATTTAACTCACCTTTGAAACTTATTTCCCCTAACATTTTACTTTGTGTTTGCATAATGATGATGTTTTAGGAGCTCTTTGGGATGTTGTTGTACACACAAATTGATTTTAATTTTCACTGGCTGACAAAAAACACCCAATGATCTATAACACGTTAAAATTCTTTTTCAATTTCTAATAAAAAACAGAACAAAAACAATAAATGAAATACATTAAAATCTGTTTGTTTAGTGGCTAATCTGTGCATTGCATTATGTATTTTTTTTACAGATGGATTCTGAAGGTGAGGAGCAAACCGTGAACACATGTAACAGTAGCACAGGTGAGTGCAGCTTTCAGTTTTAGTTTGCTTTTAACTAAACACACACACACACACACACACACACACACACACACACACACACACACACACCACTTATCGCCATGGGTTAGGGGTATCGGTTCAACAATCCAACTTTATAACTGTCAATTTTATATATTATCTTACCGGTCTGAAGAGCACTGCACTGCCATTTCATTATTCAGAGGGGAATAACTTCATTAAATTGGAACACTGGCTCAAATTAGTTAAGGAGTGTGTATATATTGTGTGATTGAAAAAAACTCTAGACTGGATATGTCAATATGAAAGTGTTCAGGGCCTCTGAGGCCCGCCTGCTCACGCTGGAGCTATTACTACATCTGGGGAAATTCATGAAAAGTGTTATTATTGGTTGTGCTTCATGGGAGTAGGGGTTGGACTTGAATGAGATTCACGCAGGCCCCAGGGAAAATTGATTTACCCTTTTAGATCATGTTGTCAACGTTGTCAAAGGATGAACTACCGTTGGTCTCCCAGAGAATGAGCAGACTGAAAAGCTTTTCAGATCAATGACAAGACCACTTCTCCATCCTTGTGCTGATTACACCCAATGGCATTGTAAAAGAGAATAAAATCTATGGCTAAAGGCTGCATAAAGCAGGATTAACCCAGGTGGTATCATCCCTAAATCATTATCTACAAAACAAATATTTACAGAACATTGTAAAAAATTTCATTAACAATCGCCCAAAAGTAGTGAGTCGGTTGATCCTTTGATGAATATATCGACAGATGCTGTGCTACCGTAGTGGAAATGTAAACATGACGTTTTATCTGTTCTGTTTTGGCCTTTATTTCACAGGGCTGGCCGATTGCACCTCTGAGATTCACAGGTAAAATTTTATGATGTGAATTTGCTCATCTTTTTTATTTTTATGCTAAAAAAGAATATATATATATATATATATATATATATATATATATATAGACAACATTGTCTTTCTTTCCAAAACATTGATGTGATTCATTGAGAGGGGTTTTTAACTTCATAAAATAAGTCTCAAATTTTATTAGGTGGACCTTTGAAATGAGCCAACTGAGGCCTCTGTTGACCCTGCTGTGCCTTTTGTCCGTTCCCCTCTTCCCTCCAGCCCATATGGGTCCATGGCAAGGAAGAGGAGTGCTCAGGAAGGGGTGCAGGGCGCCCCCGTCAACAAGAGAAAGTCCCTACTGATGAAGCCCCGCCACTACAGCCCCAGCGAGGCATGTGAAGAGGAGAGCGAGGACCTGGCACCGCCACAGGACAAAGAAGAGCTGAGGAACATTGACACTCCAGCAGGTAAACAGATGTCCTGTTGTTTTGTCTGTTTTGATGAACAATTGACGCTGAATTTTAAAATCCCATCTGTTGCATTCATATTTCCCTCCCTCTGCCATCAGCCAGCAGCCGCAGTCATTGTGCAGTGGAAGTGAAAGACTACACTGCTGGGTCCACATTAGTTGTGTCTCACGTCCACAAATTGAAGTTTTGACAGCTGATCTGCCATGATATTTTTGGCGTGGCTTTACCCTCTTCTGATGAGGCCAGATTTCAGACCCCTCATCTGTCCCTTTTTCAATAGCCAGTCCAAAACCCATTGAATCTATAGAATGAAACACTGAATGGGGGAGTGCACCAGTTCACTTTAATTTAAATTAAACTTCCTCCATTCTTTAATCTGAATTAACATGGAAGTTGCCTTTTGTGAGAAACAAATGAGGCGTCAACATTACTTGGCGTTCATTCTAATGTTTTACATTTTCTATTTTAACTAAACCACAAAATAATTTCATCAACAACAGTTCAAAATTGTATACTTTCACGCAAAAATGTTTTCTTTTTCCCTTAATGAATTAAATTTTGTGCATTTTGGCAACAATGCTCGTGGTGTACATGTGCATTCTTGCCCACTATAATCTGCACTGATTTGGTATATTTTTAACGATGTAACTAAGCAACAAACGTAATTGTCCCTTTCAAAAGCTTTTGTTAGGCCCTCTAACACAGTCTAATACATAATTAGGCATAATGTCTACAGCTCATTATAGTACACATGTGTGTAGTTAAATGGACCAGGAGAGTAGCTCACTGAATTGTGTGGATTCATTGGATATGAAATGTATTTGTTTCCATATTACATTTCAATGATCTAAAAAAATTCACTGTTCATCATTAGTTTTTCCTTTTGTTGTATATTTGTGATATTTTTTCTTTGTATCATCTAATGCTGATGGACTGCTGTACATTGTCCTTATCTGAACCTGATCATTAGCGGACTAGCTTTTAAAATAAAACAAAATACTGCAAGAATAACAAAGAAAAGTCTGAAGAGTGTCAAATGAACACAGGTATTGATTCAGAACATATTTTGCTTTTATTGTCAGATTTGGGGGCTATTTTGTGTGGAAAAACAAAAATTGGAAAAGTAGACTGGATGCAGTAAGAATATTTGCTGTGGGAAGCTGTTCATATCTGCATTGTAACAAAAAGGGAGAAAAATAAGCCTCTCGTTTGGTCGAGCCACACTGCGTTCAACTCCAGCCAACTGCAGCCCTGCTGCAGAGTGCTGGTAATGGCTATTCTGGAGTACAAACTGTTCACCTGTTCCAACACACAAACCACCGGAGGGATCCAAGTTTTTTTCCTCCATCTCTTTCCTTTTTTCACTGCACTTCTGTGTATCTGTGTTTGCATGTATGTGTGTGTGTATACGCCTGTGTGCTCGTCTGACTGTTTGCGGCTGTGTCGGGCCGTGGAGTCCATCTGGATGAAAAACAAAACCCTTGTTGCTTGCCTCATACATGTAAATATGTGTAACTGGTTTTAATTTGTCTTTCAAAAGGGTTTGTTTTTAGACTCCTCTTTTCAAATATTTCTTTACAGCAGGGAACTGATGATAACACACTGTCATGTTGCAAAATGCGTATGAAAGCAGACATGCCAAGTTCCACCGCACTTAAAACAGTACAAAATCAAATATCTACAAAAACAGTTGTCTTTTTGTTAGTGTCACATATTTTATGTTAAAGCTCTTTTGGTCAGGGATTAAGTTTTTGTGCTGCTCCCGTTAATAATAATGTCTGTATCTGTATCATCCTCAACAGTGTGTGATCTGATTCTCACAATCTCTATCTATCCATTTATCTATCTATCTCTTCTCAACCTATCGAATATCTGATGTCTAGCCACTTAAGAGGATATGGGTCCACAGCCTACTGAAAGGAAAAATCCTCACAGTCCAAAAAGCCTAAATCAAGCAGAAGTTTGAATGGTTTTGAAGGATCAAGAGAGATTTTGTCAAATCAATCCAGATGATAGCTTCCCATTGTTAATCACTGACCATGACTTAATATAATCAGCAGTGTTAATATTGTGTTATTTCAAATGCACTTAGGATAACCTTAACCCTCTTTGTCTGTTTCACTGATCAGACTTTCAGTGCATGATGCTTTGAGCAATCTTGTGGCTTTCTGTACATGTGACCAGGATTTCTGGACTTATGCTAAAAGATAGACGGCAAAAGGTCATTGCAAATTAAATCATTCAGAGCACTCAGCAAAATAAGCCAGAGAAAAGAGATTATATGAAATTAGTGCAAAATCTAAGAAGAAATGCATGTATATTTATTAATCTGCAATAGTGGTGCTACATTTATCATATATAAATATGGTATCTTATCCCACCCATAAGGGTTTAAAAACTCAATAATCCAAGAAGTTAATGAGTTATCTTCCAAAATAAATACATGACATTAGAAAAGCTCTCCTAACTCTCTAATTTGATAACACATTCAATTAAATTATCTACCCATCTTTTCCTGCAGCATCTTGCAATGTAATGGTCTGTTATGAAAATAATAGGCTGTGTGCTTAATCAATTAACTATTTCTAATAGAACAAAAACCTCTTTTAAACATTAAAAATATCTTTTCAAGCTACAATAACTATTTTCTTAAAAGAAACTGCAGATAAAGAGTAAAATATACACATTCCTATGAAAATGTACACATGTCTTTTTTAAGTTCACGTATGTCACTTATTTCTTCTTCTTTTTAACCTTTATTGCCCATATTACACATTGCGGGTAATTGGCATTACAAATACACTCTCAAAGCAACAAAAATAAATAATAATAAAGGGCCACCTTGTGGTTGAGCTTCATTCAGCACCTATGTTGACTATGTTTATATTATTATTCTAAATCAAGGCCTAGAATGACAGGGGTTCATCTTTTCACAAACCAAGGTACCTTCAACTGTAAAATAGCGGTCATATTTTCCTTTGTATGGACCCATTTTTCAGTCACTCATTTCTGTGGGCGAAGTATTTTTGTTGGTCCTTTAAGGCTTTTTTTGTGACCAAATTATTGTCAGTTTTTCTTCTTCTCCTAAACTATGTTCTGCCACACAGACAGCAGAGGCTAACCGAGATCTCTCTCTTTTATCTGCATGTTTGTGGTTGCCTCCATCTGTGTTTTCAGGAATCCTCTTCGCTTCCCCTGTTCACATCTCCAACAACAATTTTTGAATTGTTTTTCCTTGCAGATGACAACACATTGCTGCTTAGTCTACACTTAAAAAATACACATATTTAATTAAAAGCTGATGTTCACTGTCCACCGCACAGTAAATCCCTCCATAATGGGGTTAGAAATCTATATTGGGTTGTTGCTCCGATCGGAGACGCATGAAGAAGAAGAAAAAAATGGTGTTTCTCATCACCAGGTTTCATGTTCAACTAGCAGACAGAAGGGTCATATATGTTATCTTAAATATACTTAAGGAATTGCTTAGAAATCTTGCAACCTTATGATTATCATTTCTATTGCAGCATGTGTTCTTCTAAATCCTCTTGGTTATAAAAACATGTTTTTCTCAAGAAAGTATTTGTAGAAAAGTAAAACAAAATCTTAAACCTTTAACAGGATTTGGAGAAGATTATCGAGAACATACAATCAGTTTGGTCTGTTAAGTCTCCAAAACACATACAATAATATGTGTTTTTGTTTTTGTTTTAGATAGGAACTTAAGTACAATCAATGGAGTTAGCTACAACAATGGCTACCATGATGCAACACCAAAGTCCAGTGATTCTCTTGGATGGTCAGAAGTTACATCTAATGGCTCTCTACAATGTGAACTGGACACATCTGAACCTCTGATGGACCAAGATGATGAGGAGCTCCTAAATAATGAAAGAGATGTCCAAAGTCAAGACAGAATGAGCGGTACATCATCGCCACAGAGTCCATACAAAGACATGAGAGAGGCGGAATGGGAGCCTCTGTCTCTGCCTGCCAAGATGAACGGCTCCAACTGCAGTTCCTCAAGAGCCTCGGAAGACCTTTCAGGCAGAAATGGTCACATGAAAGAAGAGCCTCACTTAGAATTAGGTGGTCCGATGGGCAGGGCAAGTATTTTTCAGGGTGAGGCTCTAAGATACAGGCTGCTCCCTACAGAGGACAGTGAGGGGGAGGCGGAAGTGGAGAGGCCACCTCAGCTGGATGCCTGGGCTCTGGGCCTCCATGAAAGAGGCCTGGAAATGGGCCGAGGGAGGGTAAACTTCAGCCTTTTGGAACAGGCCATAGCTCTGCAGACAGAGCAAAGGCAGGTCCTGCATCATGCCTACAGGGAAATGGACCGGTTCCTCATGGAGCAGATGACCAATGAGAGAAGGCACCATAGGATGATAGACATGGACAGCAGACTCAACTATCATGGAGGAAAAGGTAACAATATGGAGGGAAAGATGCAATATGATGCTTAAGTCTTAAGAATCAAAAGTTATCATTGAACGATCGGTTTTCACGAATGTACCTTTATCCAGCGTAAATCAGATAGACCACTTGTGATTTGAATTACTGGGCACTCAAAAACAAAACATTAAGAGGAATAAAAGAAGTATACGGGGGGGGGGGACCAGAGGGAGGAAATCCTCTTAAGTACTAAAAACATTTTGGCAACAAGTGAAGTAATAAATAAAACAGACTAAAATAAAGAAGACCAAAATTTTCTGATGGAATTGCTACTACTCAGAATATTGGATTTTGATAGGAATCAACTGGATATTTAACCATGACCATAAGTCGTAAATCCTCCTAAAGTACCTCTCATGTTTTCCTCTGATTCTTCAAATGACTGCAGCTAAACGTGTAATCCTAGATGTAATCTTTCGATGGATGGGCATTAAGAAGTGAATGTTGAACTGCAGCCTTAACTAAAATGACAGATTAATAGATGCATTCTGTTAAAAAAGTATCTAGCTTTGCATGATATTTTAAGCTGTTGACCTGTGTATACGGTGCATAATATGTATATTTCATGTAATTCTACATTTCTTATAAGACAGAAGTTCTTTGGTATGTTAAGGCAGTTAAGCAGTACAGTGGTTCTATTATATTTGTTTATTGGGACATCTTGTTTTATTGTGTCTGCAGATTCTCCACGTACAGATAAAAAGGACATAAAGTGTCCAACTCCTGGCTGCGATGGCACTGGTCATGTCACCGGCCTGTACCCACACCACAGGAGTTTGTCTGGGTGTCCTCATAAAGTCAGAGTTCCTCCAGAGAGTAAGTCACACAAACTGTTCTGTGTACACATACTGTATGATGCATGATTTAAATAAAAACTGCCAGTTGTGGGATTTATAATCAGTCGCAGTAATTGAAATCCTCTTAGCACAGACCCAAAGACAAGAAAGACCTGCTTATACATTTAGTTTAATTCAAAGATGTGCATGAAACTTTTCAAATAAATTTAAAGGATTCTGTCCGTCTCTCTCTCTCTCTCTCTCTCTCTCTCTCTCTCTGAATATTGAATTCCCCCCCCCCTCACATTGGCGATTGTTAAGTCATTTCACTATAACTCAACAAACATTCAACATTAAACACTAATGTTACAAAAGGAACAGAAAAAGTAATTAACTTTTTCAAAAAAGCGCATGCTCTTAGACTGGAGGCAGTATTTGCAAATCAAAGGGCTAGCTAACGCAGCATTCAAAAATAAATAGACAACTCCAACAAACTAATTGGAGAATATATACAGAAAAGAAGTTTCTGAGGATACAGAGCAGACCTTTAACAACGCGGTTGTTTTGAAGAATATAATCAGCTGTCTTGGTACGCTCCTCTTTGCACTAAGCTATTTACATTTAAGGCACACTACAGCATTCCTCACAATGAAAAAAGCCTTTAGCTTTTTTCTCGTTTCTGTCTCTGAAGGATCTTTGCTCTATAGGCACCAATGTACCAACCAGTTACATAAATCATCATTTAACGTATGAAAATGTATTCGCTTTATATCCAAAATATGTACATTGATGTAGTCAGCATCTTGTAATCTTTCAGCTTGATTATGTCTTACATGTTGAATTATTTTAGACTTTTTTCTGAGCTTATCTTCTCTCTCTGTCCACATCCCCTCAGTCCTGGCCATGCATGAGAACGTCCTCAAGTGCCCTACACCCGGGTGCACAGGAAGAGGCCATGTCAACAGCAACCGCAGCACCCACCGGAGGTTCGTCCACAGGAGAAAGCCATTAGAAATCTGCACCCTTTTCATAGGTGACTTACAGTATTAGGCTAATGTGTTTGATTTCCTCCCCAACCAGTCTCTCAGGCTGCCCCATCGCTGCTGCAGTGAAAGTCTCCAAACCTCAGGACGAGAGCCTGAAATGCAGACAAACACCTGACCGCTCACCAAGGTACAGTGCACCACCAGATGTCGCTGGGAGATTTTCATTGTGGTCACATTTGCTGGAAAATAATTACAACAAGCACACAGAAATCATATTCAGGTCTGAACTGAAGTTGTAAAAGCATAACTGAGGTTATGCAAAAAAGTGATAAACTTTAGTATTGTTAAGGAGAGTGGGGTATTTTTATTCACTGATCCCAGCAGAACGCAGTCTATTTCAAGCTTTCCAAGCAGGCATAAGCAATGGTTGCTGGTCCTCTCTATTAAAGATGATAAAAGAGCAGAACTCTTTGTTCCCTGTGGATATATCATGGGCAGGATGCCCACTTCTAGTATATTAATTAGTCTGGCAACCTGGCTGTGGATCTACAATACACATCAGATTCCAGACTCTATGTGTACTAAAGCACTGGCATCCCTGATACTTAACTGCTAAACACAGTATGTGCTTGTTGGGCACTTGTTATTTCAAGTGGTTTGCGCGATAAAATTAACATTTCTTTTCCATTTGTGTCCTTGTAGGGCCATCGGCTTGATAAAGAAGTTCGAGATGAACCAGCTAAACTACAGGCTCTCCCATCCAGTAGCAGCCCTGCAAACTAGCTTCACAAAAGGCATGGACAAGTACAGCAGAATCCGCTTTGATTATGCCAGCTTTGATGCACAGGTCTTCGGCAAACAGCCTCTGATGGGGACCAACCAGGACCAGGAAATGTCACATATCCCGAATTGTAAGTTTCATAAGTATTATTTGACGGGATTTTTTGTTTGTTAACATTGGTACTTTTATGTTCAGCCACAATATTAATATTAATTCACAACAATCACAGATCTACTAGCACACATTTTGAGGATTGCATCTTTCATTTTTTATCAATGGTTGCTATATATCTTGTTGTTATCTTGTTAACTTGTTTTACATGTACTATCAAGTTTCAAGTTTGGGTATTAGCACCTGGAGTCTCAGTAACTATATATTTTTTGGTAATTATTACTTCTTTAGCACCTCAGCAGTATCCTGGCTTCCTTGGTGCTCCAGGTGGCCGCTTGCCCACCTCTGGTCATCACAGCCCGCCGAGTCAATTCAGAAAAGAAGACGGTCTCCAAGCCGCAGCAGCAACAGCCGCCATCCTCAACCTCTCCACTCGCTACCGGAAGAACATGGACAGTGTCGCCGGCCGGCCCTTGGCAACCTCCACAAAGGTAATCAAATTAAACCACTTGGAAAGGTATTTAATATGGTCATTTTAAAGGAACTCTGATTTGTGTATAAAAGGGGAAGACATCAAAAGACAAAATTTGGCAAAGGGAGCTTGGCGCTCTGGTGGCAAAAAAAAAACAAGGAGATTTTCTTTCCATAAAGCTTTAATTTACACAAAGGAAAATGTGTAATCACATCAAAAAGAAGAAATACAATCAGCATTCTTTACCAATTACAACCACTCGTCTATTTTTTTAATAAAACATGTGGTACTGTATTTTGTTTCGACATCAGCTGGCATGTAAAAACCCTGAACTGTTGTCTGAAACTGCATCTTGCCCACTGCAGATGGCAGAGGATATTTTGCTTAGTTATATGATCCAGGATAGGCTGTGTGTCTACACCAGATAGTATTTAACAGCACTTAATGGATTAAGCCAATCAGCTAAAGGAGTTAACATCTGAAAAGTTTAATTCACACAAAATCCGAACTCTTCTTGGATATGTGGGCAGATCCAAAATCTCTTCTGCTGTCATTATCTCCATTGTGTTCGTCTTTTTCCAAACTTCATGATTAATATTGATCACATTCTGTTAGTTACATACGTGCACACTGTACTGTGGATGATTCAAGGTTTCCACACCTACACAGCACAGATCCTTGTCTCCCAGCTTGTTGAGCTGAGAAGGTGGCCCTGTACCAGGTACCAGCCCACTGAATGAATAAAACAGTGTTAGCAAGTTAATCATCCGTTCTCATTTACAGCTTAGTTGTCTTAGAGAGACGTACAAAAAGAAAGAAGAACAGCTTTCAAGTCTGAAAAAAAAAACAGGCCATATTTAGAGTGTTATATGTCGTCGGATGCTTTACCTTATCTGCATATGTATATTACGTGTTGCGATATCGCACACAAAAAGCACAACAGCTTGCCTTTAAAGCGTGAATACAAGCTAATTTTCCTTATTTAAAAATGTGAAACGCTTAAATGCCATCATTACTTAATCAATCCTTGCAAGAAAAGAGTTGTAGTTATTAGTTGCAGCTAAAAACAACATTAAAATCTTAATAAATCAAAAAAAGTCTTTTGTTTTACGCTGGTGTTATTTTGCTAGGTACACATCATCATCAAATGGATGGATAATTAAAGTGGACAGCCACATCCAATGTTCGTGTAAATCATCCCCTTTAATTAATTTGAAAAGCTCCCTTTTGTTCCAAAAAAAATAATGATGTATAGGGTTTAATGAAACATATGCATTGAATAATTGGTTTCGTTTAAGGAAAAAGGATTTTAGCATTTAATGAGGTAAAACTTTTAATACCATAAAACAGCCAAAAGTCATCATGCTATTGCGTTTCAGCACAAAAACGACAAACACATCTGTCAGCGGGGAAACTTATGCCACATTAAGCTTTTTAATTTTTGCTATAATAATGATGACCTAAAACCAGCAACCCCCCAGCTGCCATCATGGTTGTGTGTCCTAGAAAACAGATGACACAGCTGTCACTGAAAAACTACACACCAGTGATTATTTTTTTTTGTGTTCAGCAGAATTAACGCTGGCTTAGTTTGGTACTTTGTCTGGTGTGAGATAACCATTGTATGTATTATTTAAATATGTTTGTTTGCTCTGCGTTTCAACTCATTTTTCATGTTTACAGAGAAATGTTGTTGTCAAGTTTACCATATCGCTGCTGTCATATTAATAAGACATTGTACTGTTTTATTTACATTCCCTTTTAGTGTAATTAGAAAATAGGTTCTATTTTTAGCCTCTGATTCATTTGTTCTCATATGTTGGCACACACTGCAATGATATGTGAGCCATACTTTATTTACTGAACCCTTCACATGTTGTTACATGTATTAATAGATTAAACTTCTTTGTTTTTAGGACATGCTCATAGAGGTGGATGAAAATGGAACCCTGGACTTGAGTATGAAGAAGTGCAAGGAAAATGTAAAAGCCTCGACAAAAACACCTTTGGAAGACCCACTGTCCCCTTCGGAGTCTGCTGTGGTCAAAGGCGGGAGCGTGCTTGTGAGCCCCACCTTCTACCAGCCGCTGTGTGACAGAGACAGCTGGGAGAGCCCCATCCCTGTCAACTTCAGCAAAGCACACGTTTTACAGGACGCAGAGGTAGAAAAACACAACCACTGACACTTTGGTTGTAATCTAAAAATGTAAGATATGCATTAAGTGCATGGGAAATGTGAATGGTGAAGGATGAGAGTTATCATGTCACCAAACTAAAGTGCAAATGAAACACTGAGATTGAGCAGCACTACAAGGAAAAGACTAAGAGACACACGATGGAGAATAAGCAACCGTTTCTAAATAATAAGGACATGAGTTGGACTCCCCCAACATACTCTAAAGTTCTCTAAAATGTTTAAATCATTTTTTTATTTTCTATTTATTCAGTTACATATATTTTCTGCAAGTTTCCTCTGAAGTAAACACAACTAACTAAAATTACTTTCTCAAAACTCTCTCTTTATATTGTTACCAGATTCCATAGTTCTTTTTAGGAAATTTACTATGGATTTACTTTTAGCATTTCATTTCTAAACATGAAGGTTCTAAATTCTGTTTCAAAACCCTCTCCTGGCCTGGTTTTGTTTATTGATTTAGTAGACCTAAACATTCTCAAATGTAGTCTAAAAAAGTTTCAGAGTATTTTTGTGTAAAATACTTAAGTAAAATGTAGTATACAAATACTTGAAACCTCCTAAAACATTTCATAAGTGTTCTTTCCAGGTTGCAAAATTCCCCAAATTTGATATTTTCTGACATTTTCTAAGACACAGAAGCAGCATCTTCTCCAGTCTGAGATTTAAATCTCTAAAATGTATTAAATGTATTAAATCTGTTCACTCTAAGGACTGGTCTCTAATCTGTTTTCCAAATACCACTGAAGTACTTGAATGAATGTTAATCTTGGTTTTAAAGGTTTTTCTTTCCTTCATTTCACATGAGATACACACTCCTTCATAGTTGTTATAAGGAGTAACCACATTTGACCTGCTTTTAAAAAAACATACAGAGCATCTAGTAACTGCACAATCTTGTCTGGAGAAAAAAACAGAAATCCATACATCATGGCTATACCTCAAACACAATGCGGATTAAGTATGCCTTTAAATGGATGGATGGTTTACTACAGTATAAGTATCCCTAAGCATAATCACACTCTAACCCCTAGGGCTTTTGTATCCAGAGTATTATACTTTCCACTAATTATTCACTTTTAGGGCATTGCAGATCAGGACAGGTTTAATTATTTCAGACAATAAATGCCACGTATTTTACTTTTTCTGTCTCACCAGGAGGATTACGATCAGGTCTCCTTGGAGGACCAACACTACCAAGGAGACGGCAGCATGATGAGCCCTAAAGCCAAGTTGCTATTACGAGATGCAAAGAAAGAGCTTTTGAGGTGCGTTGCGTTAAAGAATGAAACATCTTGAAGCATCTTCATTCAGTCGAGCGTGTATAATGTGAGCTTCCCTTTTAGCTGGCAGATGGTCAGTATTAACGACAAGCCATACCTTTGTTTAAATAGGACAGTTTGTTTTAAGTGAGTAAAAACACACCGAAACTCACCGTGTTACATATCATTGTAACTGGTATGTCTGCAGGTTCATGTGGAGCAGAAATGTATCTATTTAAAAGTGAGTTTTCTCCCTGTATATTCCGTACAAGCTTACAACTTTTGACTCTCGTAGTTAGAGTGCATGCTCTGCTGGGTCTCTTTTGAGAATCACATCACAAGAAAAAGTAGGATCCTCTAGTTTCCGCAGCACAGCACACCCCCACCCCCTCTTCCCCCTCTCAGTGACATTCAGAGACATTAATGAACTGAATGTTAGCAATTTAATAATAATTCTTCTACTAAACTTCCCGCTGTACTAACTCTTTTTTCTATTGAATGTCCATGAATAGGTCCTCAGTGTAAAATAAAGATTCAGTTCAAGCTGTGGGAACCAGGGTAATCTGTGTATTAAACGCTTTGTGTTCTCCCGCAGCTGTCCAACCCCAGGCTGTGACGGCAGTGGCCATGTGACGGGAAATTATGCATCTCATCGAAGGTACTGTAAATAATTACACTCTCATTAGCACCAGCTAGCAGACACATACAGTAGAAAAGGGAAACCGTGCTGATTGTTATTTATGTTAATTATGTTGATACATTTGAATCATGGCTTGTAGAGTTAGATTTAAAATTCTATAATTTAAAAAAAAATAAAAAATGACATGAAAAAGCTTTCACATAAAGAGGAGGTACAATTGTGTTTTTCGAAGGATCTTGTATGAATATGCTTTGAGACATTGTATTAAGATTATTTAATTCAGCTGTGATCAAAGAGTGCATTAAAGTGACTGTTAGCTCTTTATCCTCTCTAGTGTGTCTGGATGTCCCCTGGCTGACAAAACACTCAAATCACTGATGGCAGCCAACTCTCAGGAACTAAAGTATGTGTTTTGTCACTAAAGGATTTTGCACATTAAACTAGGCAGCTTGTTTTTGCCTCAGCTTGGGTCAATGCTTTGCTTTTCTTTCCCTTCAACTACACATTATGCATGATTTCTATGTACTCTACATTAAGTTGGTATTTATGCTACCTTTCTGCATATTAGCATGAATCCACTGCTCTGCTCGCAGTCCTTTGCTGTAAAAAGCACCTGGTCTCTGTGTCTCTCAACCTGCAGGTGCCCAACACCTGGTTGTGATGGATCTGGACATGTGACTGGGAACTATGCTTCGCACAGAAGGTAGCCGAGAAAAATGATCACAACTGAGCATGAAATACATTTGTCAGATGCATGACATTCAAACAGATGGTGAAAGTCTCACTTTATGCTGCAAACATGCTGCACTTTTTGAATTCTCGTTTTTTTTAATTGATTTACTTGGCTGCCAACTTCTTCAGTGATTAAACATTTATTTATCTAAATTTTTAGATTTAGCTTGTGCAATTCAAACTCAATAAATACTTATGACAATTCAGCTTTTAAATTTTACTCTTAAATAGATTTCCTTCATGTTAACCCATACTGTCGCCGATCATTTTTAGCTTGTCAGGATGTCCACGTGCCAGAAAGGGAGGTTTGAAGCTCACACCAAACAAGGATGACAAAGATGAGCAAGAGCTTAAGTAAGAGATTTTTTTTTTTTTTTTTTTTTTATGCTGTCATGTTTTTTTGTTTAAAAAAAAAAATTTTTTAAAATTAAAACATTGTGGAAGTGCTTCATGCTTTTGTGCCCAGGGCATTATACCTGGAGGCCATTAAGTTAAACAAAGAAAATAATACTTCTCTTGTCATCACATTAGTGAATTATTTTCTAAGGATTAGCGGCGTGGTTTTGTGGGATTTTTCAGGGTTTTGTATTTTTCCTATTTTCTGAATGGAATATCAGGCTTATTACTCTCCATGGAGTGCTTTCTTCATAATTATAGTATACTAAGAAAATGTCCAATTGCCCGCTCTGATGGCATTGCACTCATTTGCAGCTTAATCATTGTCTGGGAAAGTGTTATTGGAAAAAAAACTAATGTAATTGATTTGCAGTTTAAATCCAAAGTCAGATATATGTGCCCTTGTTTACTTATACATCTGGACACAGATTTTTTCTTTTTAATTACTAATGCACGGGCATGAGCTCAGGAATTAGACTGGAATAGATCTCATACACATAAAGAGAGAAAGGGAGAGAAAGGGGGAGGGTGGCAAATGTCCCTAGATTATTGTAAATAGTGGGCCATATGGCATATCTCCATTGTCCTCATGCCTTGCATCAAACTACCTACCTGTAGTAGATGTAAGTAATGGGACTGATGTTGTTTTGTCCTCTAAGTGCTGCTGCTGTCGAGTAACAAAATGCTGAAACAGGCTTTTTGCAGAAGCACTCTACAGCATGTGTGCCATTTGTATCATCTCAGGTGACCTTTCACCTTTATCAATAAGGGAAAGGGTTAGCCACCTCCAAATTACATTCTTTCGCATGAGGGGATACATGACAATTATCTGTAATTCATGTCACTCCATTACTGACCTGCAGAAAACAGGCCTGAAAATGCAACTGACAAACTCTTAATGAGATGCAGCGTGACTTGTGCTTATGTTTCCAAGCCCAAATATCAGCAACCTACAAACATATCCACTAAACAAAGCGTTCGCGCAAACCCAAGTTTTATGTGGATTAGTAACTTATTGTTAATGCGATTATTTTTTATTATTCATTAATAAATGAAAACTTCATTTTTAATCAGCATTTGGCTGGATTAATCAACTTAATGGTTGACAAATCTTCCGGTCTAATTATTGAAAGAGAGATTTTTTTATTTTTTTTAATGATGTGGTTGTTATTTTATGAGCAGTCAATGGTCTTTGTTTTCTCTGTAGCATAAACATGTTATAAAATGCAAGTTAGTTACTTTTTTCCTGCGTGAGCCAGCAGTGTTTACAACATGTACGACTCTGTGTGTGTTTCTCTGGTAGGTGTCCAGTAATGGGATGTGACGGACAGGGCCATATATCGGGAAAATACACATCCCATCGCAGCGCAGGCAGTTGTCCACTCGCTGCCAAAAGACAGAAGGAGTCGTCCATCAACGGGCTGCCCTTTGCCTGGAAGGGCAATAAACAGGAACTGCCCCATTGTCCCTTGCCTGGCTGCAACGGCCTTGGACATGCCAATAATGTGTTTGCCACTCACAGAAGGTGAGGTCACCTGTCCTCCATTTTATCTCTAAACAATACTGCTGGTCGACATGTTGCATTCTTAACTCTCATCCACAATCTCTATGCTAAAGTTTTGTGACAGTCTCCCACATAAAAAAAAAGAAATCTAATTTATGACCTGCTGAACTAGCTTGTCAGGTTGCCCACTGAACGCACAGAGTATCAAGAAAAAGCACTCCGAAGAAGAGATGATGACCATCAAACTGAAAGCCAGCAGTGGTAAGCTACTCTGACATGCTGTGTTGTGTTTTTGCAGTTACATGTATCTTGACATAGAAAATACCAATATTTTCAGTTTGACCATGATAAACTAGATTATATGCTCTGACTCAGGTGTTGAAAACAAAGATGATATTCAACATTTGGATCATGAAATCAAGGAACTGAATGAATCCAACATGAAAATAGAAGCAGATATGATGCAGCTTCAAACCCAGGTAAATATCCACTCTTACAAGTTTGTTAAAAAAATAAAAATAAATACACATGGTTTGCTTTGCTTGCACAATTTAAAGAATGTCTTATTTCTTTTCTCTTTGTACCCGAAAGCAGATATCATCTATGGAATGTAACCTGAGGACGATTGAAGAGGAGAACAAGATGATCGAACAGCACAACGACAGCCTTCTGAAGGAGCTTGCTCGCCTTAGCCAAGCTCTCATTAACAGTCTAACAGACATTCAGCTGCCTCAAATGGTACAGTAAGCCTCGACAACACACAACTACAACTCATTATATCTTTAAGAAATCACATGTTCTATCCATTGTAATTTTCTGCTGTGCTGTTTTCACTAATAGTCAAACATGTTTTTGTTGCAGGGACCCATCAGTGAGCATAATTTCGAAGCCTATGTGAACACATTAACTGACATGTACAACAACTCGGAGCACGAATACTCTCCAGAGTGCAAGGCCCTCTTGGATAATATCAAACAGGCTATTAAGGGTATCCATGTTTAAGCTGTGGCAGCACCAAGAGGTTTCTTTGACTTGGGATAAAGGCACTACATAGCTCTGTTTGACTGAAGAGTGCTGGCTCAGCTGCATGTATAAGACAAGGCTTTTGGAAATGTGTTGGCATTTCCTGGTGAATACACCACACTGAGAAAATGACCAGCCAGATTTGTAATGCTTTTACTGTTTCTGCATTCACTTGATATGTTTATCCTGGTGAGATTTTTACCCCTCTTGCACTTAATTATTTTGTATGGTTTGCTTGATTTTATTCGGTATGTGTTCATGTCATTGTTATATTATCGCTATTTATTATTATATTTGTTCATCAGTGTATTTATTTCCTTAATTTTTATTTCTTTCTTGAATTGTAAATGCTTAATATTTGAGAAATCTGTTCGACTTTCTGCACATTGTAAATTTACATAGAAGCACATTCCAATTTCATGGCATACTTTTGCCATCTAGTGTTGAAAGACTTTATCAATATTATTATAAAACCATAAGTTGAATCTCCCTTAGAGTTAAAAACCTACCAAAACGACTAAGCATCAATATTTTTAAGCATTGCTTTTGCTTTCTTTATTGGAAACTGAATGTATGGTAAGACAAAGTGAACACTGATGTAAAAAAAATGCAATGCAACTGTACTGTACCTTTTTTCTTCTTTAACAATAACAGCTGAATGCAACCAGGAAATGACACTGAGCAAAAAAGCAACATCATTCGCTGAACTGAATGACAGATTCCGCTTTGCAAAGCGTGCTACAAGAAGAGTGCAACACAAAATCAAAAATCCACTTTGTCAAGATGTCTTTTTTTTTTTTTTTTTAATATAGATATTAAACTGCCTTCTGTGCACACACTTTTGGAGTGTGCATATAGTATGTGCCTAAATGTATATGAATCCATAAAAGTATACAAGTACTATGTTTTGTGGTAGGACAGTATTATGTGGATGGTGTCTAATTTATTATACAGTACAATTATTTTCATAGGAGGAAACGATCCTGACGACTGTTTAAATACCATTGTCTCCGTAGCTGTGATCTCAGAGTCAGGTTTTGAAATATCTCGACTGAGATTGAAAAGTCTGGTGTTTATTTTAACTTTTGCTAGCATGGAGAGGGGAAAAAAGGAAGGAGTGAATTAAAAAAACAAAACATCTATTCATGTTTTATCTTAAACTGCTTACAAGCCTTATTCATTTCAACCAGTCTTACAGTTTGAATATTCTTGTAATGCTTGGGGCAGATTTGAATAGTAGCTATTTCAAAACCAAGCTGACTACCACTACATGCATTTTGGTTTCAATCATTAAATGCAACAACAAAAAAAGAAGACGAAAAAAAGAAATTAAAACATAGACAAATGGTAGTTGCCGGCTAATCAGTTGTTAGTTTGCATCAATTGCACTTTTGTATTTTCAATTCTTTTGTGTTTTTAGTTCACTACACTGCCCTGGACTTCAACAAGAGAAGGGAAATGGGACGCTCCCATCACAGTACAATACTGTACAATGTCTCAATTATACATGTAGTTAATCCCACAAGAAAAATGACAGTAATTCATTTGAGCAATACATTTTTCATTTCTGCAAAAAGAACACAAAGACATGTAGCCTAGGGCATTTTGAAGAGAGAAAAAAAATGTATCAGCAAAAGAGCCAAATTACAGAAAAATAAGACCCTATTTTATCCAAATACTCAATATGTTTTAAAGAATTTTTAATCTTTTAAAAAATTTGAATCAAATTCTTTAAACCCAACAATCCCTTATTTATAATTTATTATATTTAATTCCTATACCACACATTGTTTGCTCAGGAAGTTTTGTGAATAATATTTATTTTTTCCCTGTTAGGATTTGATGTTTTGTAATGTGAAATGCTTTTTTGTGGAACGATATTAGTATGATATGAAATTGTATTGTATTTTCATTTTTCTTTTACATTAAAATGTAATGCTTTTTTTTCAGTTGAAGTAGTTTGTAAATTGAAACTTCCTATTACTTTTACTATTTCATAATAAACAGATATGCGCTGTGTTGTACAGTTTGTGTATGGTAGAAATAAACTTTTCAAATGGTTGTCTGTTGTCTCAAAGCTTCTGAAGTCCACTGTCAGTCAAGTATAAACCCAGTCACCCAAGAAGGCTCCAGTTAGGTATCACGTTTCCTTAGGCATTGGCACCACCTGGTGGTGAATACCTGGTATTACATCTAGAGGAAACAGGAAGAGACTAATGGAGTCAAGCTACTAAGAGCTGCTTAAGTGATAAATTAAAAGAAAAAGGTTAAATATGCTGACCATGTGATTGTAACGTCCTGGTGCATGTCATCCCCCTGCATTACCTTCATTTTATCTCTCCACACTGACCAAAAATACATTAAATCTATCAAAATATATGGCACACTACAATCCCCTTCAATGTATGCAATTTAGGCCTGCAAATAATGACTTTTTTTTTTTTTTAAATCACTTAATCCCCCAATTATGTTCTCAATCACTTAATTAACACATTAATTACAATTCAGAACTAACGTTGTTCGGAATTGTAAGTCATTGGGTCATTTTTTTTTAAACAAACATACACACTAAACATCAATCAATTATCAAAACTGTGGCTGATGAAATTTCTGTCAAACGACTAGGCTAATTTTTTACTTTATTAATGGAGAATCTAGTTTGGTCGCCCATGTATAATAGGTGACAAGAGACACAAGTCAGACAACATATGAAAACACACTGCCACAACAGTAGTAACACTAACACACCACTCATAGATACTCAAAGAGGATATTAGTGTAGCGCAAGTGAAACAATAACAGAAAACGAAACCAATAAAATTAAATATAAAATGAAACCTTGAACATAAACATCATAAAAGTATCCAATACAAAAAAAACATATCTCAGTTAGTTCGCACAGCTGTGACACTTGAGTTGTACAAACAATCTTGAACCTCAACGCGCTAACTCTACATGTTACACTTTAAAGACTAAACCACCAATAAAGGAGATAGCCTTCAAACTATCAAAAAGTATGGTTTGAACTCTGAAACCATTCCTAATTAATCAGGAGTCAGTTGCAGAAGCAACCTTTTTTTATTTAACTTTAATCCTTTTTCGATCATCATCAGTGATCTTGTTACCCTACCACGCAATGATTGCAATCATGGATGTTTCAGAGATACAAGTGAGTATTACACACACGCAGAAATGTCTTCCAATACATATTTAAGTCTCTGTATCTTTCATGCATTTATTGACTTACATTCGAGTGCGAAATAAGAGTCAGGATATGCAAGGTGCCATTGAAACAAAGACAGCATTTCACCCAGATAAGTTTCACTTGTGGTGTAGTCACAACACAACATTCAAAATATGAGGCTGTTGGCTCACATTCAACACCACCACACAGAGTTTCTGTCTTGGCACTTGTGGCCCTGTCTTCCTGTAATGTATATGCTGTGTGTGTTAACTGTGAGAGTGTTGGTACAGATATATTAAGAAGCTTGATGGCCACATACATACTCTCACCCCAGCTAACCCTGCTGTAGTCAACAATGTCTGTTAATAATACAGATGATTACAATATATTTGGTTTAATGTTAGAAGCAAGTGTAACAAAATCCAGGATCTTGCTTTTATTTTATTTTTTTTAAAGTAATATTTGTTGAAAGCCTTAAATACAATTGAGGACACTGAAGGCAGCGTGGAGAAGGTGCATGAAAAATATTCAGTAAAATCAGAAAGATTTTTTCGGTGGTTAGTCAAAATTCACTTAGTGTTGTTGAGTATCCTGACCTCAGTATTTCTAAAATCCTGGTTCTGATTTCAGATATCACATATTATTTATGATATAACAAACAGGGCCATAACAGGTCCAACTAATCAGCATCTCCCCTCCAAGTATGGCCTGAGTTACACACTAAATGATCCTGCTATATGAGCAGTATTCTATTGCTTGAAACTTAAATGAACCCACGTTAAACTGACAGCGACCTCGTATATTTATGGTCATGCAAGTAAAGCTCAATACGTCTGTGTTATGCATTGAAACCACCAACTGAGGACGTTAACAAATTTGTCACTCCTAGAAACACCAAAGCTGCAGAGCTCTACTCAGACAACTTTGGCAACTAATCAACCATAATGTTTTCTGATCTAAAAACAAGTTGGGCTGGAAAAACCAGAGAATTGCCTTTTAATATTCCATATAAAATACTAGTGTACTATCTTTGCCGTTGTTGTAGAAACGTATATGCAGACCTTCGGGCTCCAGCACTCTAAACAAAGACACTGAAATCAGAAAAAAAGTGCGGCTTGGATTGAAAGTTAATTTTCGTGAACTGCCTACATATCTTGAACACAAAACATTCTTCTTGAAAACACGTAACCTATAGTATTATCAAAAGATGAGGTGGAGCAAGGTCGCTGAAACCTGGCCTGTCTGCTGGGGATCGTCCATTCCCAGACTTCCAGAACAGGCAAGAAAACCAGCTGCACGCTAAATTTAAACCTTTCCTCTGGGGAACTGTGAGGTTACAAGGTGGGTGAAACTTTCCAGGAAATTTAAAATGATGCACTCCTCTCTTAAAGGACATAATAATGAACAGGCTTGTCACAGTGTGGCCAGCTACAGTATAATATTCCTGAACTTCTTACTCTGTTTGTTTTTAGTCAACCTTTTTCGGAGAGAGATGATAAAAAAAAAAAAAAATCTGTTGTCTGTAGTGCAGTCTATATCATATCATATATAAGTAGGCTAGTACATGCAGGGCCTGCACTAAGCTAGAGGTAGAAGAGCCTTTGAAATAGTAAAAAACTAGGTAGAATTATTTTAAAATAAATGCTATCCTGGACAGATAATTGATTATGACGGACTGATTGACCCAACTAATATCTGCATGTGAAAAATATATAGTGTTCAATAGAAGGATACATATTGTGGATGCATGTGAGTAACAGTGCCTGCCTCTATCGACATGTTAAACCACGTGACGTGTGTTTACATCCTCTCAGCTGCTTCTGTCGTCTTCTTCTTCACTTCGACACAACGCCTCGCCGTAAGTTTACCTTTTCATCCGAACCAGCTACCTGATTAGCAGAGTTTACTAGCAGTCAGCCTTTAAAAGGACACTGCTAACGTATGAAAGTCAGTGACCGTCGCATTACACTGAGCATCCAGTTACAAGGAGTAAGTAAATGCGACACGGCATTGTTGTGAGTATTTGTATGTATTCATTAGTTTGTGTATGTGAGTTAGCTAGCTGGGTTTGTAGAGTTGGCAGCGTAATAATTGTGTTAGCTTCATCAAAAGGTGACACTCCACACTCGCTGTTTTTGTGTGTTTGCTAGCTGCAGGATAAAGACGTGAGATTACCTAACCTGCTTTGTCTGTTTTGATGATGGCGCACTCAGGCCCACAAAAGTGAACGTAAGCCAGATTTATTGGCAACTTCGATGGCGTTGTCCCGACATATATGTAAACGTAAAACACTTTAATGTAAAACCAATTTTACCAACATTTGCAAAACTGACATATTTTGCTTTTTTATTTTGATGTGTGTGCGGTTTCTAGTTTATAAGCGGAAGAAACTCCGAGGAATCAATGCTATGTTTTTTTCGTGGGATTTTTCCACAGCAGTTCAAATCCAACATGCAAGGATATTTCAGTCTCTCTTTTTTCCTTTTATTTATAACATACTTAGCTAGCTAGTCTCTGCTATAAGATTGAGGTTAATCGCACTGCAGAGAGCTGGCCAGCAGCGTTCATGGTCGACAAGTAGGAACAAAAGCTGTGTATGCACAAGCACACAGTCTCTGTTTAGTATTTGTCAACTCGTGTAATGCATGCTTCTCTCGCCATGTATTTCTCACAGAAGTGGTCAGGTAGGATTTAAGAAAACAGCGGTGACTAATCTCGCTTGAAAACGTTTCATGAAAACGCTGTTGTTTTGCTCCATCGTCACACGCAGTGCAGAAAGTGTCCAGGCCGCTGATTGGCTGATGCGCCGCTGTCTGTGTGGCAACTGCAGCACGTGATCAAGTGGAGAGCTGATTGGCTTCACCAGGTGTCAGTTTTGGGGCTAGAAACATCTGTATGACGTGAAGCAACCACGTCCCTGCTATAAGTTTGTGTGAAGGTGTGTTCAATAATATTAGAAACACCTTAGAAAATAATGCAAAGTACCATACAGTTGAATAAACAAGACTAGGGGCCCTATCTTGCACCTGACGCAGCGCAAAGCCCGACGCAAGTGTCTTCGCTAGTTCAAGTCCGACGCAGTTAATTTCCTATCCAGCGCCCACATGATTTGAATGAAATGCACCTCGCCCATCTGTGCGCCAATGGGCATGCTTGGTCTTACAGAGAGGTGTGTTCAGGTGCATTCTTTGTGTATTGCTATCTTGGTTCAGCGGAACTTGATCGCACTATTGACCAACAAAAACCTGTTATGAAGTCAGTAACTTAGCATTTCATTGTTATTTTAACAGAGCATCAGTAAAATGTGCCTATGCTCCTTTACGGCGAGTGCACTATAATTGTTACACACAAAAACATGCAAAAGATTAAAAATAAAAACATTACAGTGTGACAATAGGGCCTTATTTTTAGATAAAAGCCTACCCTCGGGGTGCAACTATGGCATTGTAGCACGTCTAGATCGTGTATTACATTTAAGTAAATTAGGTCTCTACTTTTACTGTGTTGCAAAACCGCATCCAATTAATGGAAAGATGATGCTGTGTGTCAAAAAAACTCCAGTTCATGTAACATTTTGATTTACATTATACCCTAGGGGCATGTGTAACTATTTATTATTTATGTTGTAACTGAGCTCAGTCATGCAACTACTTTTATTTTAGTAATGCATAAGGAATAACTCAAGTATCATTAATAATTGGTATTTAATTAGTAATCATTTATGGTTAAGTTTGAACTTACGCACAGGTGGTGCTTCTTTATTGTCAATATCCATTTATCTGCCAATTACATTCTTGTTTGTTCTTTATAAAAAAATGGTTAAATGTTCTTTCACAATTTAAAAATTCAGTTAACGGTCACATGCAAAGAAAAGCAGCAGATCCTCACAACTGAATCATCTACTGTACACAAATCCTAATGACTAGGGCCGCAATTAAGTTATTCTTTGGTCAAGTTAGTTTTATATATAAAATGCGCCCAAAGAGGCATCTTTAAATGTCTTATTTCATTCCAAAAGCCCAAATATATTCTGTTTAATACAAATATATGAAAGGACATCTTGGCATTTCAGAAGTTGGAAACAATTGTTTGCCAGTTCTCTTTTTAGAAAAGACTAAGGACTATTTAAAGTCATCAAAATTGTTGCCAATGACAGTAATTGTCTGTCAATCTACTAATCAATTATTCCACTAGAACCTTTAGCTCCTGTTAAAGTGTTTGCAGCATTGTAAGACACTTATAGTTAATGGCCTTGGGATGCAATCATTCTCATCACACATTAGAGAAACAAAAACAGATAAATAAAATGTATGCAATGCAAGACCGAGTTGCAGGTTCATCCAGGTGCCACAAATTGAAGGAAAGATACATCTGGTTGAGTTGAAAATGTTTATTCCAAAACTGTATGACCTCTTTAAAAATAAATATGCAGAGTCAATAGGATCAAAAAGTGACCACCAAAGTCCTGGTAAATCTTGAAAATTTGAGTTGCTTCCGTTTCACACTCACATGGTTCCTGTCGCCTGGTATAACTAACGTTTCTACTGTCGCATCATCTGGCTGTTTGTGGCTATTTAACTCAGTCTAGTGGTCAAAGTTGCATAAAGATTGTTACTACTAGCCTGGGGATGGAGTCAGAGGAAAGTCCCATTGTTACCCAGATTAAAAGGATTTATCCTCAACTAGTACTGAGCATAACAATCTTCAGGTTTTCATGCCAGTCCTTTTATATTCCAGTCTGAGGACGATACTAAAGGAATGGCTCGTTATGGTGAGCGACTCGTTAGAATATGGGACATCTTGGGTAGTTGTCGGAATGAAAGTCTTGATCTTATACTACCAAACATTGCCAAAAACTTTATAACTAGAGAGGAAGACATACCACTGTAATGGATTTTTAGGATCGGATAGACAACTGATTTGTACCAAAAGAAGATCAATGTGGCCTTTTAACAGAAATGGAAAAATGCTCTATGTTCAAGAAAGCATGAACTTGCGGGCGCCCGGATAGCTCAGTTGGTAGAGCGGGCCCCCATACAGAGGTTTACTCCTCGACGCAGCGGGCCAGAGTTTGACTCCAGCCTCCAGCCCTTTGCTGCATGTCATTCCCCCTCTCTCTCCCCTTTCATTTTTTCAACTTCCCTGTCAATAAAGGCCAAAAAAAAACTTTAAACCATAAACTATCGGACAGTAACTATCTGCCCTAAAACATGAAATTAGACATCATGTGTAAAGGGTTTCCTCTAGGTTTGACACTAGCGCAGAGGTCAGCACTGTAGGTTATTGAACCGTATTCAGCAAACATCACAGTATTCCTCTGTTTAGATTTTGAGGTATATTATGTAAAACTTCCATGGAACAGTGGTGCTAGAAAAACAGGTCATAGGGTGACCAAAATCATCATGATTTATGTTGTGCATGCCCTTGGAATTCATTAGTTTTTGAGGAAAAGGTAATATTTGAAGTGTTGTTTTGATTTACAATACAATGTACAGGTGTTATTTATCTCACTCACTACGAAGAGAAACAAAACACAGGTAATTATTAGTTGCTTCTTTGCACAGAGAAATATGCTGGTGTATGACTTGAATAACATTCATTTTGGATACCTTTTTATTTTTTGAGGAAACACGAGTGCGTCTGAGGAATTTGTATTTTGGGGAGTGTTTGCTCACATGTATTACTAAAATAAATAAAGTTTGACATTGCAGAGAAAAATGTCACTGGATTTATTTTCCCTACAGCTAGATCTCATTTATTACACGTTATATTATCCTTTGATGTTTATTCTTCAATGTCAACCTAATAAGGGTGTGACGAGATCTCGCGAGATTAAAACGTGACGAGATTTCTCGTCGAGGTGAAAAGTTGTCTCGTGAGGCGATGTGATGTCAGCGTGATGGAACGTGAAATTACTATTGAAGATCCCCCTGCCACTTTTAAATCATTTGTGTGGCAACGTTTTGGTTTTCCTGCAGAAATGATAAACGGCGAAAGAGTGACAGACAAGACGAACACAATATGTAAACATTGTAAGAAAAAAATGCCGTATACCGCGGCTAACACGAGCACTATGCAAAAACACTGTTTGCATTTAAAGTGTTATTTTTCTGTTGTTATTTACAAATTTATTTTATTTATACTGTTTATTTTTTTATGTTCGGCTTGTGGAAAGGAGTTAGATTTCTCGTGTGTAATTGTACAGGGCAGAAGCCAGTTGGTAGAGTTTATACAAAACATTTTGCAGTGTTTGCACGTCCTTTACTGCATATAATTCATTAAAATAGTAAAAAAAAAGTTAAATAACATTCATCATTAATAGTTGATTTCAAAATGCACCTAAATTGTTTTGCATTTTGTGATTTTTCAGTTGAGTCATCGAGGATTTCTTTAAATTTTTAAAAAAAATCTCGTCTCGTTCGCATGAACCCAATCTCGTGATGTGTCTCGTCTCGTGGAGTAAGCGTCTCGTCACACCCCTAGAACCTAACATGCTCACATTTCTGCTGCAGTGGATATAGGAAAAAACATTCACTCACCGGAGTCAAGAAATGTAAATTCACAGGCAAGATTTGAATGTTTACAAAAACTATGTGTATTGCAGCTTTAAAGACAAATCATTACAAAAAAAGTTGCTGTCATTACAACATGACAAATGCAAACATGAGACAGTAGATTTGACATTCATTGAAACACATTTGATTGTACTACTATATATTGCAGAGGAATTGACGTAATCTTTTTTGCTGCTAGATCTGCATATTAGCTGATAAAATGACTAACTTTAAGCTGTAAATGCCGGTAATCATGAAGATTATCAGTGTACCTCGCACAGGTCTGCTGATTGGCAGTGTGTACATGCCGGTTTGCTGCCTAAACAGGCCTTTGGTGTTTAGTTACAGCACTAGAGTTTATCTTGTGTAGCCGGGGGATCCGTTACATGTTTCGTCATCCTGTGTGGTTCAGTGAGTTGTCCCTAGCTGGGTCATAGCAGCAAGTCATGACCTGGAACGGCGTCAATGCACTTTCCATTCACACCAGGGGCAGGACATCCAGTGTGTTTAGCAGTGAATTCCTGTTTACAAAGAGGGTTTTCTTTTCTGTACAGGAATAGCTTCACTATAGCAACAAATGTTATTACCTAGATGGTCCTTTTTGATTTATTTTAAACAATTGGGTAAATGAGGACCTCTGTTACAAGACTCTGGACTCATTGTAAGACTGTACAGCAGTGACCAAAAGCAATTTGCTTGTAGTATAGCTACCTCACCTGACCCATTTTCTTTAAACTACAGGTAACTCAAATGACTAAGCAACAAAGAGGGGGTAGAGGGGAAAAACTAGGGGAAAAAATACACTTTTGTACAATTAGTGATGGGGAGTGAATCAACGATTCTTTTTGTCTGTGAGAAAGAGCCAATGGAAAATTACGCTTACCAAGCCTCTACTACAAAGTCACCCCTGAATTTAATCTTTATTAGCTGAGTCAGATGTGGAGATGCTGAGAAGGCAGAGAGGCAATCCAAGACCTGTCTCCCTCGGCTGCATCTCCAGCTATACCCTTTCACTCTGTGCCAGTATGGGGCATTTAGTCATCAAAGCATCAATAAAATGTGTAAAAACCATCATGTGGTAGGAATTTTCTTTTTATTGCTACAATGTGGTACTTAATAGCATCACATATTGAAGCCGGTAGCACAGCATTCACAATTTAAGTAACTTTCAGATCAGCAAAGATCAGTTTTAATTAACCAGATTGAGTGAAGCAGTAAATTATTGGCATTTGACTATTCAATAAACTAATTGTTTCAGCTCTAAAAACAATGTATTCAGTATACAGCAAATTACATTGTGCATGTTGGACATAGTATGATATTTTAAAATGTATATGCAGGAAAATCTCAGCTGTAACAAAGGATGGCTCTGTTCCATAAAGCTCTGCTAGTGAGCCATCATGTATTATACCAGGGACCATAAACCTAAATTGTATAGAGCCATCATGAAGAATATCTGTTGTGAAGAAGGCCTATATGCTCTAAATATGAGTAAACAACTGGTGTAAGGGAAGAGGTTAATCTCTGTGAAGTGGAGGCAATTTTTTATATGCAATATAGTAATCTGAAGGCTCCCTTTTACGAGTTCGCAAATTATATGATCAATTAAAAGGCCCTGGACACCCACACAGGTGTCTTAGTTGTTCTGGCTGATTAGACCTCTTCCCAGGACTGTGTGGGGGTGTAAAGACCGATTGAGTGACATCTTCCTGAGCCTCCTTTTAGCTTTGTTGCATCTGTTAGGGCAGGACAAATGACATCTTTATCACCCTTATTGGTAGATGAAATTTGTGACGTAATAAATTCCTTTCAAAGCTCCGGCCCCCCTTCAACCAGAGCAGAGTCTAATCAGCCAGAAAAACTGAAATCACCTTTTGTGGGTTTACAGAGGCTTTAATGTTGTATTAGTGGATTGTTTTCAAACAATGACCTGCTGGTGAGTATATGGTTTGCTATAAATATGCAAATGAATATGGCTACAGTTATTTCTTTGGATCTTAAAAAAAAAAAAAAAAGACTTCATCCTGAAAGGAAATTTACATTCATTCTTTAGTCTGTTAATTTTTTTTTTTCAAAAAGGTGATCCCAGTTGTGGGAGAAGATAAATACATCTATTCTTTCATCAGTAGCCATTGTATTTCTTAACAGGCACGTTGCCCTAACGTGTTTATTTATTATTCCTCAGGTCACCGTCTGCCTGGACATGTCCAAAGTTTAAACTCTGACGGTCGAGGAGTCACACCGGCAGCATCCTTCAGGTCGGCCGTTCATCTCCATGCCAGTCTGAGGAGGAATCACTTAGCCTGAGTACGACTTTGGTCCTTGTGTTTCCTTTTCTCTTTTCACCATGGGGGGAGCCGTGAGCGCTGGGGAGGACAATGACGACCTCATTGATAATCTGAAGGAGGCCCAGTATATCCGCACAGAAAAAGTTGAACAGGCTTTCCGAGCCATAGACCGTGGTGACTACTACCTGGACGGCTACAGGGACAGTGCCTACAAAGACTTGGCGTGGAAGCACGGCAACATCCACCTGTCTGCTCCGTGTATATACTCCGAGGTGATGGAGGCCCTTAAACTGCAGCCTGGACTTTCTTTCCTCAATCTGGGCAGTGGAACTGGCTACCTGAGCACAATGGTTGCCCTTATCATAGGTAAGCATAGTGTACCCAGCTGTGTTTATCATGTGTGGGAAGTGCTCAGGTGTTCTGTAAAATCTAGGTTAAATAAATTTACTATACTAAAGTACACTGTGTGAACACAAATCACCATCAGTGATAATAGGACTGCTAGGATTTAAATTTGATAATGACAATTATTTTTCAGATTTATGGAAAAATGGTGTGGTCTGCCCAAGGCACCATCTACAAATTGCTTGTTTCCTCAACAACCCAAAACTCAAACAAAATCAGCAAATCAGGAAAATGAATAAAATTATAAGCAATTTTCAAAATAGGTGCACTAATTTGTCAATCAGTACAAAAAAATAATTGTTTCAGCTCTCCATGAAAGCACAATAGGTAGTATGTAATGCTATGATGGAATTGTTTTTAAAGAAAATACTGTTCCTGTTTTTGTTTTCTTTCATTTCAAGGACCATTTGGTGTGAACCATGGAGTTGAGCTCCATAAGGACGTAGTTGAATATGCCAGAGAGAAACTTGATGATTTCATAAAGAATAGTGACAGCTTTGATAAGTAAGTACATGCTTTAAAGGAATATTTAATTTAGGCAAATATGTTAATTTGCTTTCTTGCCGAAAGTGTGATGGAAAGGTCAACAACACTCTCAAATCTGTCTGGAAATTATAAGGCTAAAGCCAGCAGCTGGTTAGCCCAGCTTAACATAATGCCAGAACAGCAACCCTGGCACTGTCTTAACAATACAAAATCTGGCTACCAGCACCTCCTAAAGCTTGTGTTAGATAATGTCTTGTTTGTTTATTAACAAAGTTAAAGACATAACATGTCATTTAATGACCTTTTAGGTTAGCTTATTTCTTTTAACAAAAACTGTATGTGTTCAAACCACAGGCACGAGTAGCAGTTTTACATGGTAGTTTTTCCATTGTGGGCCATATACACTACCGGTCAAAAGTTTGGGGTCACTTACAAATTTCCATTTCACTCCATTATAGACAGGATACCAGCTGATCTGGGTGGCTGATCTTTAATGCAATATCTACATTTCCCATTATCAGCAACCATTCATCCAATGTTCCAAAGGCACATTATGTTTACTAATTGATATTATTTTAAAAAACTAACTAAGGAAACATTAAACAACCCTTTTGCAATTATGTAAGCACATCATGTAATCTGGAAACTGCTGCCTTGGTTAAAAAAAACAAGGGAACTGATCTCAGCTGGGATTCTGTCTATAATGGAGTCCAATGGAAATTTGTTAGTGACCCCAAACTTTTGACTGGTAGTGTAAGACTTTGTCTTGCAAATTAAATACAATTCATCTAATCTGCATAATGATGTCATAATTCACAAATGCAATGAGCCTGAAAAAAACTTACTCACTAAACTTTCTTCACAGGTTTGAGTTCTGTGAACCCGTCTTTGTGGTGGGGAATTGCCTTGAAATCTCAGCAGACAGTCACCAATACGATCGCATCTATTGTGGCGCAGGAGTGCAGAAATACCATGAAAATTACATGAAAGTACTGCTCAAAATTGGAGGTGTTTTGGTGATGCCTATAGAGGATCAGGTAAGTGCTTCGAGCTATCAGAACCATACATAATCGACACATCACGATTTATATTCAAAATGCTAACACATGAGGGAAAACTGTAAAATAGCTTTGACCTACAAGACTGGTTATGCAACTTATGAAACTTTCACATGCATTATTGAGCCACAACTGCCACTGGATTTGAGAAGCTGCCCAAGGAGCCCAAACATGGCTGTATAAACACATGTTTTATTTAAAAGGGTGGATGTGTGAGTGTGGCCAGACTGTGGGGCATGTAAGAGGGCATTTTGAATTTTGGGAAAGTGTTGGAGAAAATGGTTGGCAGGAACTTTTTCTAGTAAGGAGGGTAATTATCTTGACAAATTAATGGTCAAGGAATTTAAAAGGAAAAAGAAGTACATCATGACTAAGATTGGATAATTGGATTAGGTTGTCGGTGCACTCGGAAATTTGTTCAGAAAAGAAAGCAATCACGTGTTAAGCTGTGTTTAAAAAAAATGGCCTGTGCACACTTAATGGGGGGCAGTGGCTCAGTCTGAAGGGAGTTGGGTTGGGAACCGACGGGTGGTTAGTACAAGTCCCCGTATGGACCAAAGTACAACTCAGGGTGCTGGTCCAGCACTGGCAGCCCACTCACTCTGACATCCCTCCATTTGTGCATGAATACGTCTGGATAATGTGTGTATTATAGGCCTGTGTGCAGTAATTACTTAAAAAACATGTAAAATGTAATTTCTCCACTGGAGATCAATAAACAGTATGCATTATAACGAATGGACAAATTCACATTTTGATCAGAGATCTAAAATCTTCAGAGATTTACAGATCTGTGAAATCTAAACCGCATGAAAATGTCATACCCATTCAGGCCATGGCCACAATAGTGTGAATAATTAATAAATAAAAATCTTGTTTTTTCTCTTTGTTGTGGCTCTTCAGCAGCAACCAGCCAGTATACTCCCCACCTCCAAAACAAAAGCTTTTTATTATCACGGAGTGGAGAAATATAAAACAAATGGTATGGAAGGAAGGCAACATGTTTTGAAAAAGCTGGTGTACTGGATGATTGAGTATATTGAGTACTATGTGAAGAAGCAAGCTTTAAACTCATCTTCTATATTATATATAGCAATTAATCACGTGATATAGATGTCGTCTTGAACTATCTGCATGTTCTTTGCTTTATGTTGGTCGGCACTCTCAAAAATATAAAAAGATTTCATACAGCAATCTCCTCACTATCCGCTAGCTGCATGTCCCCTGAACACACTGTAAAAAAGAAGAAAAAAAATCTCTTTAGATAGCCTAGGCTGCCCAAACGCCAACAAAAACAAAACTGCGCCACCCTGCACCACGAAACATTGTTCCAGCCAATAACCAACAGTAAGGATTTGGGGTGGGGGGGTTAGTGTGTGGAAAAGAGGGGACGGGATTAGGAGCAGGAAGGGGCGAGCTAGCCTCTGTTTTGTTTGACAATACTTTGAACGTCAACAAGAAGTGACATCACCCAACATTGCTGGAGGACCTTTAAATAAAACACAATGTATAACCTGCCCAGCTTAAACAGATACAATATGAATGTAATCTGTATTGTTCTATTTTTAAAGAAAAATAAGCAAACACAATTGAGACCTTGCACTCTCTGACAGTTAGGATTATTGTGTTGAATAAAGTACAACATGATGGCTATAAATGGTGAACCATACATCTGCCTTCAAGGCATCTTCAGTGTCTGCTGGTATTAATGGTTTCACCACTCCCTACCAAGATATACACTCCCTTATTATAATGCAGGATAGGTCCTTAGCCTCATGTGGTTAAATTGTGTTTTCATTATGGCCTGTGGACTGGTAATTACTTGTTATGGCTTGAACAACCAGATATGTCATCTACTGAGGGCCGTGCCTCACATATCTTACTTCTCATACCAGCAGACATTTTGACGATGTGACCGATAGATGGGTGATCTGATGATGTACACCATAACTTCGATTAAGAGAATAACACATTAGTCAATCTACAAAATTAGTTGACTATTCTTTTGCTAATTGAATCATATTTTCAAGCAAAAATGAACATGCATGAAACATTTCATGGCTACAGCCTCTAAGTGTCAGAATTTGTTTTACATTATAGTATACTAAAGACATTTGTTTTGTTTTTTTACATTTTATGGACCAAACAATCCCATCAATTAATGGGGAACATAATTTGCGGATGAATGGACTATGAAAAAAAATCTGTTTATGTACTCTTATTCTTTTAATATATCTAGGAGTTATTGGTCATTGTGGACAGTGTTGCAAAATAATAGCAGAACTGATTGATGGCAATTTTAGATTTTTCTAAATTAATTGGATACATTTAAACTTAAGTTTGGGACTTTTTTTAGATTAGAAACTGATAAATTAAGGTCAATTTATTTTGTATGATTCTTGCATTATTGCAATAAAGATTTTTTTTTTATTGTAAATTTGTATTTAAATGTGTTCATCCAGTAACAATTTCTCATTTTACGTTGATAAAATCCATACATCCGTGTTGCAATATGGATAAAATCCAAAAAATTTCAATTCATATCGTCCACCCTTAGCGTCCATTCATTTGTACACCTTAAAAAGCTACTGCACTGTCTTGTTGATGCTCAGACCTTTCTCAGTCTCTTAGTTCTTTAAGTTATTTGGTCACATACAAAGCAAGTGTGGAAATAGTTAATTTTCCATGCACCTTTTTGATACAGCAAGTTTGCAAATATAACAGTTTTCCTTCTCAACTGGCAAGGTTTATCTTTGGTTACACAGTGTGTACATTTGCCAACCACAATGAACATGTATAATCTGAATAAGATTATCAGATGGGAATATTATTTAATAAGCAAACACTATTTATACAGGGACTCAAACCAACCGTGTCCCCATAAGAATAATCTGTATTGAGGTTGCGAATTTACTAAATGTGCAATAAGCAAGACATAAATATATTTTGAAGGAACCGCAGGTACAGGCCCTTAATTCTTGCTCCCGAGTGTCGCACAGTATTTCATATTTTATAAGTGTTGAGTTCAGGTTTCGTCTCTTCATGCAGCTGACCCAGATAACCAGGACTGGTCAGTGCACATGGGAGAGTAAAAACATCTTGGCGGTGTCCTTTGCCCCCTTGGACCAGCAGAGCAGAGCTGATGGAGAGAAGCCTGACGCTGTCCAGCTGCGTAAGTTCTCCAGCCTCAACTAAACAACAGGAAACCTCTCTGTGTTTTATTATGCCTAACTGGTCTTGAAGTTTAAAGCAGGAATTATTCAAAGTCAGACAGTACATTCAAAGTGATGTGACGAGACAATTCCGTCAGCAATATTTGCTTTGTCATATAAAGCTCGCCCTGCAGCTGCTCTACAGAGCCAGTGGTTCCCTTTCCTTGAAATACTGAGACTAAATTCTCTCTTTGACGGCCTCACTTGTTTATGCCGACCTAGTCTAAAGACTGGTGCAGTTTTGTGGATCGTTCTTTGCCCTAAAGGATTGTGTCATCTCTCTTTGCCCGCAGCCCCAGTGACTGTCCGCAGTCTTCAGGATCTGTCTCGGATCTACATACGCCGCACCCTCAGAAACCTGGCCAATGAGGACAGCCAAGGGAAGGGGATGGCGCAAAGAGTTCCCCAGAAGCGCAAACGCAGGCGCTGCCGACGGCGACGCATCAACACCTACGTTTTTGTAGGCAACCAGCTGATCCCTCAAATGGTGGAGAGTGAGGAGGAGGAGCATGCTGAGGAAGAACACAAGGAAGTGGAGGAGGAGGAAGAGGAGGAAAGAGACATTGGTGAAATTGAAATCCTCAAGCAAGTGAACGTGTTGAGAGACCAAATAATGGCTTTACCGCTGCCTGAGTCACTTAAAGCATTTTTGCTGTATTACAGAGAGAAATGACTGAACTCCATATCCACTCTTGACGGGTGCAGCGTCTGCTGAGATTCTTTTCTTTACTCTTCAGTACAAATGTAGCATTATTTCCATTAAATCTTGATGGCAAAACTGTAATGGAAAGATACGTCAGATAATATTGGATAATAATGTTATGATTGTCACGAGTTGTTAGTTTATGTTGACATTTTATTTTGATTTGTATGTTTAAAAAAGAAAAAGGTATACCTAAAAAAAGACAGTTTTGGAAGCCCATTTTGAGATTCAGATTTTATCACAATTTCAGGACTTCTGCTGAAATGTGTAGATAAAAAAATTGTATAATAAACAAAGATCTTTTTTGTTAAAATATGATCATGCAAAGATTTAAACCTTTTTATTGGAGTTTTTTTTAGAAGCTTTCACTTACCATCGGTGTCTAGTGATTTAATGATCACCAGAAAAGAAGCAAAAGACACTGGAAGACAAATAAGGCCAGATGTCCTCCCATTTTGAGTTAAAGAGACATCCTTTCATAATCACTACTTTTCTTGATATTTCGTCTACAGTCAATGTGTTTTGTACCTTCCTATTACAAAAGATCATTGAGAAACTAGATTGGTTAATTTTTTTTCTACAGGGCACCTTTTTAATGTAACATTTTCTACTTGGTGGTAATGTGTTTCCTCAGTTTGCATATGAATAGCTGACATCCTACTTGATATAAGGTGTTGTAGACCATCTCCATGGTTTCCCCTCCATTGTTGATGCAAATAGAATTATTAGTTTAATTACATCAGAGGTTTGAAACAATGAATTTATTACGGGTGGTTCACATTTTCAGCTTTGTTTTAGAGGGGACTGGTAAAGGGGAGATGTCAATAATGCATGAATATACTGTATAAGTGTTGGGTGTTCCTGACTTTCCTTCACATCTTATGCTTGGTCACTGGAGGTGATGTCCCAAGTGATCAAGTTTCGAAAATGTTTTGACAAAAGGAGAAAAAAAAAAGAAGGATTTTAAGAATATTTATCAGTTAGATGGCCTTGAGACAAATCTCCAATGTGTTTTTTATGCAAATGCAAAACAGAATTGCTTACGATTTTAAAGCCTTTTATATCCTGGACTGTCCTAGAAGTGTCCAACAAAGCACCTTAGTCTGCAGTCCTCAAGAAAAATCTTGAAAATCATTTGTATTGTGGACTGGACATGTTGTAATGTAAATAAATGTAAAAGTACAATTTGCTTGCAGAACTTGCCTTTTAAGTGCCAACATAGCCCATCACAGTAGGACTTCTGTGAGTTTTTTCTGGCACAATAAATTTACCCAAGCGATGGTATATTTCTACAAAATCATTCCACGGTGAGAAGAAAAAAATAAGAAAACAGCACATCACTGATAGATGTCACACTTTTTCTTCATGTTTTACGGTCATAGGCTTTGGAGATTTTGTTCATTTTACTTTGAATGCATAATTTAGAATTCCAAAAGCTGAGTTGAATGTTGTTGATATTCTATTCAATATAAAAGTGATATGTACGTATTATGATTCTGCATACAGTTTCATTTGCATTTGATTTGTGGTAGCGCCCTCTTGCTGTACTGTATCTTGACACTGGGAACTCTGTAGATCTAAACTCCACTGCTGTGTTAAATAGATAAGATATTAGTGCTATAGGTCTTAATTTTGTTCTAGTGTAATGAAAAATATTGTTTGAAAACGGAAGTAATTATTCTATTAGTAGTTTTTTGTGTGAAGAGGTGACATTTATTGTCTATACGTTGTTTTTTTACATTCATCGGAAAGCTTTGCAAGTAAGCAATAATGGATTCATTTCTCAGCTTATAATTACCAATAACAACATAGTACCATTTAAATTAACGTTGTATCCATTAAAATTCTCATGACCAATTAAAGGCATGGAACAGTTCATATACCATTGTCTAAAATGGAATTGCTAATTAGAAAGCACATTAAGTATTGAAAGCAGGGGACCTACAACCTCAACACTCAGGTCACGCCTTGCACCAAAGTAAATGGGACTGCTGCGATTCCGTTTAATATGAAGACGAGATTCGACTACAAAAATTGCACCCAGTAAAGACTAAGCCCTAACCAATTCTATGCTTTTGTATTAAGCTTATTTGTTAAAAGACAAAACAGTTCTGTTAGTTTTTCAGGCCTAGGTTGATTTTATAGTGTGTGCAGTTCATTTTAAAAATGTGTTGTTTCTCTGTAAATGTTTGGCAAAAAATAAAAGGTCACAATCACATTATGCCTCTTCTAATCATTGTAACTGCTCTTTTTATGTTTCTTATTCACTAGATGTTTTCTTACCCGAGTGTGTCAAGGCATGGACAAGGAGTCAAGTGAGTCTTCATTACAAGCACAAAGGAAGCACACTAGAACACTAGTAAAAGTGTGAATCTGGCAACCTTGGCAAGCTTCTGATGATCTGGTTTTGTCATTGCTACATTTAATTGATAACACAAAGAGTTTCTATGTACAATCACATCATGGCTTTTCAGACAGAGTTTTGAAAATGAAACAGGCCCTATCTGCACATAAAACCCAACACTATGCATTACAAATGTATAGTATACTTGATGTCTGACAGAAAATCCCTATCTTTGACTGCACGAAACACAAAGGTAACATGCTGCTGATCCTGCTATTCTTATAGTCTTGCTTTGCCAGACCTTCCTCCACAGCACTGCAAAGGCAGGTCCGGCTAGTCCACACAAACGTCCAAACGGTGCCGCAGGAAAATAGCCCCGGGGAGAAACTTTTTGGTTGAAACGTTTTGGTTGAACATGTTCACGTTCAAAGGCTGTTTTAGTCGTGCAACAGAAAACTACGATTGGAAAGATAGTCTAGCTAGCTGTCTGGGTTTACCCTTCAGAGATGCGAGGAGCAGACCATAGTCAACCGGGTTTGAAAGTGTGAAATCCGGTGGAATTTCCGGCGGCAACCTAGCAATCCCGGAAGTGGAACGTCATAGAAATAGACTACTATTCTTAAAATACATCTTTCATTGGCTGCAGGCTTCCTGCTAAAAACTTTAAATCTTAAGCCCAGGCTAAGATAACCTCGAGGACACCCTAATGACATCCGGCCATTTTTAGACTTTGTGCAATTTTTGTGTAAGTATTATTTATTATTTTATCTAGTCAAGATATTAACAATATAGGCCTAGTGGTAGGGTACAATATATAGAAATTGAAAGAGTATAGAATAGCCCAACACATTTTACTGAAGTAGCCTAATGTTATAGCAAATAGACCTATTGAATAAAAAAATACACATCACACAATGGGCAAATAGAGCCTCTCTGTCCAAACCATAGACTACATAACAATCTATGGTCCAAACCAACAATATGCCAAATAGGACTGGGTTTGTCATTCTAAAAAATGTTGATACCGATACAGATACCAATATCGGTTCCTGAAAAACACTTCTGCTAACAATTTTATAAAATCCATGAAATCAAATTTTAAAAAAATTGAATTCGGTACCCAGCCCGGTCCACAGCGGCACTTTGCAGCCTGTGCACACAATTGATTATCATAGCAACCAGCACAGAGGACAAAACTTAATGACACAAACATGGCAACCACAGACTAGGCCAAAAAAGCAGTTCAGCCACATAAATTCAAAAACCTGACACTTCATGTATAATTAGAGTAGAATAAAACATCAGCAAAACAGACAACAACGACATGTATCAACAACATAACCTCCACAGCGACAGCAGCCACAAACACACAAACAAAAAAAACCTGCAGTTTTAACTCAACGTGTAGTGCACACCCGCACGTACACTACACCACGCTATGTTGCCTAGCAACGTTGACGTCCTCACTTGAAAAACGAGAAACCATCACGAGTGTCATTGTAGGCTACTCACCTGTTCGAAGTCTTGCACAACTTTTCTGTTCGTTCATTCTTCTTGCAGAATACAACCAGTCCACTCAGCATCTCCGTCTCACTGCGCTCCTTAAAGTTTTCAAACATTTTGAGCTAAACAACGCTCTGCAATCACAATTTGGACAGGTAGGACTATCAAGGTCTCAGCCATAGGTAGGCCTCTCAACAGTCTCAAACAGCAGAAACGTCGCACACACTTCATGGCCAAAGTTTTTGAGTAAATTTAAATTTAGAAAGCTCCTTGAGGATCCATCATGAGTATTTTAGCATGTAGCCACTATTAGCCACATAAAACGTGCACCTGTTGGTGACGCAACACATGGGTTTGTTTGATTTGTGTCACTTAAGTGCTCGCGGGGTGGTGCATTAAACCCATGGTTACACACATAGACCGTTCATATACGGTCTATGGTTACACAGCATACCTACGACGAAATAACGCTTGGTGGTAACCAACAATGGTAGTTATTTAGCACATTGCAGTGAACTGTTAACAAAGTGCAAGGCCCAGCCCCGGTGCGACCACTCGGCTAGTAGCCTACGGACCCAACATGTGTATTTTAGCGCCAGCTTTCTGGAGCTCCGCCCTCCTGCGGCCGCGGACACCCCTGCAGCTTCTTCTCTGCTGCAACTGATGATTTTTCTCCTTTTTTTGTTCCATTCTCATAGTTTATCAGGACCTTTGATTTTACTCTGCAACAGACTTGAAATGCCAGTATGCTAAAATAGACCTACTTGGAGAGTTTTACATAGAGAAAAAATACTTATTTAAAAAATAAACTACTAAAAAATGTAGGAAGTAAACACAAAAACAACTTTGTGACAGTAATGAGAGTAATTTTCTAATTTTCTTCACCCTAATTGACAAGACTTTAGTGCACTTGACTGCTATTTTGAAGGAAAAAAACCTACATTGTAATAATAACTACACTTTCTTTTGCATGATTTTATCATTACCATGTACTTAAATATGTAAATATCCTACCCGAAATATCAATAAGTAAATTGAAGTTCTATTTTAAGTAGGCCTATGTCAACATTGAGTGTAGATACTGTGAGCTATTTAAATAGACTTGTAAAGAATTAAAGGTCAATGTTTTAAGTTGTAGGCCCTTTTGGAAATCCACTTTATTTCGCTTTCTTATCAAGAGTCAGAGAAGAGCGATACCAATTTTACAATAGAAAGTGGTATCAATCTTGGTATCAACACTATCACACTCAACACAAATTAGTGTACTTAGAAAAAAGCTAATCTATTCCTTTAAGTGTCAAGTATATTTCAAGCTGTAGACCTACTGCGTACAAGTACAAAATAGTATGACAAAATATCACCGTTTACTACAGAAATTATAGCACACTTTAATTTGTATTTTTCACACACGAACGTTTGAATAACATGAAATTATGATTTGAGTACTCTTTATGACATGCAAACTGACTTTCACGTGTTAAATCGGTGGAAGTCTCATACATGAAAAATAAAATCCACTACAAGTGAGCCATGTTATAAAAGGTCTTATTTATTATACAGCATATCTGTTAATAAAACATCTGCAAAAAATAAAATAAACATCCCTCTCTAGATCCTGTATTATATGGGTATATGCAACTGAGGACAATTTTAAAGCACAAAAGCGGGGCACCCACGTAGGCCACCTGGTAGAGTGTGTGCCCCATGTACAGAGACTCAGTCCTCACCGCAGCGGTCACGGGTTTGATTCCGACCTGCAACCCTTTGCTGGATGTCATGCCCCATCTCTACCCCCCTTTTTAAGTCTAAGCTGTCCTGTCGAATAGAGGCCTAAAAATGCCCAAAAATAAATAAAAAATAAATAAATAAGCACAAAAGCATCACTCAGACTTTCTTTGCATAGACTACACCGCCGTTAGTCTCCCTCCGACACTTGTGTCAGCTTAACAAACCCGCACAGTGCAAAGCACTTAACAGACGCCACTTAATTTGCTATCCTCTAGAGTTTACTCTAATGTTTGGACTCTGTTCTGTAAATGGAAGGGAAGAACGGGACTAATTGCGCTAATTGACCTCAACTCTATTTTAATTATGATAGTTTAGTTTGTCACTCTGCATTCATAAACAGTTTAATAAAGACTGAAGTTTAAAGGGTCATCTCAGACTTTTGCAGGCCACAACGCTATATATATGTGTTTCTTGCATGTGCGTTTTCTCGTTGTCAATGAAAAATTGTCATATTTAAAAACTGAAGTAAACCAAATAATCCAAAAATACACCATAGCTGATTGTTTACTTCTGAATTGGTCCATTTAGTAAATGATGAAGAGAGGTTATGAGCTCCATCTAACCGGTCATCTCTGATGATGAAATGTCATAATCCCTACAAAATTGCTTTAATTCTTAATTCTTTGAGGTCATATGAATGTCAGTGTTTATTTACATAATCAAGTTTTGGGGAAAGAAATGCTGTAAACATTATGGAAAGTGTTTTCTTAACATGTTTAGAGTTGTATTGTCAGAATATAATTGTGTGGTTAGTGATGATCAAAGTGTCTTCTTTCATCCGTACAAGAAAATGTACACCTTCACACAGCCTTTCTATCCAGTAATCCAGGAAATAGTCATATTCTGACTTCAACCTGTGGGTAAACTTCATATACAGAGAAACATAAATAAAGTTACTCAGTATATTCATACACAAATACATCTAAAGCGTTCATTTAATCCAAACAAAGCTGCCAGCAAATGTCTGTGTAGTTAAGTGTTGTCAAAAGTCCGATTCAGAATCGGATTTATGTTGCCATTTAGCTTTTAGCTGGACTCTCAATTAAACTCCAGTGAAAATAAATTGTACTAATTCAAGTATGACTGTAGGTAAACATTTTAAACTCAAAAACACACTAAGAAATAGAAATATAGAAAGCCTCATCATATCCAGTGTCCAGACAAATCCTCACAAGAAGTTCAAGTCATGTACCGTCTGACGTGGAACAAAAAGGCTACTCTCCAAATCTGGAATAAAATTACTTAGAAAAGCAAACTACTTTGGGAAAAGAACTGCATTTTTCTTTGTGATGTTTTGATCCCCATGATTTCTGAGGATAAAGTCACTTAAAAACATTTTTAATCAAACATTTTGTGTCCACAATGTCTTTGTGTGAAGTTTCCAAAAGTAGAGGTTGATGGTGGTTAGGTCCACAATTATTCCAGAAATCCTAGGAATCCGAAATTTCTACCAACATATCAAGTATATACTTCTCAAACAAGTCTTTTATTTCACCATTGTCCACCCTTAATGTCAAAATTTGAACATGTTCTAGTTCTCCTGTTCACCACTTTAGGCCTTTGTCAAAATTTAAGTACAGCATCCTTTTAGAAGGGCCTGTCAGGTGGTGTATTTGAGTTTAGGTGTCTGTGAATTACATGAGATACTGGAAAGAGAAGGATAGCCAGTGGTAGTCGCGGTGCCTTGGCTCTCCACAAACATCGGGTCCAGACAAGCGACTTTGGCAGCAAAAAAAGCATGAATACAATGAAGCACGGCAAAGAGGTTTGAAAACTCCAACTCCTGAAAGAGAAAAAAAGAAAAATCAATACTCAGGTCAAATGCAAGTAATTCATTTTCTATAACCATGTTGCTTTGAAAGTCTTGTTGAATAACCTTTTCCTTGACATGTATTTTTAAATTTGTCTCAAAGTGATTTACCTTAGCTTCAATAGATTTGGAGTCTTGATTTTGGAATAAAAACTTGATCTTGCTTTTTCCATCATCAGATGATCCTTTTAGTTGGGAGAACTTGTATCTCCACAGGACCGCCTGAAAATGTAAAAAATGACAACGATTTTATCAGTCTAGCGTTAAACATTAAACAATGAAAAAACAACTATAACTCTTTATTTTATGAATGCCTTTTTATGTCACTATTTCATGAATAATTCACGTTAAAAATCCACGTAGACCCAGGGAGAAATGGGACACATCAGCAGATCAACCAGACAGAAGTTGTTATTATTGCCGTGGGGAAATTTAACAAGCCACAGTTATTTCACCCTATACAGCAGAGCTTCAATGATTTAATTAGTGTCGATCTGAATAAATAAAAGCAGAAACATAAGCCAGTTTCCTCAGGTAGACAGCTGGCTATGCTTTCATGAATATGAATCTGTAACTGTTCTTGCCACTGTAATAATTACTGTGACAACAATCTGATTAATTATGGCATGAGAAATAATGTGTAACATACGATATACAAGATGTCTCACTGTGATTTTCTGACAAAACAAGTCTCTTACCCTCAAAGCAGAAATTTATGAAATGAGTGTTGACCTCTCCAGCTTTCCTTTAAAACCCAATCCGACTCTGACAGAGGTGATGATAACACAATATCCTTCGTGTCAATCACAAGCACCTATACACTGTCATATTACATCTGTAATGTGGCCTACATGGTTTTCTTATATGCTTACGAGATTGCGTCTGCAATTCTTTTATTTTAGTTAAAGTAGGTGTTATGCTCTCTTATTTCTAATATTTTTATTTTCCACATTTAAGTGCTCTATTTGTTACTTTATGCAACAGCTGCTGTTCCTAAACAGATTAGGATCCCATGTAAAAATATAAATATATGACTTTTGAAAAAAAAAATTCAATAATTCATATATATATATATATATATATATAATTCAATAATATATATATATATATATATATATATATATATATATATATATATATATATATATATATATATATATATATATATATATATATATATATATATATATATATATATATATATATATATATATATATATATATATAAAAATAAACACACACACCCATATACTGTCAGAGAAAATAATTGTCATGGGAAGAACATGCAAACTCCACACAGAAAGACCCCAGCTAACTGGCAGCTTCATACTCAGAGCTTAAATAATTGTGCAATATATGTCTTGGTTCTGTCATCCTTGGTTTATATGTTCCAATTAAGTTTTTCTATTTTTACATTGCGCTTTATAAGGGAAAAATAACAACTAGCGCCATGTGGAACATCTCACGGGGTCCTGAGCCAGCACATTACAGCTCAACTTGTCGAAGTTATAGTTGTGTTGTTTCCGATTGAAACTAACTAACATGCTTTTGGAAATGTGCCAATAGCAGCTTTTAATTAGAAAGTAATCCCACCCAGTGTATTGTCTGTGATTGCAGTTTACATATGGATTGCGTTTTGTGCATTTCTCGCTGTAAACAATACGCTGGCAACATTTTTATCGTCCTTGGGGGACATTGTTGCTTCACATTGCAGGAATTAAGGCCAAAAATCTTAGAGAACAATATGGCAGAGCTTGTGTCCTGCTCATTCACATAATGTGCACCAGTGGAGTAGTCTGCATGGCTCTCAGACTTGGGGAAAGGCCAAAATGAACTGCAGGAAGGAGTGAGCGGTTTGAGCAGCGGGAGGGGGACCAGCCGTCCAAACAATTGTACTCATACTCCCAAAAATGCACACAGTGCAGAATAAGTTAGCAGCACTAAAAAAAGAAAAGGGGAGGCTGAAGCATCGTGATCAGTTTCATTACACTGTACAATACAGCTGTCTGAAATCACCCACTAAAAATATTCACATTTGTATTGATGATAAAGTAGTATCCCACACTCACCTTTGAAGCTGCATCAAAGCAAACAAAGCCATTGCTGAAGTCAACTGTCAGTCCCATAAGGTGGCTCTCCATGATACAGGCATACGTTTTACACTGCAGAATAGAAGAACAAGATGTTACTCACAACAGCTACGCAAGCACACAAAAGCCTTTTTTGCTCTGCTGAAAATGTCATATGAACGTTATCAATCTCTGTACTAAAACGACTGAGCTGGAACTGTGCGCTAGATTAAAATCATCACGATTCGCTGCACGTTGCCTACTGTTCAGGTGCAGACCTGTATCCTCTCCACCTCCAGAAAAGTGGCCATCTGAAAAGCCTTTTCCCAGATCAGCAGCTCACACTCCAGTTCCACGCTGAAGAACATGTCCTCCCCGGTCTCCGTCTGGACGCTGAAGCAGTGCTTCCTCTTGTCCAGAAGGTCATTATCCTAAGATAAGACAGTACGGCTGCCATGCTGATCAGGTTCAGATGGGCAGAGTGACGTGGAGATAAGACAAAGCAACAGCAATGCAGTTTCCTGAAGCTAAAGGGAGGTTTATTTACTCTGACAAGAGTGAAGACTGCAGACTTACTGTAAGAGCACTTGAATTGTTTTTACTCTTTAATCTCACATACATGAGATAGATAGATATCTAAATCTATCTCATGTATACAAGTTGTATCAGAGGATGTTTTACCCTAATGTATGATTTTTATGGCTTTATGTAACCTAAATGGCACAGTTTAATAGTTATGGCAGAGTACTTCAAACTATGTCCAACTATAACATTTGAATCTACATGAATAGAATTGCAATCACTATTTAAAGTGACCTCGAATCTGCAGAGAGTGAATACAGTCTAAACCTTGAGTGTTGTGGGATTGAAGTAGAACACATGCAATTTAATCAGGGTGTTGTATAAGGGCATTCCCTGGTTTTCTACGTTATATTTTCTCAATGTATCCAGTGTGAGGGTTGTTTCTCTAAATGTTCAAAAAAATGAAATGAAAGCGGCGGTCTTACCTTTAAAATCTTGCACATTATCTCATACACAGTGAAGCTCTTCTCCGCTCTGGTCCAGTCCCATGTTGTCACCTGTTTGATTAGAAGGATGGCTTTATTAAAAAGGGAAAGAAAACAGTCTCTAAAATTATTTTGTACCGGTCTTAGTCTTTTTTAGCTGTTTTTGTTATTCTTTTTAACAAATTTTCTATATTGTGTAAATATATAATATTTATTTTTTTATTAATTACTCTTTAATGTTTTATATAAAGCACTTTGAATTGCCATGTTGTGAAATGTGCTACATAATTAAAGCTGCATTGCCTTGCCTAAAAGTAAACCTCATGCATGTTTTTGAACAGACGACTCGTTTGGAGATACCTTTAAATAAAATGAAAACTGACCCTATGTGAAAACCAACCACCCCTGATTATTATCTGTTGAGATTTAGCATTCTAAATGAGCTAAAACTGAGTTGGTTAATGATCCATAATGTAGGAATAACACTGTTCATGTATTGCAGGGTTGATAGTCTGACAAATAAAAATGTCATTAAAGTGTTACTTGTGCCAACATAACACTTAGAATGGTTGGATGGTTGGTACAGGAAAAACAACTTCGACAAGCAACACAATAGATTTATGCTGTAATGTTTTTTTTCTTCCAACAGTAGCTATTCCTTATATTTAGCAAGAGTAAAGGATTTGAGGATGATGAATAATCACTGACTTTGGCAAACAAAACGCTCTCTCAGTGATTCTGAAAATGCGGTCCTGGGACCGCTAGGGATCCTGGCACTCTGTCGGGGGGTTGTGTGCAAAGTTTTTATGTTCATTCATTTAAATGATTATGATATACAAACAAATATCTTCCTTTTTAAATCTATAATTGATTAAATCTAATAATTCTACAACTCTTAGAATGTGTTTAATACATGTCTAATATCTTTCTAATACATTTCTTGAGTGGTGGTCTTTCCGTTTACTCAGACTATGATAGTGTTGAAACAAAATTTAATTCAAATTATTCCAAGGGACATAGCCTACATGAGGGGGTCCCTGCCTGGTATATTCTCTATCTTGTAAGGGTTCCTTGGCTGAAACTGTTTTTCAGAACCTCTGCCATTTCCTTTGGGAGAAACACTAACATAGGGTTTCTACTGGAGGCACACAAGCCAGGCATGCTAATGTTTCCAGCTGATGATAGAGCGGATAAATACACTGCATTCCATACATCCATCTTTGATCCATCTTGGATCCATCTTGTGTTTTTGGAAAGGTAACAATAAGACACCACCCTCCATACTTTATGGATACCTAGCTGGATTAGCCTATCGCTCTCATTAAAATTCCATGCTTGCCTGTCGTATCTAGTTTAATTGCTAAGCTGTGGTTGGACAATCACTGGTCGGGGGCGGAGTTTAACCAGAGGTCAATTTTCTGATGAATTGTTGTTGAATTGAAAATGGTCATCTTGCAATTTAAGGGGGATATTCCTCAAAGTGTAAGTAAGTATTCAATAATGAAGAAGCTTGTCGCATTGTCTTAAAGAGCAGGCTTCTATTTTCCACCATCCACTCACATTAGCATATTCCATTTATATCAGCACATTCATTTTGAGCAGCAATTTCAGTTTTCTATAAATCTTTCTCACCATCAACAGCAGCGTATCCCTCTTGTCATAATCACTTAAGTGGCTGGCAGATTAGTAAACCGATTTAATGATCATTCTCAATCAAGAGGAAGATCAATGCAGCACAAGGATTATGTGTGAGCTGCTTCCTTTTTTTCTAACAGGATAGCGTTTTCTCCCTCAATAATGTAATGTAATAATGATGTATAATAATGTATACTCTTTAATGATCCCAATGGGGAAATTACAATGTACACTCTGTTATTACACACTACACAAAGGTCTGAAATACATACACATGCTCAGGTCCTATACATGCACTAATGGAACGATGTCAGAGTGAGTGGGGGCAGGCACCCTGAGCGGTTGAGGGGAGTTTGGTGCCTTGCTCAAGAGCACCTTGGCAGTGTCCAGGAGGTGAACTGGCCTCTCTCCAGCTAACAGTCCACACGCTGTACTTTGGTCCGTACTGGGACTTAAACAAGCAAACCTCCAGTTCCCAACCCAACTCCCCACAAGCTGAGCTACTGCCACCCCCAATACATTACCTTAAAAGGAAAATTCTCCCATGGAGTTGAACAGCACTCAATTGAACCACAGACGTTTAATGGTTTAAAGAAGTTAACATGCTAGGTGTACACTTACAGGGGGTGCTGAAAACTTGAAGAGTGAGGAACCCCTCAAAGCGAGGAACTTTGGTGAATACATTCGGTCCTGAACGGAGTCCTGCTCCTTCTCATCGACCCAGCCCATGTAGATAATCTATCAAACAGTGAAAAAGAGACGTGGTCACGATGGGATGCAGACTGTACAAGGGTTAAAGGCAAAAGTAGAGGTGTAAGACATGGAAGATGCAAGCATGCCATTTTATATCATGGGTGAACAGATCTAGCTCATCAACAGGAGCAACCAATACCAAATAAAATGCATGGCCTTGCGTTGGATCAAGTTTTGTGCTCTTGAAGACACTTCCTGGTGGATACTAGAGTCTCTGCTGTTCTTTTGTGCATGCATGTATGCATGCATGCATCAATCCGCTTATTAGTTCAAAGGATTCCCACAAAAAAAAACATTTGCTATTTTAGCATTAAAAAATTATCTTTTGTTTTATCATGTATGTCATTAACTGATTGACTGAGAAAAGTTTTAAAAAAAAACATCAACCTAGTTTTGGTTATTTCACATGATATTACTATATCAGCTCTGTTTGTGTGCAGTACACAGTTGAATAAAAGAATTAAATACAGAACAATGGATAAAATATTTAACAGTACTTGTATCAACATTTTTTGGGTTGTTTGCTTACATTGCTGGATCAAAATCAGACCGACAGAGTTTAATAGTATTAATAAATAATTAAGTTTTTTCTCTCCAAATTATAACTTGGTGAATATTTAGTCATGAATATTCAATTGTATTAAGAAACACTTGAGAAACCAAGTTCTTAGGAGCTTTAAAGATTAATGATGCAGGCACATGTTTTTTGGTTTATCCAGCAGAATACTGTAAAAACCTAACAAATCAAGGTACTGAGGCAAAATCATATAAGAATCCAATGTCATCATTTAGCAGTGCTCTCTTGCTCATTGATTTGTAACATTGCCCACAGTGGTCTTATACACGTAGAGGTACTTAAGACATAGCTAAAACAATATAAGCAGTGTGTGGCACGGTATTTTTCCTATTCTGAAGCACTTTGTGACTTTGTCTGTAAAAGATGCTATATTGAATTAATTTAGGCAAGGCAAGGCAAGGCAGCTTTATTTGGAGAGCACATTTCAGCAACAGGGCAATTCAAAGTGCTTTACACAAAATCAGTTAAAAAAAAAGTTTAAAAAATTAAAAAACGATACAAAACTGTGAATAAACAGTTAAAAATGAAAACCTCAAGACACATAAAACACAAGAATAAAAGTTACTGTGCAGCATAAGAAATTAAACATTAAAGAAACAAACAGTCATTTAAAGAAAGGCAACATCAAAAAGAAAGGTCTTTAGCCTTGATATAAAAGAACTGAGAGTAGCAGCGGATCTGCAGGTTTCTGGGAGTTTATTTCAGATATGAGGAGCATAGAAACTGAACGCTGCTTCACCCTGTTTAGTTCTGACTCTGGGGACAGAGGGTAGACCTGTCCCAGATGACCTGAGAGGTCTGGGGGGG
>NC_048418.1:14225968-14348919 GCF_013103735.1 Etheostoma cragini
GGGGGGGGGGTCATAGTGTAGTAGCAGATCAGAAATGTATTTTGGTCTAAACCATTGAGTGATTTATAAACTAGCAGAAGTACTTTGAAATCAATTCAATGTAAGTATTACTATATTGCCAACTCCTAATAGAAGGCAAATAGTATAAAGTTAAATGGGCTGTACTTGAAATAGTGACAAAAAACAGACGGCTATATTGCCTCTACAGACCATTCCCCCAGTAGGTGAATTACCTAATTTTTTCACGGCCACTCGCACTCAAGCGTGGCCAAACCGACTATCTAAACAGAGAACAGATTAGCTTGGATCACACAGACGGAGTGTGACTTCCTTCTCTGCTTAAGAAGCCATTACTCCCCCAGATCTTTACATAGCAAATATTTGTTTACTGCCATATTAATGTTCTGAATGTCAGGTACAGCCCCTTTTAAGTATTAAGGAGAAACTGATGGTGAAATGAAGAGAAAGAAAGCAAAGCGTACACAATGTTCTGATGCATGATTTCAGACAGTGTATGTCACCATCAGTAATTCAGTGTGATTGCAACCCAAGTAAAATGTTTGCTTTCTTTCTTTACTGTTTGGAGTTTTTGGAAGGATGGCAAAATAAGATTGTGAAAGATTCGAGACAAGCAGTCTTGTCTCATCCTGCTTTATTTTTTTGAAATAATCGTCAAGTGAATTCCCATGCTTTTGTGTGGCAGAAATCAAAATAAATAGTAATAAAGAAGGAACCCCACCATCGCATTAACTCCAAGTTAACTGACTGAAGGCACTTATGTTGTTTTCTGATCATTTCTCAATGGACAGACTTAAATGATGCAAACATTCTCCTTGTGTTGTAATAGTTGGCAAGCTATGTCCCTTCTGTCAATGACGAACCTGGTTAGATTTACTTGTGATTTTTAAGATAAGGATATAATAAACAAATAAAAGTCAGTCAGAGCTACCCAGAGGAACATCTTACCTGCTGGTTAACTGGAAAATTCCGGTTAATCTTCTTTACCTGTTAAATTGAACAAGAACATCAATAATTCATTTAGATATTTCCTGATAACAATCAGACACCAATTACTGGAATAATGTAAAATAGTTGTCGGACCCCGCAGGGACGCTCAATCAGTGACAATGTGTCTAAGAGCTATGGATCACAGTGTCCGTGCTAACATGTTAACACAGCACTGAAGGAACACTGTTAAGGCTATACTTCATTTATTCAATGCATGCAAATTACAAAATAAGATAGATAGAGTCATTTCCACAGTGACCCAAGGTTCTTCCTAAAAAAAAAAAAAAAAAATCCATTCTCTCCGTGATAATAAAACCGGGGAAACTAGCGAGAGAGCAGTCAGGCTTTAAATTAAAACATTTTGCTCAAATCACAGGTATCATTCACTCCTAATTCACACTATACTATCAATATAATTCTCTTAGCAGCAGTACACTAAATTAAGCCATCCAGACCTATACCCTATAGAGGCGAGAACAAGTCACAGCTGCTTGTTTTGAAAGGTTGCTGAAGTCTGGGCCGAGGGAGAAAACGGAATGTTTTTGTAGTGGAGGAGCTGAAACGAAACCGCCAGATAACAAGATGGTATGCAGGAGCGGTGACAGTGGGTTTGTTCAGATTCAGCTGTTGGTTGTTGTGACCAGTCACAGCGACTGCAGGTCTAACCCACCTCTGACACAAACAAGCAAACAGGCTGTGGGGTCCAGTTCTGTTATTACAAACAAATCATGCATCTCATCCTCTACCAAAAAATAAGAACCCTCACTGGAAGGGAAAAGTACAAAAAGTCATTAACACTTACTCTACAAGTGCTGTACTTAAAAAGAATTGCAGGTTCTGATACTTGACTTATGTATTTCAGTTTTGAGAGACTTTCTAATCCACAGCCTATTATAAAAACATTGTACTTCACTCCGCTGCATTGTAACAGATGCACCTCATTGCCATTTTCATTGCTTATACAACAACATATCATCAACATAAAACTTCATACCAAATGGACTGCAGTTAAATCCTTTACTGTAATATTATCATTTTTGCTTCTTGTAGAGTGTTGCAGCTGTTATTAAACCTTTGTTTAATCAGGTAAGTCCCATTACAATTAAGGTCTAATTTTCAAAGGGTTCCTGAGTACATGTAAAATATTGCAAAATACTAAAGAACACTATATATTTACTGTTTACGTTTAAGTATGTTTACTTTAATGGTAAACTGAACATCTTTGGCACAACAATTTCTCATTTTATCAATTATTATCTCAAGTACTAGTGAAGTTGCAGAAGAACATTTTACATTTGTAGAGAGCAGCATGGACTTCCTCCTCCATCGCTTAGAGAACTAAAGGCGTTTTTTCATGACAAATGGTGTAGTATTTTACTGCAATCTGCTCATTTCAATTTCATGACAGTTATCAAATAAAGACTGAAGCTACCCTAGAAGCAGAGAATGAGCCTACTCTTAATTAGGTCCGTGATTTTCATATTTTTAGGTGTCAGTGCTATTTTGGTTCAACTGCACATCTCATATGCCATATACCCCTGTTAAATATGTGGAGCTCATTCATTTTCATTATATTTTTTTTTTAAAGGGCTATCTATAAATATTTATTTTGACTTTTACAAAACAAGTAAAAATGTGTTACCACAAGTCCCTCAAATACATTCCCTGGTTTTATAGTTTATTGAATTTTTTAAGGTCTTTGTGGGACTCTGGCTGATCCTCAGCACGATACATCAATCAGTAAATCACTTTATTTGTCCCTAAAGGGCAATAGGTTGTGCAGCAGCAGAATTGAAAACACAAAGCACAAAAACACATTGAAAAAAATGAAACATCATACAAATATGAAATTAAAAAACGTGTTATTATTTAATATCTGATTGGTGCAATTTAGTTGAAAGGAAGAATAAATGAGTTATTATATGTGTTACATTGGTTTTTAGAGTCCCTCACAGCTGTCTGTGTGTCTCCTACTGCGGTTCAGACTAAAATATCTCAACTATTGGATGGATTAAATTTCATTCAGACATTTAGGGTCATTAGACGATATATGCTACTGAATATGGATAGCCTTCATCTTTTCTTTTAGTGCCACCATGGAGTTCACACTTTTGAAGTACTGAGAATCAGGTCCCCCAAATTGTGATGACTTTGGCAATCTCTTCACTTTTTATCTAGCGCCAAAATCCTCAGCTCAAAATCTTTCTGTGATTTATGACCAAATATATGCAATACAAATGACCTTAACACCAGTCTCAGATATAATTTGTTTTTAGTACTAATTAGCAAATGTCATCATGCAAACACACTAAACATCTGCATGTTAGCATGTCAACGTTAGCATTTATCTCAAAGCACCAGTGTCTAAGTACCGCCGCACAGAGCAGCTAGCATGGTTGTATAAGGATTTTGCGATGTGGCAATCATGGCAATTCACGCAAATTCAACCAATCACCATGACTTTGGTGCGACTCGCAGTTTTGACCAATCGCCGCAACGTTTCCGTAAATTTAACCAATAACCAGAGTTTTCGTGCGACTTAAACCGATCCCAGCAGCCCCACGTGCCAGACTTTGCATCCGTATGGGACTCTGAGAGCCAATGACCAAGCGGGAGGCAGAATGTGTTGATGTCACACGTTTGTTGCCAAAGTAATTTCCTTGTTTCTGATATGAAGACAAGTGTGACTCACATTTACCAACAAAATATACAGCAAAAGACTACCCAAAACATTTCAGTCCATCCAGCCAACCTGTATACATTTTAACACCAATGTAGGCTGTAACGATTTTTAACTCGAAAGTCTGTGAAGCGGGTGCTGTTTAAATCCTGTTGGCTTTCTGCAGCGGGCCGGCTGCTGCTCGACTGACGCGCGCACACACACGGTGGATGCAGGAAAAAACGGATATGAGACATACAGGATGACCTAAATTGAGGACAGCTACCCTCATTATTGTAAGTGCAATGATAAGTTAAATCCAATAAGTACTTTCCCAGGCCAGGATAGAAAAATTAAAGCTACATTGTAGTTGTTCTTTATAAAAATCTGTATTCCCCTTTACAAACTTGTCCTTTTATTAAGAATATTGACCTCCACCATAAATTTCAAGTATCCCTACTGGCTTGGAATTCGACATTTACGCTTGCATCAACTGGGGCAGACGCTCCAGAATCATCTTGAAATGCGTTTGCGGTAAGGGAGATGCAGGCTATACTGCTCCGCCTTTGGTGCTTTTCACTCAGTGGCACTGACTGTGACAAATGCCAGGGAGGGAGTGAGGGTGGGAGAAGATTAATTTACTGCCGACAGATTTGAAAGCCTGTTGCACCTATTGTCGAGGACATGTAATTGAGTTAAAAAGAGAATTAAAACAACAACGCGACAAGCAAAAAGACCAAAGTATATATTATTGTACAAGGTTGCGCATAACATAACATGGTTGTGCATAACTTTAGAACGTCTAGGGTACTTTTCCTCGCGTCAATGATGAAAAAGGATTGTCTACCTTTAACATAAACTAAGAACTAATATGTGTTGGGATTTCCCTGGCAAAAAACTCATGTCATAATGTAACACAGGCCAGGTACAGCTAGAACAGCTGCGTGTAAACAATGGAGATATCAAGAGCTAATTTCAGTTAATATACAGTATTAAACACCGAAACTTCTTTTGCTTCTCTCATACACTGCAAACATTGCCTTACACTATTAATCTTGTACAATATACAGAATAACAATAGCACTGATACTTTACTAGTATGGAAACCTGATAGCTAATGTTAGCAATGAAATGGTACAAAAATAACAAAACTATTACACTAGATGAGACACTAATTGACGAAGTTGTCGCTAATTTCGCCACAGTAGGAGTTATAACGTGTTTGGAATGGGGAGGTGGCTAGAAAGTGAAATTCAGTCGGTTGTCACATACCATTTCACCGCTAGATGGAAGAAATTCTTACACATTGTAGCTTTAACTAACAATGTAAAGAGCAACAAGCCACTGACACATACGTTCAAATTTGATTCATTCAATAAATTATTATTTTTTGTCTTAAATCCACAAGCCATTTTCATATTACCTACCAACATTGGCAGCATCCAGAGCCTTTTTGGTTAGGATACTAGGAAAACTCAGCCTAGAGAAATTTTATTCACCCCAAAACAAGTAACCTTGCTCCGTATGACCTCATAAGGGGCGAGATTTCAGATCAGCCCATCTAAGCTTTAATTTTCTCAAAGGCAGAGCAGGATACCCAGGGCTCAGTTTACACATATCACCATTCCTAGCCACTGGGGGGCCATAGGTAGGCTGGGGAAACTCATTTTAATGTTAAAAAACCTCGTCAGGTTATATTTTCATGCCATGGGACCTTTAACTTATCCAGGTTACTTGTCTTTCTTTCTTAGTTTTGCCTTTGTGATTAACCTTCATTCCCTAATGTGTCACCTAAGTGTTGACCATATTACAATCATATTGTCTTTAGAACATCTGAAATCTGTGTATCCTACACCCATCTAGTTTGCCAGCTCATTTGCACACCTCAGTTACTGCTGAGGCCAGAGAGAGAAATACACTCTCCACTGTTGAGACCATTCTGGCAGTGAGCAATCAGTGTTACGTCCATGACTTTGTCCACTCCAATTAACCAGGGCTCCATTATTCCCCAGGACACACACACACACACACACACACACACACACACACACACACACACACACACACACACACACACACACACACACACACACACACACACACACACACACACACACACACACACACACACACACACACACACACACACACACACACACACACACACACAGTACAATTAGCCACTCTCTGTTAGGTTTTGTGTGAGCCACCACACATGATGGAGCTTGTCAACATTATTTGTACACCCCGCCGAGCATCAGGAAACATACTTTGATTTCTTTAAAGCAATAGGCTCACAACAAGAGAAAGAATAAAACAGTAAGTCTTTGTTTTTTGCAGACTCTTTCTGTCATTATTGAATTACATATTATGTTGAATTAGAATATTATACAGTAAGTGCATGAGTTTGGTTGAGGGGATAGTATAGTAAAGCGCAACTGCTGTTCTTGTGACCTCAGGCTCTAATAAATAGGTGTGTATTTTACACCCACTGTGAAAAGACATTAATACAGTATATGTTCAATGCCATGACATTTGCAAAGGGACTTTTTGACGAGCCACAAATTGAAAGTCTTTTGCACTAACTCCTGACCCAACATCTTATTGGTTTCCATGGGGGACAGCGAGAGGCAGCAGAGCTATCAAGTGTTATTAGTTTATACTCACATTGTGCTTGGTGAGACTGGAAATGTTGCTTGCTATTGCCTGAAGCCAGTCCAAGCAGTCTTCAGCTGTGGGGAACTGTATAACTCCGCTGCACACTCCGTCCACAGCTATGACATGGAAAGCATTTTTCCTGGAGAGAAAAACAAAAAGATTATGGAGTGATTTAGCTTTTTTTAGCTCACGACCTACAAACAACACACTGACATAACTCATTACTTATTTAATTGATCAACAATCTTTAAAGAAGCCATTAGTTTCCATTGATATCACTATGGGATGAGAAAAAGCTTGACCAGAAACAAACACAAATGTACTTGCAATATTTATTTTCCTCAATATTACTTTATTTTAGTTGGTCAAAGCCAAATTATTCAATTTTATGGAATATCCACTGGGCAGACTCTTTCACAAATATAACAATTCTCATCTAACATCTAAAGATTGATATACTGTATGATTCTCCGGATGCTCCATGCAGAGCTTTTGCCGTAGTTTACGTAAATGGCCTGATGTTTATACTTGTGCACTGGTGTGTGCGTCCTATGTGTGTTTGGGGAGTGGGTGATAGAGCAAGGGAGAAAGTGAGAGAGTGACGGCAACCAGCTTCAGAGCGAGTAGTGACTCTAGAGTCATAGTGAGAGGAACCCCCTCTTTGGTCTCCCCTGTGTTTTATGACCAAGGTGGGAAATCTGTAACAGGGAAAGTTAACCCTCTCCTTGATTTCATGTTGTTTATGGAGAAGGAGAACCAGGAAATGAGTAGGGGGAAATGCAATGCTACCAAGCCACAACTGAGCAACGTACGTTGCCGCGACATGTAGTTACATTTTTCAAGAGGTGCAAGTCAGGCTAAGGAGTAGGGTCTGGCATAGGTTTGTATCTCCACATACCTACGCATGTAGCAACAGCGTAGATTTTATGCAGAAACATAAATCACGCTTAAATAATTCCTTTAAACCTGCAATAACTGAATTTGTTTGGCCACTTGGGGGCAGTGGAAGCAATCTGTAAACACAACGGGTCGGGTATGGCTGCAGCCTAGGGCCTCCCGTTTCATGCCTGGGCGTGTCCAATGGTAAATTCAGAGCCTCAAAAATGAAGGTGTTGGCACGTTTGTTGCAAACAATTTAAAACCGTTTAATAACAATAATAGTAATAATAATAATGTATACTTTATTAATCCCACTTAATGTTGTTATTACACACAGGCCTGAATTACACATACATGCTCAGTACCTATACATGCAATACTGGAGAGATGTCAGTGGGTCATTTGGAGGTTTGGTGCCTTGCTCAAGAGCACCTTGGCAGTGCCTAGGAGGTGAACTGGCATCTCTCCAGCTACCAGTCCACCCCCATACTTTGGACCGTATGTGGATTTAAACCGGCGACTCTCTGGTTCCCAGCCCAACTCCCTACGGATTGAGCTACTGCCACCCCCCAAAAAAGCTATAGTGTGTAGTTTCTGTCTCCCCCATGAGGAATTCTAAGTAATGAGAACAAAACTGTTGGCATGCCCCAATGTTACAAGCCTTCAGTGACAGCGCACAGCTGTCACTGAAGGCTTGTAACCAAGTAGCCAAGTTGGACACTGTGGATTTAAAAAACTTGGACTCTTCAGAAGAGTTAATTATCTTCACTTAAATTTCTGCGTGCAAAAGTCACCAGACAACACTAGTTTCTAAACACAGCCATACTGAGAGACACAGAGAGAGTTGTGCAGAGCTGATAATTCTTAATTAGCTTTGTAGCAATTCATTTTGCAGTGGCTTCAATGTAACGTTCATTAATATAAAAAAATTACACACTAAAGCTTTAAGTTGATATGGCAAACTTTCTGGCAAACTGTTGCTCATCTACATATCTAGCAGTTTGATGTTTGTGGCCAACTGAATGAAAGTTAAATATTACTGTTTTTTATGGTCTTTTTAACTCCTGGGGGAAATATTTGGCTCGTCAGCAGCTGAATAATCCACTAAGCAGCTAGTCACTAGCTGTGTCTGTCTGCTGTGTTGAGCTGTGCAGGTAGTGTACAGTGTTTTTTTTTGTCCTTTTGCTGCCTCAGCTGAAAGTTATTATAAAGCTCTGTAAAGGAGAGCAGCAGATTCAGGTAAAAATTCTCTGTAGGTTCATCCCTGTATGGCTTTAAATGTATCAATACGTTTTCAAAACAGGGCCTACTCCCAATTTCATAACCAAAATAAAGCAAACAAAATGTTTACTCTGGTCCGCTTTAAGTTTGAAGTGTTGAAGATGCAAAGAACTTGACTCTGCATAAAATAAACTGAATACGCAGCCCAATACATGGCTCATCAATCTAAAAAAAACTTCTACTTGTGCAATTTTTGTGTTAATGGTCTAAAACATGCCAAACCACAAGTGTGGTCCATTAAGAGTCAATCCACAAGATTACTATCATCCACAGTGTAGCAAAATGAAAATGTATTTATTGACAGCTTAATGACTTATTACGTCAAGGATACACTATGCAGTAGGGTTGTCTTCCTGCAGAACTCCTTTTCTTATTTAATTTTGGTTAGGAAAAGGAAAGGGATGTGGTTAATAGGATGGCAGTCTGCTCTATTTAAAACTCCCTAAGGATTAAACAAATTTAACTGTAGGCCCATCTCCTTACAGGAAGATACCAGCTCTGCAAGTGAGAACAGACACCACTGACTCTTCAATATGAAGTCCCAAAGCTTACCTGCAGATGTCAGAGCCCGGGTTGTACTGCGACAGACGTGAGTGAAGCAGTGGAATAAGGCGCAGGTCCACCCATCTCTTCTCCCAGCGAAGCCCCGGGGACGTGGGCCAGGACGAGCAGGACAACGTGTCCTGCAGATGTGTGAAACGCTATTTAGAGGTGCTTGTTTCCCACACTGCAAATCTCAAACAATCAACATGTCAACAGTCCTGCTGCTGCTGTTGCTGCAGGTAAACAGGCAAGCCGAGCGAGCGCGAGGGGCAGAGGAAATCTGATTCACCCTCCTCAAAAGATAAAGATAGAGCATCCCCGTTCTCAGCGAAAGGCAGTTGCATAGGAACAACTTTCTGGCACCAGGAATCCTGCTGCGTGGTTACAGAGGGACAATTCGAGAATAATTGAAAGATGAAGCTAATGAAAAGAGTACCGTGTTGTTAGGATGGTAGTTCAAGTGCAGGCCGCTATCACACAGAGGAGAGGAGGTCCCACTGCTGTAGTCGCTGGGGATGCCTGAATGTACAGCAAGGACACACACAAAAAAGGCAAATAAAAATGAAATTAAAAACTAAAAATGTAGGTTTTCAATTGCAGTGAATCACAGATATCAACACAAAGCATGCCACTTTGTTCTCCTCCAGTGTGGGCTGCTGCTCTGTGCCAATTTGTATTCAGTTGACTGTTTGGATGGCCAGTCAAACTGGCCTATATACGTGAATAGGCTTTTATGAAAGCTTTCATGTCTGATGACGGGACTGAAGCTTCCCCATGCAAGAGCAATCAATTGCACCACAATGAGCAATGTCAATTCTTTCAGTTTGGTCTTTAGCATCTTTTGTGAAGCTGGAGATGCATCCATTCCTCTCTTTTTCCCCTCTCTTTAGCAAAGTGGCATCATTATTTAGTGCTGCTTGTCAAGATGAGTACACAAAGTCGAGAACATTAAGCAACTGAATTTATATTTCTTATTTTCAAAGAGGCTCTTCAGGCTCTAGTTTACCGTCACCAGGACAACCAATCCTCAGACTGACATTAATACAAGCTATAAATACTCTTGGTTAATTATTTTTGCACTGCAGTAATGGTGATTAAAAAGTTAGTGTAGAGGTTTCTCACATGTGCAGTCCTCACACAGAGGCAGTTTCAGAAAGGCAGGGGTCTTCTTTAGGAAAGAGACAGTAAGAGTCACTTCTTCACCAGCATTTCTCAAAACCTGGACCTGGAAGTTAAAAACGCGGGATTATTTTCATTGAAGGATCTGTAAAATGTGAGGTTTTCTGACAATTGCTTGCTGTCATAAAACATGGTGTGCTTACGCCTAAGATTGGAAAAGCCAAGATAAGAGATGTACACAGACATACACACATATTTCTTGCAGTTACATTTAAAAAAAAAGAAAAAAGCATGAAACAAAAACATTTGGCTTTGCATGACAAAAATACACAAATCCTAAAGGAAGAAAAGATCAGCTGTTGAGAGAGCTGTTGCATTGTCGAAAATATGAGATATGAGATGAGCGCTTACCACTTCCTCGTGGCGATAACTTCTAACGTTTATTCCATTTATCTGAAAACAACAGTAACAGGGTTACCCCATATAATACTGCTGGCATCACATCACTGTAGCTGGATCTTCACAATGATAAATGAGGAAAGCACGATAACTGTTATGGCATCTGCGCTTAACACTGTAAACAACAGTCTCATCCACAGTTGACATGAATACAGAGCGTCTTTAGCTGGCTTGTAAATGTATCCTCTGCATCAGATGAGCTCAGAGAGAGATGAGTTTTGCTGGAATATATGTAACAAATGAAAGATCTGGGATGTGACATTTAACTGTAGGGATGCAATTTTGTAGACATGTGGCACATGAATTATTAAAGATGCAGTATGTGTTATTTTGCAGAGTAGGATGAGAGGTGTAGACAAGAGTTTTGGCATTTTACCTGAAGGATGCTGTCTCCGATGAAAAGCAGCCCGGAGAGTTCAGCTGGGAATAAAAAATAAAAAAAAATCACATTAGTAAAAAGAAACTAGAGGAGTCAAAGGGACTGAGTTTTAATCAGAATCAGAAATACTTTCTTGATTCCCGAAGGGAAACTCTGTGTTGCAGTTGCACAAATATTATAAATAGAGTAAAAATACAAAGAAATAAAGAAATATAAGGAATTAGATATGTAAGAAATAAAGAAATATAAGGAATTGGAGATGTGAAAAACGTTTTTATAAACAACAATGTACCTTTTTGTTCTTTAGATATTTTTGATATCACAACAGGGATTTTATGCTCTGCTCCACCCTGACGAGAAAAGGTAGCACAAACAAAGAATGAGCCAAAGACATTAAAAAGAAACACAATTGTCAGCGAGTCCCTCTGCTATCGCTGTTATTGCAGTCTGACAAGAAAATAATCATTATTGTGGTTTGAAAAGAAAATGATCGATAACACTTCAGACATAATTTAAAGCAGCTAGGAGGAGCAGCCTAATCAGCTGAGATCTAAATTACCTTGATGCTTAGGCCAAACCCTCCAATTGTCTGCCTCCTGATCGTTACAGTCCTCTCCTGAAAGAGATTCAGTTAGAGCCGGTAAATGAGTTCAGTCCAGTTCCTGTGGGATCTCTTACAACAGAGCAAGTGAGAAAGGCTGCTTTTGTCAGAACTTTAATTTAATCACAATGAAAAAAAATGGTGCAAGACTTAACCTAAAAAATATGAATCAATACATCCTTATTTGTTTTCTATAATTTTTAGATATTTCTTTCATTTTACAAATGTTTTGAACAAGATTAAGCGTTTCTTAAATGTCTGGCAACTCCTTCAAGACTGTTGGGAAACCATTTCAGGTGACTCCCTCAAAAAGCTCATCAAGAGAAGGCAAAGCAGTAATCAGAGCAAAGGGTGGCTACTTTGAAGAAACTAGAATATAAGACATGTTTTCACTTATTTCACACTTTTTTGTTAAGTAAATAATTTCACATGTGGTCCTTCATAGTTTTGATGCCCTCAGTGATAATATACAATGTAAATAGTCATGAAAATAAAGGAAAAACATTGAATGAGAAGGTGTGTCCAAACATTTGGCCTATACTGTAAGTTTGATACATCTTGATGTGATTTTGCATACATTTGCAATATCCTGACATATAGGCCCACCTGTTTACAAACTATTTAGTGCTAAAAAATCTAGCCATATCACCAAGCCCCAACTATACAGTACATTGATGTTATTAGCCACTTGACGATAAGAAGTATTTACATCCATACAATATGTGAGATTACATTTAGATTTAATTTTTTATTTTGTGATGGGTAAATGTAGAATGACAAAATGTTGGCTGGTGCACACCTGGTAGCCAAGTGTGAAGGAAAATAAAATGATGTATGGAAATTGTTAAGATTCCCACCCACTGTCAGCACCATAGACCGTTTAACGGTCTATGGTCAGCACTAAGTTCCTTAAAAGTGCAATACTTCAGTCATACAATAGACCTCTGACAGGCAGAATCTTAATTGTCCACAACAAATCAGTGTACATATTATGAACACCAAGTTTGAATATGAAATTTGGAATGGTTGTTGTCCACTTCTCTTCCCGTTCTCTCCTTATTCATAAAAATATATTTCTTTGGTGTGTTTTCTATTAAATTCTATGGATCTTAGATCTCTGGATATTGTTTGTCTCAACAATTATTGATTATCTAATTGTCTCAGGTGTTCCGTGATGACATAGCGGTTGTTGCAGCCTGTGCTTCTAGTATAAAAGATGTTGTTGTATCATATTGGTAATTTGATACCTAACACTGAATTAAAAAAAAATTCTGTGCTAACATTGTGCAGGAATTCAACCTTTTATATTACATTTTAGTCACTGAGACTACATGCTAAGGTTGTATTATTGTTGCAGGTCTTCACGCTTTCTGTTATTAGTTATCATAATCATGTGTCAGAGGACATAAGCGCTTCCTCTATTTATCTTCAAAGTTTTATCCAGCAACATGTTACTGAATGAATAGTTAAAATAACATTTTGGGAGAGGTCAAGGACTCTTCTTTTTTATTGGGAAAAGTGAATTTATTATTCATTCACTAATTTATTCATGTGAAGAAAAAAAATGTCAGATGTGATGTGTGGCTTAAAGATTACACTCTATACACCATGATCCACTCCAGCAGGTGGATCACTATTTAATAGCTACACTTGATTAATGAGGCATAGATTAACTGACGTAGATGTTTTATTCACATTCAGTGTCTTTTTGTATGTGCTGTAACCTTCATGTATTGTGCAGTACATATTACTGATTTCAATTGATGAATGTGTGAAGTGTGGCATTTGGTAATTATGAAATGGACTGGGTTACTTACACTTGAATAAAAGGGCTCCCCTGACACACAGATGACATCTTGTTCTTGAATGGTCAGAATATCTTTGGCCAAGTGTAGTCGAATATTAAACGGCTCCTCATTACCTTCTTGCATCAAATAAATCCCAGTCTTTGTCTGCGAACAGTCAGAAAGATAAAATCATTCATCATCCCTCCACGACTGAATTAACTGGCCATGAAATGTAATGTCGTTGAGAATACTCGCTGCAGGATGCATGGAAATGAAGATACAGAGTTTTGGCTGTTATTTTCTTTTTTTACTACTTTCTTTCTCAATGTTAATGGTTTTTTTTAAATAACCATATTCAGCACTGATCAATAATAATCACACATTTAGATACAAAAACACTGATACAAATGCAAATACAGGACTGCTGTATTATGGTTTAAAATAACAAGCAGACCCTCTGAGAAGCAGCTTTATATGAGTTGTGTGCTTTGTATACATTCACGCTGAGAGAACCAAATTAAATCATTTGTTTAACTGCACGTGTAAGGCTGATGCGGATGATGGCAAATTAGGAACCTGTGAAATTAAGTATCTGGAACCAAGCTCACCCTCCACATTTGAATTTCCTTGCTTCATATAAGCAAGTGTGAAGACTGTGTCTGTTTCCATTAGAACATGCTAATCCGCATAAATTTGCATTCTGCATATCCTTCACTCTCTCCCTTGCTAATTGCAATGCCTGCGCTGTCCTTGACTTAAAAAGGTCTAAATAAAAGAAGCACCTTCACCTGACAAGACTGCTAATAGAAAAGAAAGACACCAGTGTCAGCATCCTCGTCACCCAGTACCCGCCGCTTATCAGTTAACAAGACAAGTCGGTTGCGTGGTTGCTATTCTTAGACAGAGTGTCACAACTGCAGGTCAAACTTGAATGAAAGTCAGTTTATGGAGCATATTGTCTTTCATCTGTAATGAGTAATGTGAAGAATTGTGCCTCCGCAAGCAGCTGCAGCATGAGAATTGCACTGAATTGGGCATTAATTCACATTATGTGAAGTAATGTGTGAGTGTGAGACTCATTAGCTGAGCAAAATGAGGGCAGTAGTGCCATAATTGTATATAGCTGAGTGAGACAGCGTCTCGTGTAGTTGAGCATTGTTTGACCTGTTGTAGCGCTTGCATTGTACATAATTAGCCTTATCTCTGATCCTATTGTATGTCTATCTATTACCCTCACCTCCTAACATGCCTCCCTTATTATCTACATCGTCGTCTCTGATTAGGTAGTATGTGCATGACTATTTCCACAGCAGCGTATCTCTTTCTAACCCAGGGCTGAAATGAAAGGAGTAGTGGAACAAATAACCAGGGGCCCCAACATCAACAAAAAAGCCTGGTATTAAAAGTTTGCTTTTATCTGCAGTTTTTAAATTTGACGTCATTAGCATTATAAGCAACCTATCAGGCTGTTCTCATTTACTGTTCTTACTTACAGCTACAAAGAGTAATGCACACTATAAAGCCACTTAATTGTGAGCCAGGACGTGAAGGGCTGCTCTGAGGAGAAAGTCAGCATGTCACGTATTGAAAAGATCGACAAAATCCGCATAGTGAGGAGGTCGGGATGGATGGATGGGTCAAACGCACACAGGGACTTGGACTAGGAGCCGCAGTTCGTGTCCCATGTGAAGGGAAGTCAACTTTAAATTATTTTAATCGATTATATCATTTTAATGCCTTACTCCACATATGTAAGTCACAAAACTGTGATAATTTCCTAAACCTAACCAAGTAGTTTGGCTTCCTAAACAGGTTCTGCACTGCAGGGGAGTTCAGGCACACTGATCAATTGCTGGACATTTGTTGTATAACATCAAAAATTGAGCATGACTTTTTGTAAGATATCATACAAACAGTTGTATCTATTACTTTTGGCTGACCAACAAATTTGATTATTTCTTGTATCTAAACAATATTAGACCTCTTCCCCCTCTGAAAGAGGCACATAGTGTAGGGCACTCCTGCAGTCATATGGGCTAAAGTTTGTTACCAAAGCAGTAATTATGCTGACGACTTGAATCGAATGTTGAAGCAGCCATGTCGTTTTAAAAAATTAAGGTAAATTACCAAAAGAAAACAGAAAGTAAGATGCGAAAAAGAAAACAATCAGAGGGAAAGCAACTTGCTAGCAATATGTCAGAATGTTTTATCATTGGTATATAATTTCATGATAGTTAGCTGATAAGTGATGCAACACTGGCCTCAGTTTGACAAACAGCCACAAAAAGTGGATCAACTGTAAGTCCATCATAACCAACCTCTCCTTTTACTGTGGCACAACACTTGGCACAAGTTTGATTTATTGTGTGTGTTTACTTGTTAAATACCTTGTTGTGCAGGTGTGACAATGGATCTATTATAAGGGAGGGTGGAGCCACTGAGGCTGCATACAGGGCCCCATCTGTATGTGCAGTTCTAGCCGCATGCTTTCAGTGATGCTATTTCAGGCACTTGATAATCCCAAGGCTGTTTATACAATAGTAATCAATTTACTGTCAAAATATCATGTTGATTGAATCTTACCAACCTCTTCATTTGAAGTCTTGAAATCCATGTGCTACTATACAGTGAGAGATACTGCAATGGACAAAAAAGATTTAGTTAGACTGCAGAGGAAAATGCTTAATAACAAGGTCAGCTCGCTGGAGCAAAACCTTACAGCCAATGTAAACTAGCATAGTTAGCAGGTTCCCTATTTTCTGAGTTCCGAACCTAGAAAATGAAGACAAATAGATTTTTTTACTGAAATGGGCTCCTTCTATCTCAACTTAACTGTTAGACACTGACATCCCCTATGAGCAATCTTGGGAGAAAACTGGAGACCATTACGTGTTAATGAATAATTAATTAGCAAAGGTGAGAACCCAGGTATCCTAATAAATGTTTCAATATTGAATCCAGCGCTCCCAGAAATAAAGTGTGTTGCCATATCTGATGTCTTGTCAGAGTGAGCATAAAACTGGGCCACAGCGGGAGAAATTAAAATACTGACCTGAGTCGTATTTTGGTGTCAAAGAAAAGTCACAATAAATGCCACATCTTACTTTCTCTTTACAGCCAGAATATACAGTCTTGAGGAAATGCTATGCAAGAACCTCATTTACATAAACCAGTTCCACTCAGTTTTAATTAGACACGACTGCCACTTGACTGGACAAAACGAGTACAGAACAAAAATGTCTCACACTTGAATAATAGAACCTGTGCTGCAGAGGAAGTCAGAGACTTACCTCAGTAGAAAGGCCCCAAGCTCATTGTACGATGAGATCTAGCCATCAAGCAGTGAGTTGATCCCTGATCTGAGCTGTAGCAGAGGGCCTCCCCGAATCATGGTTGTCAGACTTGGGTGGTGGGAGAGCAGTGCTGTCACCTCTCCTGGCCGGCTGTGGGGTTTGAAGAGCTGGTGCTGAAGAACAGAATGAGGCTATCGTGTAAGGGTTTCCCTCCTGGCGGTCCCAGCTGCAGTAACAGAAGGAGGGTGTAGTTACGGTATTATTCTTATACTAAACCCACTTGCAGGCGAGGAGCTGCTGTTCAACACAAATTACACACAAATAAAAATTCTGTCTTTAAGGAAACCCCAAAACAGAGCTGAATATTGTTGATTCAAAGCTTCTGACTACATATGAAAATATGTAATCTACAGTTGCCAACTACACAGATGATTGTGATGTCAATCTAACTACTGCATTTATGTGGGATGGAGATCAGAAGCAATTCACAGCTTTGTTCCCCAAATAAACATCTGGTAAACAAAAAAGTAAATTCAAAAGCAAACGCAAGACTGTCAATCCCATTCTTCAGCCTGCGATGAAGGATCCTCTTAACACCTGTCAGAAAAACCTGTGGATCGGTGCGTATGAATGCCAAAATGCAATCAACTTATTTCTACTTTTTGTATGCCAAGCCTAGATTACTCTTTGAAAGTGTTTAAGTTACAACAGTAGACCCTTGTAAAATCCTCCTCGTTTGTAATGCATTGTTGGCTCGATGCTACCTTCTTGTTGAGCAGTGGCGTTAACCGCTATGATCATTGTTCTGCAGGATTAAAAAAAAAAAAAATTACAGGGAATGCATTTCAACATACATTTAATGCATAAATCATTAACTCCTGATAAAGTTAGTACTATATAAAGTAACAGTAGCCTTGATAAAACCTCACGTATTTTAAAAAAATAATTTGTTACCGTCACTGCAGATATCCTCTAGATGATGTGATATCAGATTATCATAAAGCAGCTACAAGGACTTTTTAATTGGTTATGAAACAGTCTCAATTGAATAGTTGCGCCTCTATATGACCTACATATGCAAATGAGAACATCATCGAGAAAATTGTCTATATAGTTTTCATAAATTGGAAAACGACAGAGAGAGGCAGAGAAAACACAACAAAACACCTTGGTCTCTCATTAAACAGATGTAGAGAATTGTGGGATAGGAAAGGATTCTGAAGAGTTCCTGAATGGGTCTTCTTCCTCCTAGACAGGTATTTTATTTATGAAATACATTGCAAGACATGGTTTTACGTCAATATATGAATTCAGGTTGGTAGCTTAAATAAATTTATTTTATTTTAGTTATTATTCCTACATAGTCACAAATAGAAAATATATGTAAAAGCTGCAGGCTGTCGGTCAGTGCATCATAAGGTCTGAACAACATTTTTTGTGATGGCGACAAAGTTAACTCCAGTTAAACTGACTAATTTGCGGAGCTATATATGTTGACATACTATGCAAGTCTGTTCTGTGCAGTTTGTGTTTTAGAGAGATGATTCAATTTCAATCATTATGGTGGCTGTAGTTCAGAAACTTAATGTTAATCATAGGAAATTTCTCGTTTAAGTCATTTTGAGCGGAAAAATGCCAAAAATCTGTACAGCTTCTAAAAATGTTGTGCTTTTCTTGGTCTTATCTGATTTAATAACATTGGGTTAAGAACTGTAGTTGGATGCCGTGAAGACATCACCCTGAGCTGATGATAAATGTAATAGGAATTATTATCTTTTAGAAGTATTTGACATTTTATAGAACTGAACCATGAATGAACTACTTGGCAAAGAATTCTGCAAACAATAATCAATAATTAAAATAATACACAATTAAAATAATGAGTAAAACAACAATTATTACTGCAACAAATGAGTTGTGAAATGTACTTACATTCCTATTAAGTTAAATATTAATATACAAGTATATGAAAAAAAACAAAACTGAGAAAACTATTATTGATATGTGTTTTAAAATGTATTTGGAATCCTTCATGTATTATTTTACTATGTGAATGTATGCGTGTTCCACACATTTATTATTCAAGGATTATTGACTTCAGAGATACAAGATCAGAGTTCTCAACCTTTCTCCGCCTGCCGCTCCACATCGAGCAGTCGGAGACAAGCCAGCTCTGTAATGGATGTAAGAGAAATCCTGACATCAGTTGTGGACGTGCTTTAAAAATTAATGTCTTCATGTGGTCAGCTGAAAATGTGTCTGCAGCTCTGAGATGAGCACTTTGTCTTACCAGGTGGCCTCCAGTACATCCTGTCAAGCACCAGCACTTCCTTTTATTTTTCTGTAAGAATCCATAGATTAAATAGGCCAAACCTTTTGTGCCTTTTAAGTTGAGTCAGCGTAACTCCTTTTACAACCACAGCATCAGATATTTTCAGCCCTACCAATTTGCCAAGCAATGTTTTTTCAAACAATGCACTTGTCTTTGACACAATGGCAGGAAACCGAGAGAGGAGCAGAGTTAGATTGCTTGGATGATGTGAAGATTGTAACGGGACATCTCCATCGCTTGAGGACAGCTGTGGCCCGTACACTATGATGAATGGCCATTTGTGAACGGAGATGGAGCAGCTGTTCATAGAGTGCTGCAGCAAATATAGGTTTACTACTCAAAAAATTTAGATGGGTTTCACTTACTGTACTGTTCACTTGGTACTGCAACCCGGAACATATTGTGCCTGGGAGTGCAGCTTTTTAATTTGGCGAGTGATGATAGCAGACATGTTACTCAAAAGAATCCTGCCTCAACATAAACAGTGAAATTTCACAGGATCTGCTCAGTTTATGTTATGAAAACATGACATTTCTAATGCATGCTGCCAAATTCTTCTGTAATGTACACCTTCCTTTAATATTTCTGTAGAGAACACAGAACGAAGAATACTAATCATGATTACTAATTTATTTTTTACTCATTTTGTCTTTTTCCTCCCAAGAAATGAATTCTAGAGAGGCAAAATGGGTGTATTTTTCTTCCATACATCAGTTATGAGCAGGCCTGTTGTCCAGGTGAGTTCAGAAGGATACAGATGACCCCAACCACTGCAAAGGGTTATGTAACTAGAGCGGGTTGGATTAGGGGCCCAATTTGGAAAATGTTGTCCCCGTCCATAATTCCTGACAACGTGCCTGGTTCTGAGGAATTGTAGATTTATCCTAATTAGGAGAGAATGCCTTTGTTCAAGGTTGCAGGATTTAGTTGGGTTGTGCTCTTTGTGTGACAACATATTATTATTTCTATTGTTGTTGCTAATCTATTCTTACTTTAGTTTCTCTGTACTTATTTTGTAGAAATGTAAGTTAGATGTATGTATGTATGTATGTAGAGATCTTTATGTCTCAATCTATAGCTGTGTATTTGCCTGGGTTTTTGTGTCTGTTTGCATTGATCTGTTTAGATTTTGTATCTCTGGGGTTTAACATACAGTACGGCCTGTTCAGTGAGTGAGAGTGGCAAAAACAGAAAATGTTTTTAGTATTCCTCACTTGGCTTCATGGCTTAAGCAAACAATCACTTTCAATATTGATGATTATTTATTATCTGCAGATGATTTTCGATAAGCGGTTGAGGATTTGGGCAATAAATATCAGAAAATAGAGACAAAATTATCAAATAGTCCTACAGCTCAAGGGGAATAGTAAAAATTACTTATTTTGTCTGACCAATACTTCAATATATAATTGAGCAAAGATAAATGTACTATAATGGAAAAAACTGAAAATACCTACATGTTTTAGAAACTGGAACCAGTGATTTTTTTATGTAAAAATGGCACATTTTTGTTGGGCTTTTTCATGCAATTATAAAGCTCAAATTATAATGATTATTTTCTTATATAATGGTTTGGTCTAGAAAATGTGAGGGAAATAGTCCATCAAAACTTCTATGAGCCCAAACATCTTCAAATATCATGTTTTATCTGACCAACAGTCCTAAACCCAACAATGTTCAATTGACAGTGAAAAGCAGCAAATCATCCCATTCAAGAAGCTTGAACCAGTGAGTTTGGTGCTTTGTCTTTTGCCGTTTGATTATCAAAATTATTGCAGGTTAATTTTCTGTTGAATAATTGTTTCAGCTCTACATGGCTTTAATCTAAAGAATAGTGTTTAAACGTATGTGGTGTGCAAGTTCCCTGTCACCTGATAATTCTTGACACATTAATAAAGTCAACCGTCACTCACTCCTGCAGTGAACGGCTCATGGAACGAAGCAGCTTGAACAGTTTTGTATTTGCAGAGCACATCTTGTGTTGAAAAGCGCCTGTTTTGTGTGCTACTAGAAGTGCTACTTATCCTTCTTTGCTGTCAGATTAAGTTCAATATGGATCATTTCGACAAGATAAAGTATCACATTTTCAATTCTTTTAAAAAGTATTTATCAAAAAATAAAGTATTTCACTACCTTGTAACTCAATCGATACCTGAGCCCCGGCAACCGCCAATGGGGCTCTCTAGCCCAGATGCTCATGAATGATAGGAGGAGTAAATTAGGGATGAACACATTTATAGACTGAACTCTTGACCGTCCGGACTATGATGTATGTTTTTTGGCAACAGGAAGCCTCTAAATATCAGGTGGCTGCCAACTTAACTCAGCGAGAATTATTTCACAATCGTCACAGATATATTGCTGGATATCAGGGAGCAGTGATAGACATACGCAAGACATTAAACTATAGCTAGAGGACACTGGTCCTGCACCATATTTGATACTGTCGGGCTCCTTAATTAGATTTTAATCGTTCTTTTCTTTAACATATGACATAATAGGGCAGCGCCCGTGGATAAATGGATTGGGCAAGTCAAGCATGTTATCTTACATGAGGTTCTTAATTAAGTTCAACAGATGAACGTGAAGCCGTTGCACTACATTGAATTACATAATTCACTCTCTTAATTATAATTTATATGTATACATATTTAGTAATTTTTTGTAATTCAACCAATGAGGCTCAAGCAGGAAAAGACTTGGGGGCCTGGAAATGGCACCATGCTGTGTGTAGAGTACATGAAAGGATTAAAAAGCTCAGCATATTGCTAAAGGCTATAGGCTACGTTGAAATGAAGCTACACAGTCAGGGCACATCTGCTCACTTACTAAATATAAAGTAGGGAAATGTAGAACTGTCTCTCAATTGCTCAGGCAAATTATTTATGGATTCAAACTGTGTGACATGAAACAAATGACTGTCTTGGGATATCATTTAAGTTTTGTAAATGCATGGACCTTAAATAGCAGTGCATTTGACTGGAGATTAAAGCAGTATTCAGAAACTAATGAAGTTTATGTTTACTTTATTTCCTAGAAAATTTGCATGATTCCCTTAGGGTCATTTATAGCTGCAAAATGGGAAGTATTTGCCTGAAAACTTACAATATCAGACATATGTGAGGCTACAACTACTTTTCATTATTGACTATTCTGCTGATAGTTTTTTGATTAATGGTTGAATCATTTAGTCTTTTAACATGAGAAAATAGTATCCATCACAATTTCTTGGAGCTCTAATTAATTTTTTCGTTGGAACAAGAGTTCAAAACGCAAATTCTACTTAATAAAACAGAAAACAGCAGCAAATCACAAATGACAAATCAATTCTCCAAACAGTAAAGAGGTTACATTTATATATCTGTTAATCTACCGATTGTTTCAGCCCTTAATAAATTCTTCACAAGTGCTTGTTGTGTGTTCACTTCTAGTAAAGTGCACAGAAACATATGACGGCTGTTCAGTCTGTTCTGCTGCTCTCGGCTATTTTACTATTCACAGGTTGAATAACTTTGTTCAAAGGAAACACAATAATGCAATTTATAGCATAGAAGAAGACTGCCTTCCATCAGGGTTGAGTTGCTTCTCTAGCATTCTGTCAAGGCAGCGTTGCTTAACAAATAAGTAGACTCTCCACATTTATCAAATGTGACCTAAAATTGTCTGGCCTGGGCTACTTACATGTTCAAAGCATAAAAGATTTAACAGAAATGCAGTGTTGGAGCTATAGGTGTTAGATGGTCTTGTATGTTAAGCAACGTGCTGGTATCATAAGTCATCATGTGTAATCTCACCCCTTATTGCTTTACTTAGGGCAGTGATCACTTACGTGTAGCTCTCAGTGTGTTGGTCTATGTTGCAGTCCTGAACCTCTAAATCAGATGGGCTGGTACACGAGGCGCATATAAATGAGAGTTGTGTCTTCTGTCTTCCCCGGCATGAGACTTTGGTGTGCATTTGCTTCATTAGCCATCAGTCTCCTCTAAGACAGACTAATGGTTTTCTTGTTGCATGACAGTAAGTGACTTTGTGGCACAGACTCTGTACTCTCTGAGAGAGATATCCACACTTTTTTGTTTGTGCAGCTCATACATCACACTGTAATAAAAAAGCATATGGCTTCTCCTCTGTGAATTCAACATCTGGAGCAGTTTGTATGGTTGGTCGACCAAACAGTTGCTATAAAAGCCCCAAAGAAACATCAGGTGTGATACATTTGCCACTCTGCTGCCGGGCTCCGGGGCTAGATTGTAATGAAGATGTCCAGCTCTACAGTGACATACTGTAGGCTCTCCTAGCTGCCCTTTCGACAGAACAATCGCTGCAGGGAAATGTTAAAGGACCGCTCTATTTTGAGGACTGTTTTCTTCACATGCACAAAAAATCTGCAACGTCATGTTTTAGTTTCTACCTTTTACTCCCCTGGAACTCATTGCTACTTTTTCTTTTTTTTCTGCCAGCCTTGTCAAGTTCTTTTGTGCAGCCTTTTCAGCACAGCCCTCATTTTCATGATCAAAATAGGTCAGTGAATGAAGCCACATGATATTAAGAAATTAATTAATTAATTCTTCCCTCAAAGCAATGACAGTGCAACCCTTGAATATTCCAAACAACACTTTGAATGCATTAACATACATATTTGATGTCACTGTGTACATTGTCTGCTTCCAGTAATGCCTTCAGGACAACATATACCCTTGTGTGTTTTAAGAGATTTGACTAATTTGGATTCTTAAACGACCCGATGGGATTCAGTTGCAGGAGAAACAGCAAATTATTGATTACTTAAGTAAGGAAGACAAAGTGTGGAGGAACTCTTTGTTGTGCAGTGTAGACATTGTTTCCAGATCATGATCGATGCCAGTGTGCTTTAGATTGTCATTATATTGGGTAAAACTTAGTGGCAGTCTCCTTTCTTCCAATTATCAGTAGATACAGACTAAAACCCATTATGGAGGATTCAAACAAGTTGTCCCTGGCTCTCTTTCCTCTTTCACCCATTTGACATATTGACCGGACATGACTGACACCATTTCACTCAGGCCTGAGTTTGTGCCAGTGTACCGCTGTCACTTGGCAAAACGGCTATTTGATTTAGGACATAAGCAGAAATATGGGGGGAGGGGATGCGTGTGCTAGGGCATAAAATTGTCAATGACATGTCAACGTCTTTCCCTCTGTGGGGAAGTGAGACCTCCAGTACATCAAACCGATTGCTCCTGACCTATGACCAGCTAATGGACCTGCTCCCCTCAGCTCAGCTGGACTCAGCATGTGCTTCTACGAGCACAGAAATCATTGATGGGAAGTCTGATTTCTACATCTCACTGGGATTCTTAGATACAAAGTGATTGCCTTTCATCTTGCAGCCCATAAGGAGAAAGAAACAGACACGTGCATATGTGCACCCTGCCAGACCAATTTACAGTTAAAGAAGCAATATGAATTCTGTGAAACACATGAGAATTCAGTTTTCTGTTAGGCTATAAAACACACTGGACCAGCAGCAGCTGGCTGTGTTGAAATACTCTTCAGGTTTATTACAGATGGACGTTGCCTTGATGCTTTTTCAAAGAAGAAGCTGCAGAGGAGTGATTTGTAAACTTAAAATGGCCTATTTTGTAAAAAATAAACCTATGTTGTACATTATTGGCATCCAGTGCAGAGAGTTCTTTAACGCTGCTGAATAGGACTATGGATGAAAAGAGGTCTGCTGCCACTGCCTTGGCTGGAGGAACTGTGGGTGCTGCTGTGTAGGCTACCTGCACTGAGGCAATGTGAAGGTTTCTAAAACCCCACATATCCCCTAAAAATCCTACAATAATGAAAGGGTGTTTCATCATAATGACCATTATAAGTGAAGTGTTCAGCTCAGGGTATCACACAAAATGTGTCTAATGGCGATTGGGATGTTTTATTATCCCAACCGGATCATATAGGCTAGGTGATTGGTACATCAGTCTTGGTGCGCAGCATTAAGGCAGATTACGTCTCAAAAAAGTACATTGTAAACGGATTAATGTTTCGTTTCATGGGTGATTGGCATAATAATTAACTACCTACGTTCGTCGTGGACTGTATTAGGAGGCAGTGTAAATGTAAACCAAAAAAAAAGGTCTATGAGCCTTACCTGATTTTCTAGTAACAGGTGGTGATGTTTAAGATCCTTTGCAGTCCAATCCCTTGAGTGACGAGCTTTCTTATTTTAATTTATGCAAGGGTTGTTAAAACATCTCTGCGAAATCACAATGTATCCCTTGTGGCAGCATCGCCCACACGGCATCCTGGTCCACTACACTCTGTAGCGATGTGCACAAACCGACAGAAAAACAGCCCGCACTCGCACAGAAAAACAGATTTGTCCATATTTCCTGGGGAACGGCGGTTTCAGGGATTCCTCTTCGTCGACATCTCTGGCAGAGGGTCCAGTTTCACAGCTCCGTGTCTGTCTCTCTCTTGCATCTTGCTGCCAAAATGACTGAAGCTGGAAATCACATGCGACTGGTTTAACGCGCGCGTCAATCGACTTCGTTTACCCAAGGCACCCGCACAACTCTGGATCCATAAATATTACATGGTTTACTTTTTTACTGTTTCTAGGGACGTCTACTCCTCTTTCCCTCGTAACACCCGTGCTGAAGAAGACGCACAAACATCTCACAAAGCGTTTTTTCACGCCAATTACATTTACATGCACTGCGGTCCTCTCTCTGTGTTTGTGTGTGTGTGTGTGTGTGTTCACTCGGGATTCATACCAAGGTTTACCCGCTTACACATGAGATCTGCGGCAAAAAGAAAGAAAAAGAATATTTGATTTGTTCCAACGCAACGCCCAACATCAAAGTTATTTTCACATTAAAGGCCAGTGAGTGTGAATGCATGTTACAACTTCCCTGAGCTAAATGGCATTTAAAAGAGAAACTATAGCATGGGTGGATTTTTCAGTCTTTGCAAAATCAGACTCTCATGACTCTATCGTCAATTAAAACATCTTTGCATCTCTCACACACACACACACACACACACACACACACACACACAATGTAAGCTGCAGTCACTCAGTAGTATTTGCACTATTTCCCTGTGGCCTTCGCGTGAGCAGCTGCATGAGTTGACCAGGTGCACCTCATTTCCCATGCTGTCATCATGCCAGCTAAGGAGTCCCACTGTTTCCCTACCTGATGCAAGTCACTGTTCCCACCTATGCCAAGCTGCATGTCACAGACAGCCCTTATTCACAAACTGAGGTGCACATGCAACATCTAAGTTTATCTGATTCTGAGTCTGACAACCCAACACAGACCATCTCTCTTATTCTGAAAGGGTTGTTTAATCAAAGGAGAAAACCTCTGCAGCTCTTGACCAGTAAGGCTTATTCTGCTTCCTGTTGGCGCTGCAGCTTACATCATGTGCTCAGTGTTGTTTGCTGGTATGATTAAATGGAAGGGCTCAGTCACATCACACTTCCCTTTACAACAGCAACCTCTCTGAGTGTAATTCCACTGTGAGGCTCTCCACCCCTGGCCTTCCTAGGCTTAACTGTGATCCATTAGCAAACCAAAGTTAATTCACACCCAGATATAGCCTTCAGGTCTCACCAGAGGCATTGGAAGAGTACTACAGTACCTTTAACCAATCTGACCTACATGTATCTGTTGGATGTTCCTGATCTGATGCAGATATTCTGGATTGAGATCAGCACCAATTCTGAGCCTAGAGTTAAGTGTTTTCACTATCAGTTACGTAAATTTGATGACCGGCTGCCTCAACCGACTGTGTTCTCTTGATACCTTTTACAGTTTTGTTCAAAATAATAGCAGTCCAACATCACTAACCTTATAAATCATAGTTTTTGGTGGAAGGAGTATTTTTCCATGGCAAATAATTTACTAGTAAGTGTTGTAGAGTCATAGAAAACCAACAGACCCAACAGTAATGACATGCATGCTGCTCATTCTGTGTGACTGAATCTGTAATTGAAAGGGGCATGTTCAAAATAATGGCAGCATTGTGTTCAATTAGTGAGGCGATTGATTCTGTGAAGAAACAGGTGTCAATTATGGACCGTATTTAATGAAGAAAGGAAACAAATGTTGTGCATGCTGGTTATAGTGCATTTCACACTAAAATACTCAGCAAAATTGGTCGTTCCAGAAATTGCTCTGAGAACTTTGATTAAAAAGTTAATTGGAGAGGGGAAATCATATAAAGAAGTGCAGAAAATTATTGACTGCTCAGCCAAAATGATTTAAACTGTCTTGAAATGGCCTCCACAGGCCTGAATGACGTGGGAAAAAAACGCTCAACTATGATTCGAATGAATCGAAGAACAGTCAAAATGGCAAAGGCTCAACCAATGATCAGCTCCAGGAAAATCAAAAAAGAATTAAATTTACCTGTGAGTACTGTTACGATCAGAAGAAGGCTTTGTGAAGCAAAGCTATCAGCTAGAAGCCCACACAAAGTCCCACTGCTGAAAAAAAGACGTACTGAATAGGTTGAAATTTCATAAAAGGACAAATTGACTGGCCAAGGGGACTGATGAGAGGACTGATGAGAGCAAAATTGTTCTTTTAAGGTCTAGGGGCTGCAGACAGTTTGTCCGATGACCCCCATGCACTGAATTCAAGCCACAGTACACTGTGAAGACAATGAAGCATGGTGGTGCAAAAATCCTGTAATGGGGATGTTCTCATACTGTGGTGTTGGGCCTATTTATCACATATCAGTGATCATGGATCAGTTTCACTACATTAAAATACTTGAAAAGGTCATGTTGCATTATGCTGAAGAAGTACTGCCTTTGAAATGGGTAATTCAACAAGACAATGACCCAAAACACACCAGTAAGCGAGCAAAGTCCTGGTTCCAGGTGAACAAGATTGACATTATAGAGTGGCCAGCCCAGTCCCCGGACCTCAATCCTATAGAAGACGTGTGGGGTGACATCATAAGTGCTGTTTCTGAGGCACAACCCAGCAATGCAGAGGAATTGTGGAACGTAGTTAATTCGTCCTGGGCTGCCAGACGTTGGTCAACTCCATGCCACACAGATGTGAAGCAGTTCTCATAAATAATGGTTTTGCAACTAAATATTAATGCAGTGCTTTATAGTAAAGCCAACCCTTAAGACATTTTTCAGTTTCAATGGTATATATTTGAGTTTGTTAAGAAAAATGCAAATACTGCTACTTTTTTGAACAGCGTAATAGTCTTTTTTCTTTACTTTCTGTAAAGGTATAACACACAAACTTTTTTAAACACACTGCTTTTATTCTGAAAAACAATTGTAAGTATCCCAATGACTTCACACAGTGAGATACAGAGATTTTAAATTTGTAAAAAAGAGTGGACTGCTATAGGATCGGTCTTCCTCTTTAACACACGCCCTGAGTTGAGGTATCAAAATTGGCACCAGAACAGGAAAAAGTTGGATTGGTGCCTCCCTAGAAAACACATTCTTAATCAGCATGTTACTATGAATGAAGGGATCCTATATTACCAAAAATAATCTAATGTTGGATTTTGGATGTGGATGTTGTAGTCACATCTGAAAGTTGTCTTTAACCCATCTGACCTCCTGTACTTAAAATAGTTATTACAAAAGTTAAATGTTCACAAAGACATTCACATACCGACAGACACACTATTCATACAGTATGTGGATTAAAAGTGAACAATGGCTGTGCAGGGGAGGTAAGGCGCTAAAAGCTTACACAAAGATGGCTCCTAAAATCTGTGGGCCAGGTAAGTGGGGTTGCATTAGGCAATTACAAAGAAAAAATGAAAAAGAAATGAAGAAATAATTACTTCTCAGTCCAGTTGTTCATCAGTAAACACTGTTATTAGGAAATTTACAATGTTTGGTGAAGATGTTACTTTTAAAAAGATGATGAATGATGGAAAATATGCAAAAATGAATTCAACATCGTCTGTTTGTAGATGAAAATGAAACCACATTGGTGGAACATGAAAGAAGATGATGTCTAGACTGTCTGGGGGACAACACCTGGATGTTGCATTGACCAGCTGCTGCTACCTCCTCACAAAAGCAAATGTTACCATTTTACCTGTGCTTGACCAGAAATCAAAAGCATGTTTATGTTTTAATTGACCACATTTTTGCTGGAGTTACACTTTCCCGCTGTGACACAACGCAGGGCCAAGGATACACAGCTTCCTCTCTGTTAATAAATTTCTGAGTTCACAAACTACAGCCTCTGCTTTTCAGAATTAGTGATATAATTTAAGCCTGCACACTGTGCTTTCACTCCCCTTTCATTACTGTCAGTAGAACAGCATCCACACGTTCTGAATGCAGAAAACAGTACTGAAGCATGAAATCTGCAAGACAGCATTTTTTTCACCTGGTCATGCATGGTGTGCTTCTCTTAGATATTGTTTGGTTGGAGGGTAATATTGATGTTGAAGTATTATCTTTTACGGTACACAATGTTTTCTGCTGGATCACCACCAAACACCACTCCTCACATATCCTACATCACACTGAATGTGTGACAGTAGCCGGCAGTTGTTATGCACGGATAACCTTCCCTTCCCTTTATAATCCAAGCGGGCACAAAGGGAAACTATTCATGATCTGCAATTATATTTTCTAGATAAGATAAGCATTTCACAATTAACTTAAGGCCTGCCCCAGACATAAGGAGCTTTTCATATCTGCTGACCTAGCCAATCAATCTACTCCAGGAGCTGCTTTGCAATATCACCATAACTACGCCTTTGTGTTTCTTTTTCCCCCTGCCTTGTTACTTTTAGACGTTCAACTCCTGGCCCTCTCAGATAAATTGAGTTGAACACAAGGGGGCGTAGACTGCTTAGTTTGCCTCTCCTTGTCCAGTTCAGCTGCTGCTGCAGCAGGGATAAATCTTATTATGGTATCATGTCTGACCTTGAGAGGAAACTACTCTTAAATTTACATTTCAAGTAGGAATGCTTTATTGCATTATTGGTGAGGAAATCTGTGGCTTTCTTCACACTCAACTGCATTAGGAAGGGCCATCCTCTGGCTAAGCCACAGAATAACAATGTGGATGGCAACATTGGTCCAGTTGTTGGTTTGATCATGAAGTCACCGATTTGTTTGTTCAATAGATTTGTGTGTATAGGAAATGTGTATGAATACAGATGATAAATCGTCCTTCAATCATGTTGTTATCTTCATCATCAACAGTTCTGGTGTTGGTAGTATTTTCATATTCAAAAATGCCACCCATACTAGATAATCAAGTCCCCAGAGGTATACAATCATCAGTAACACCAAGCACACTGTGCCGTGATTGCATTAGCACTGGCATCTGAAAAGATCCTGTCTATCTCACCCTGCACCTCGTTCTCATTTTCTTCGTTTTCTTCCTTGCACTTAACTCTTCTCTCTGCAGTTGCTGGAGTTTTTAAACAAACCAAAAAATACATGCTCTGCATATTTTTTGTTTAATTTAGGTAACTCTGCTGTCGACATTTGATGCCATGTCCACTTGCATCCTTGCTACACACACAAGTCTTACACAAAGCACCTGCCTTGCTGAAGTAAATGGCACCAAACCAGTCCCTTATGTGCCCCTATAGGCTAAAAGCGCATTTTAAACTCAGTGGTAAAAGCGAGATTTAATTGGTTTGAGGTCCCAGTATATGTAAATGGTAGAGGGTGGCTCCTCCCATGCACCTGATGGGGAGTATTTACAGCTCTTTACAGCTACTCACTGCACTGTTTCCAAGAGCGCAGCGCCGCACCATGACACTCACTGGACATAAGCATTAAGGATTTCCGTCTTCACAAAGTAAACTCGCCGCTCTATTTTCCAAGAAAAAAGTTTGCCAAAAGTTTTCCACTTGTTTTCCAAGATGCCACGCTCCTTTCTGGTCAAGAAACATATAAACTCAGCAAAGAAGCCAAATTATAGTGAGCTGGAGAGCCCAACAGGTAAAGTTTTCAAAGTAAAGGACCTGTTCGACTTTAAATGTTAATGTTCTTACATGTAGTTGGGGTTCTTTTTTTATTGCAAAAGTTTGGAAACTTTATTGGCCGGCTTTGAAATCTGTGTTGTTCACTCCTCAAGCGATGACAGCCAGCACATGACCGTTTTACTTTCTTTATTTGCAGTGTTCATCACGCCGCACATCTACAGGGGTCTTCCCCTGCCTGTCATCCCCCAGCCGGAGATCCTGAGCCCGGCAGCGTACAGCCCCATCACAGTGTGGACTACCAGCAACTTGCCGCTGTCTCCGCTCCCCAGTGACCTCTCCCCCATCTCTGGATACCCCTCATCGCTCTCAGACACATCCTCTAAAGACCATAGTGGCTCTGAAAGCCCGAGGAGTGATGAAGACGAGCAAATGCTGCCCAAACTGATAGACCCTCACGGAGTGGACGCAGAGAAATTCCAATGTAGTTTGTGTAGCAAGTCCTACTCCACGTACTCTGGACTGCTCAAGCATAAACAGCTGCACTGCGACGCCCAAACGAGGAAATCCTTCAGTTGTAAATACTGCGAGAAGGAGTATGTGAGCCTGGGAGCTCTCAAAATGCACATCAGGACTCACACGTTGCCTTGTGTTTGCAAAATATGCGGGAAAGCTTTCTCCAGACCGTGGCTGCTCCAAGGACACATCAGGACGCACACTGGTGAGTGGATGGGGGAATAACAGTTAGAAGGGCCTTCTATGTGAAGAGGCAGAATGGGCTTTTGCAGGCACACACTAATTGTGTTCAACTTAGTACATGATTGCACAGCCTTAAGACCAGGTTTCACATTTTACAACAGTTTCGTAGTGAGGCTGATATTGCTGTTATTGCTCTCAGAATGGTATTACTTTCTGTAGGTTTGGCTGTGTGTTGAAAAGAAAAATATTGCTTTTTTTGGACAAATGTCACAATCAACACAATTCAGCAACAGAATAGAATGCTTTTGTTTTTGCGCACTGTGTTGCAACCAGCCAAAATGAATAGGCCAATAGATGCCTGTAACATTTTTGGTCACATATGTTTGTGTACCATCTTTAACTGTGTTTTCTTTCTCATTTCCCCCACGACAGGAGAGAAGCCATTCTCTTGCCCTCACTGCAACAGGGCGTTTGCAGACAGGTCCAATCTCAGGGCTCACCTACAGACCCATTCGGATGTGAAAAAATACCAATGCAAGAACTGCTCCAAAACCTTCTCCAGGATGTCTCTCTTGCACAAGCATGAGGAATCTGGTTGTTGTGTAGCACACTGAACTGGGATACTTGTCCACTACCAGAGAATAAAAAAAAACTCTGTTGCTTCTTTATTTTTCCAGAAGAACTGTCAGGGAATCACATCGAAGGGGGTTTGTTCCCAAATATGCAGACTTTTTTCTTCTTCTAGGAACAGTCCATTTCATTTCAGAGTGAAAAATAGCTCTGTGCTCTGTGCTTTGAGTTTCAAGCAGTGTTTCTGTGATTGCGATTGTGTCGAGCTTTTTTATGCCATGTACTCACCTACCTGTGCTATTCATGCACTTTCCTGCATGTCTAGAATGATTTATACGCCTTCACAATGTTATCTGCAGTGTTTTGTACAAATGTCTCTCAATGGCTGTTATGCAGTCCTCCACTTTTCTTTATACGCACCACACAAACAATGCCAAAAGGCGCATTATGAATGACAGTATACATATAACTAGAGGAATACTGAAGCCATTGTTACTTAGGGAACAAGTGCAAACTTATTTTTAGGGTGAAATATTATAACGTTTTTGCACATAGGAAACAGTTTGCCAGCACTCAAACCGCAAAATACATTTTCTCAAGTGCCTCAGTTTTATTTGGCAATAATATGTATTATTCAACAACAGTTTCCTGTTATATTTTTATATATTGAATGTAAGCGTGACTGAGATGATTGTATATTTACAGTAAAAACTGTGATGCTGAATGATTTTGATATTTTCATATTTTCATGACACTTTAAGAAATAAAGTTTCATGACATTTTGTTATAATTTTTGGCATCCTCCAAGTTGCTTTTCATCTGTGAAGCCTTTGGTGTATGATTGGCTCTTTCAGCAGGACTCAGCAGCATTCAGTGATTGTTACCCGCTCTCAATGGCATAACTTGCACAAAAGAAAATGACATTTAATACAGCTTGCACCATCTCATGTTATGCTTATGTAAAAATGAGGAGAGATGTGACTCTGCTCTGAATCAGGCCTGAACCTGTTCCTTGTGAACCTGTCCAGACATCAAACAATCTTGAAATTTAACACATACTAGCTATATTGATCTCCACTCACTTGTTATACCCTTTGAGGGCCCATGACTTTCTTTACCTAAGTGTGTGTAAGGTTTAAATGCAAGAGTGTAGTTCTCTTTAGAAAGTAATACTAATATCATGTCATCAATATATGTAACATGAGGAAAAGGTTTTTTTTTGTAATCTTTTCAATCATAACAATCAGTGCAGGGGCACAGGGAATTCCAATTTTAATATGTTTTCACAAAAAGCTCAAATTTGCATTTGCTTTGACAACCTCCTTGGATTTCTGGGATGCTTGCCATCGAGGATTAAATAGACTTCCTCAGGCTACATTTTATTGTCTTTCACCATATTCTGTCTACTTTAGAGCACAAAAAGTGCAACGCCTGAAGGGATACAGTCAAAGTTGAACTCTTTCTAACAAACCCCAGAGTGTGTTCCCATTTGCCCTAATGCCCAAAAGCTGCTGACCTGAAAGATGTGATCTGACAAATAGACACTTGTTTTTCTCGCACCGAGGGGCTGAACTCCCCTGTAGGTAGACACTCTTCGCTGTGAGTCATCATCGAGCTATTCCAGGTGCTCACAGCCGCACTGTGGGTCGGGCCAGGTGGCTCCAGGGCTCTCCAGCAACTTCACTGAAAAGCAGGTGCAACCAAGAGGATACAAACCACAGCCACCGGTCCACTGCAGAAACCTCAGCCATGACCTAATGTGGAAACATTACAAGCAGCAGGTCCTATTATTCAGATCATTTGCCTCATAAAAGGAAAGTGCCATCGAGAGGGCACTCTAAACTCTAATAGTGACACTGTTTGTCCTCACTCATTTATATGTTTTATTCCACGGGCAACACTTTATCGTACAAGTGTCAGAGAGGAATAACAATGAATGCATAACGCCAATTAGTTTCATAATCTTGTGAGATTTCCCCTTTTACAACAATAATTAACTGCATGACTGATTTCTCAGATTACAACAACATGTTAAATGCTTTCCCCTCCAACATGAATATTTGATGATAGTGGGAGGAGAAGGGGAGGGGAAGCAGCAGGAACTCATTTGTTTTAAAGCATATTTCTGTTGGAGGATGTGCTAAAGAATGTGAGATCAAAAATTTGTTAGGTGGGGAGGCTGTTAATAGTCACACTCTCATGTGTAAGTTGTGAATCCCACAGATGCCAAATGCAGGTGGATAGACAGTGGGTGTTTTGCAATTAGATTAAAAAAAGAACAATCTCTGTGCTGAACTACTGTGAAGATAAGATTAAATTTGATTTGTTCATGCCCAAGAGTCAACTAGAGTGAACTTATTTTTTGGCCTTAATTGAGTTGTTTGTTATAATCAGTGCAAATAAAATACAATTTTGCCCTAGTTTACTTTACTTTAGCTGTCCATTCATTGTATTTGGCTGGGAAATATTGCAAAGATAAGGAGAATTTCAATCTGTTCTTTGCCAAAAATCAACTAAAATGAACATATTTTAGACCTAAATAAAGTCATTTATCGTTTTCAGTGCAAATAAGAGCTGCAACTACTGATTAATTTAATTATCTATGACTAATGATTGTTGTCTCAATTAATTGATAAAATGCAAGAATATTGTGAAAAATACCCGAAATATCCCAAGGTGATGTACTCAAATTGCTTGTTTAATTCGACGGTCAGTCCCAAACCCCAAGGATATTCAGTTCATTTTTGTATATGATAAAGAAATGCAGCTAATCCTTACATCTGAGAAGCTGAAAAAGAATAAATAAAACAATTAATGAATTGATTGCAACATGATGGTTGCTGATTCATTTTTTGTCAATCAAATAATTAATGAATCGCCTAATCATTGCAGCTGATCTGCAAATAAAATCAGCTTTTGCCACTTTACTTTAGCTGTCTATACATTTTATTTGGCAGCTATTCATTTTTGATTTTTTACTCTTATTAAAGCCTGCATTCATAATATTCTTTTTTTTATCATGTATTTTATGTTACATATGAAATAAATGTCCTCACTCTGCACATATTGGTGCTTGGAGGTGACATAAAAATCCAGAGCAGCCTCAGAGAGCAGTTGGTTGGATGTAAAGGAGGGCACAGCCCTCAGAAACCTGCTGACTTAATGGCGAATCAGGGAGTATGGTTCCTTTATGACCATCAAGTGGAACAAATAAAGTTAAGGGCGTCCTCTATGGTCTGATTGTCCTAGCCGGGACGTGAGCCCCAGCCCTCCTCTCTAACCCCACCACATCAGAAAGGAGATGATTGTGTATTCCCCTGTACTCCGAGCGCCCGGAGGAATGTTTGCCTTTTTATTGAGCTCCCGCATCTTGTTAAAGACTATTCTCTTTCATTTCAGTTGTCTCCTCAAGTGACTGGGTAGCTACTTAGAACGGCTCTGCTTTTCAGCTGGAGGTGCATATTCTCCAGATAATACTGTTTGCCTCTAATTGAATGGTGTCCTTTGCATCGGCGCTCTGTTTGTTGATAAATTGGGTTTATGCAGATCGAGCGAGCATAATTTAATCACCGGGGAAGATGGATTCTTCTGAAGTTTTGCTGCTGTCCTATAGTCTTATGTGTTTATCTCATTAAAGTGAAAAAAGGTTTACTGGGAAGGGGTAGAACATCTTTAGAGAAATTGCATTTTAGTTAGAAAAAACAAGGAGCCGACCAGCTGTTTGATGTGTGGCAGCCTGTAGTTGTGAACTGAGAAATTGTGGCTGACCCTCTATGTAGGTCAGAAATGATTTTTGTTGGGTGTGTCATTACAAGCACTGAAGTGAAGAGTCCAGCAGAGACAGACGAGCCTGTGTTGTCTTAATCAATAGCTCTGCAGTCTCTTTTTGTTGCCTCCTTGTTGAGCAGAGGTCAGCTGTCAAAAGATCCTGTGATTATATTTACTTGATTGTATTTCCTCCTAATGTTCAACCCCATGACCACAGCTGTAAAAGATAATCTCTGTAAACAACACAGCCCTTTATGACCACAGATGATTTGATGGACTGCAAGTCGTCTATTTTTCTTGTATCTAGCACAAATAAGTTGTACATTGCACATAGAACACTATATAGTTGCAATAGTTGATATAGAGATTAGGACAAATTAATTAAGTGTTCATTAATGTATTCAAGCAGTGGACTATTTAGAGATGGATGTAGGAGTATTTGTTTGCAGCAGCAACAACTACAAGTCAACATTATTGGACAAATTCTGAATGAACACTTAAAATGTGCTTTTTTCTGCTCATAACAATGGAGTTTCATAAAATAGTTATTAAGTGTTTATATATTGTTATTTATTTGAAATTGGGAAGGTTACAGTGAAGTATTAACAGAAAACCCTGTGACAACGTATTTTAAACATTTTCTAAACTGTAATCTTTATCATTAGTTGCGAAATATGATAAATTACACTTAACTTGGATAACTTGACTCTTGCGGTTCAGTCATGTCTTTTCGATTTGAATTCCATGTAATTTTTCTTTCAGATGTTTTTTTATCATGATTTGATTTTTTTTCAGTAAGATTACAAAATGTGCAAGATGTGCTGGGTTATGCACATATAGGCCTGTTTTTTAAATAGGTGACCAGCATATAACCACATGACTTGATTCATTTGGATTTTATCTTCTTCAACATACAGCTCTCCAAAGTTCAGTCTTGAGTCCCTTCCCTCCACTTCTCGATAGAGACCATCCAGGCAAATACTGTTTTCAAAGAGTCCTCTCCGTTGCATTTTCAGGTGATGCTGGACAGAAAGAGTTTTCAAATAAGGTACCTTTGAATGGTTGTCATTTACACAAACTTGTAAGGAGAGTTGGATGGGAAGCTGCTGTCACACTAAGTGGGGAGAGCCGGCTTTTATTTTGAATAATGATGATGTCATTCTTTGAATGGCGGATGCAGCAAATTGATAATTTTTGTATTATTTGAGACATCAGAGCTGCCTTTGACACCGTTGATTATATTTGAAATTGTTGCCATAAGCACTGGGTAGTATTACCTGCCCTGCATACTGATTAATTTCCATCCACGTCAACAGAAACCTTTATTGCACCAACTTCAAATGTTACGTTAACAATTTGGAGGATTGCCATTCAATTTTGTTCAGACATTAATGTCCTTCTCAGGTTGAATTGTAAGAACTTAAGGGATCTCCTGACTTTTCATCTAGTGCCATTGTCATGTTGAAGATTTAATTTGATTGACATTTCAATCATGACCAAATACCTGGAAAACGAATGACATTCAGCCTCAGTTTGGCTTTGTGTTTAGTGCTAATGCAAATGTTAGCGTGCTAACATGCTAAACAATGATAGTTAACATGGCAAAAGAAGTTGCTTTGCATCAGCATGTTAGAGTTGTAATTTGGTAATAACAAATTTGAAATAGTTCAGATTTAATATGTGAAAGTTCATTGTTTGCGTTGAAAACAGCAGTTGTCAAAACAATCTTACCAAAAGAGCCATTTAGTGGCTGATCATAATTTTTAAAATCTTTCAGAAGCAAAATAGGATAAACCAAGGTCCCATCCACATTTAAACAGATTAAAAGTCTTCTATCTTCTCTATCAGCATTTCCAACCACAGGAAACATATCTTTTCAAGAAGGGTATAAACAATGAAGACTGGGATTGTATTGTAAGCTACATCATCCCTAAAAATAGATCATGTGTATGTATTGCATTTTATTTTGAACTCACGACAAGAAGAATGTTTTAGTGGTTATTTTCAGCAGCAGTGGTTTCAAAAACACACAACGTTTTCTCTCATTTAGTAAGACAACACAAACTTTGGTATGCCTCTCACAGAGGAGGTTTTGACAGCTATTAGAAGTAACAAGTAAATTGATCCCACTGGAGCCTCACATGTACTGTCTGTGTTCAAATAGTTTGTCAGTAATTGGTTATTATAATGAATTTTAGGCACCAATAATTCCTTTGTCTTGAACCAAATTAAAAAGAAAAGCTCACAGTATCAGTTAATGGGGAAGATATAAGAGAACTAAAGACAAGTCTGGAGGACGACAATGAGAAGTTAGAGACAAAACAAGTTTCAGAACCTCTAGATAAGCAGTGGTAATTTTGTAATTTTGTCAGTTGGTAAATGTTTACTTTAAATGCAGCACACATGGTGGTTTGTCCTCCAGTATCTTTAAGGTGACTCCATACAGCTTGTGTGTGCTACAGGCTGTGCAGAAGCACCACATCCTCATACTGGATCTCTGCTTTTAGATGTGATTATGGAGAAATTACACAACAGAATGCACTGGATGGTACACAAACTGGACAACTCATTGTCATCATGGAAACAGAATTAACTTTCCAACTGTACAGCTGTGTCCTAAGTCATTTATTCAAATTAATTTCCTCACTGTATTTACCTGTACATGTTTTGCAATGCATTACATACTCTAACTATAAAGAAATATTACAGGGCACTTTTCCTAATGTCAACTGATGAAGCTATTATCCTTAATGGATTTCACTCTCTGAATCTATACCAATCACACAGGAGGAGAAAGATAAAGAGCAGCAGACGAGTTGGAGAAGGATTTACGTCAATAATTGGTCTTAGATTGTGCAAAAGGAAGGTTGCAAGTACTGTAAATATGAGAAAGATAACTTTAATATAATAATATAAAAATATATATATAATACTATAATAGCTATGATAGTATTTTGATCAGTGATTATCTCTGAGCAGCATCGGCGGTGCCCAGTGGTGTGAGAGTGTGATTGTGAGATGATCCCTGAGAGGCAGCAGACCGAGCCAGTGACCTAATTATGATGAATCAGAGCTGGAAAAAGCTGTCTGGCAACCAGCTGTTTCAAAGTGCTTTTACACTCCACAGCAACAGCATGAACAGCCTCAACAAAGCAGCGATGCAAGATATAACATGCTAATTTTTTAGTTAATTTTGACAGAGCAAGGCTTTCAGTTTCCCCCTTTTTTCAGTTTTCAGTCCTTGTGCTAAGCTAAGCTAACAGGAAGGCACGAGAGTGGTAGCCTATCAAACATCTTATCTAACTTTATATCTAATGTCTTACTATTCCTTTACAACCCGTTCTCACTCCAAACCTTTGGACAGTGGTTGTCAGCGTCTAAAGGGACAAAGAAGGTTCCCTTCAGCGTGTTTGTATAACGTACTGGGGAGAACAGCAGCAACACAGGGTTTAGTGAGCAGTATGTGAGGCAGAAAAGGCACAGGGAGGTTTGTTGGGGTGGTGTTTGGGTCAAACACAAGACTTTTACCCAGGAGACCGGGGTTTGTCTTCTGGGTGGTACCTTTCCTAAATTCGCTTCTTCTTTAACCGTCCCATTATTCTTTAACACCCACAACCTTTTCCTAAACCCAACCATCCCGTTCCCGCCTGTCATAGAAACCTAAGCCTACCCATGACTGTTTCCTTAACATAACAGCATCAAAAGGGACGCCAATGGTCCCGACCAAGCAGGTTTAGATAAAGCGTGAAAGAGACGCACGGCAATAGTCCCGACCAAGCACATTTAGATAAGACGCTAAAGGAGACTTTTAGCATCAATTACAACGACAAAGGCACCGAACCAAGCGTCCGTATTGTATGAGATAGGCGTGAGAATGTGTTGTCCTTTAAGGCAACAAAAATTAACTGGATCTAAATTGTGTGAGCTTGTCATTGAAATTTGCGTATCCCTGTTGAGTCCCAGGTACAGACATCAAAGAGCAGCTGTTCGGGGACACACACATTACTGCATGACCTCAGTTAATGTATGGGTAAATAGTGAAACAGAATACTCTGGGGGCTTGAGAAAGGTTTGCCCTGTAGTTTGGCGTGACATTGGGCCTTACAGTGGTATAAGTCATTATCCACAACACATTTGAGACTTTAATATGTTGCTTTGAGGATTTTTGGGATTTCTTAGATGAATGTGTTAGTCCTAAACCATGACGCAGTATAAAAATTGTCCACAATATCCACTGAGACACATTCTGCAACAAGCCAGTGGCCACTAGGGCACCTCTAGAGATAGTTAGGATGTTTTTTTCCCCTTCTGTCTAGTGGTTATCTGATCATTGAGCGAGGGAAAAGGTAAGCATGCAGTGCAAACAAAAGGTGCTTGAATAAACTAGCTCCCGGCCACATTATTCAGACTCTGGGTATTGTACTCTGCTGACAAGCCTCAACAGGACATAAACCTCTAGAGAAGCTTTGCCAGGGATGGGAATGACTACTTTGCTCGACTCAGCAGATTAAAAGAAAAAGTTGTGTAGATAACCTGAAACAACTGCTGTACTACTTCAAATGTAAAAAATTGAAAAATAGAAACACCTGTAAGATTGTATGCAATACAGCACCAGCCCTGCAGGAAACACTACTTCCCTTTTGTTTTATGCTTGCAACCCTTTACTGGCTTTTGTATCTTTACTAAGGAACCATTGCTTGAACAACATATTATTAATAATGTGAATACTTTTATTGGCTGAAACTGGAAAAACAATTTTCAGATTATTGCTCTGCAGGATTCAATTGGTCAGTTTGTTCGTCTGACACTTTGGTCTGGAGAAAAATGTCTTCACAACTGTGGGCCATGAAATGTGATTATTGATATTCATGGTGTTATTGGAATAGATCTTTCAAAGCCCTCAGGTCTAACTTTAGTTTTGATAAACCCTTTACTCCATAGGAAAATTAAAGGCCAACTTCCATTAAATTAGCTGTGGATATTCATGGTCCCCAGAGGATCAATATTAGTGTTTTGGTGACCTATGAAATTTTCTGTTGCATCCGGCCAAGATATCAATAAATATAGACATAAATCAATATAATAAGATTAAATCGTCAGACTGGCGTTAAATGTATATATTCATATATCCCAAAGGATGAGCCCCTTCATTTTGGATCCCAATGTGTGAGCCCCATTTCTACTTTATACATTCCCTTAAGATTTCGTGTGTTCTTAATAGTTACTGAAGGATGAATGATTTGGACCGTGATTTTAGTGACCCCATGAGCTGCGCTTCTGCCAAAATTTCAACGTGTACAACATGGCAGACTAAACCCTTTCTACCAGGGGATTTGCTGGTTTTTTTGTAGTACGTTGTGTCCCGTTATCAGTTTGATGAGCCAAGAAAGCAAGGCTTTGAACAGTCTGAACCAGGGCCGGAGTTACAAAATGTTTACTTCTGATTTGTAAATGGTTCCTTCTACTAGTACGGAAAAAGTAACTGTCATTGTGTGATATTTTGATGCTCTTTCTCAAAAAATAATGAACACATTGATAGGATGTGCACCATTAAATAATGTCTGCATACATGACCAAAATGGCAGAATATCATCAGTTAAAACATCTTTTTAGTATGACTAGTTTCTGGGCTCAAATTACATTTCTCTATGATCATTGGGACAGAATAGATACAAAAATATATTCAACAAAACTGTCCACACTGAAGTTAAAACCCTGCAAGATTTTATTTATGTTGAGGAGAACTTTCTCTTTCTATTTTCCTGTTTTTCAAGAGGAGTCGGAAATATTTCAGAACTCTAGTATTTCAAACATAACCCACCAAACAGCTGAATACTTGTACAAAGTGATATTTTGCAATTATGAGTCTTATAAACATTGGATAAATATCACAATCGCCCTCCGAGAAACAGATTGTTTGTCTTTCCAAGCTAGTAGTCACAGCCTTCCCTGCCATAAATATCCTCTGTCAGTGGTGCATTCCTCTGCCTTCACCACAGCCTTTGAGTATTTTCGGGGAGATTGTCTGGTCTGCACCGATGCTTTCATTCCAGTGGACTAATCACAGGAGACCTGATCCAGCTGTGTCATGAGCCGCAGAGAAAACCACGGCTGATAAGAGACTGAGAAGACACCAAGTGATGTGGGATGAGGCGTGATTTTAAAGGCCACAAGCAGCATTTGGATTGTATTAGGAGATCATGCTAATGACACTCTGAACACAAATTTAGGTCTTTTGTGATTGAAGTTACACACTAAAAATCTCTGGCTTGAGATCACTGATGATAGCATCAATATGAGACATGCCACTGAGCATAGGAATGGATATGAATCCAGGGCCTGTGGGGGCAGACACGTCATCATCCCACAACAGCAGTGTTAGTTGCCACAGACAGCTGGAATGTTCCACTGGGATGACAGAGGGTGTGTCCGGTCACACAACAACATCCCCCCACCTCTCTCAACACCACCCTTCCCCATCAACATGCCTTCTGGTTGAACCCCCCTCCAGTTCTAATCCCCTCAGTCTGCGCTAACCAGTCAGTCGAGACAAATGGTGAGGCGCTGCCTGGCAGTGAAGATGCAGCAGGTGCTGTGCTGTCAAAAGCCACTTCACACCTCCTCTCTCTCTCTCTCACACACAACCACCACTATCGGCCCCCCACGAGCCCCGGCCAACCTCTCAATGGGAGGTGAGAGGGGGACTCTCCAGGGTGTGCTTTGTTATCAGCATGCTCCAGCTTTGAAGTGAGCTGGGCCAGAATCTGGACTGTGTTTACTTGAAGGCATCTCCCTTGTTGTGTGTGTCAGTCCGAGGTAATTACTGCTCAGCGAGTAGCCCTGATTGTGATGACACTGTGGGGTAGGTGTGGAGAAGTAGGCAGGGTCCACAGTACATTAGCGTCTCGGGCTACTCTTACTCACTAGGGTGTCGTGTAGAGAAATGAGCTCCCAAGGGGGCTCTACTTGCGTGGGCATAATTTGTTAAAAGAGGCTATGACCATGGCCAACAATGTCCTATGATTGTACTGTAATCATAAAGTGCCGGCCTCTTTGTGATTTTTTTTTTTCACAGTGGGGTGTCACATCAAAGACTTACAAAGCAATACATTTGGAAGTACAATTTCTGTTGCATACTTTAATTCCTAGGGACAGTGTATTTAAAGGAACATGCCACCGTTTGTTGAAATAGGGCTTATGACGGTCTCTCCTTGCTGTAGATAGGTGGGCCAACATACATTTTGTCTCAGTGCATGCATTTTTTTAGTCCGGTGCAACACCGGCAACGCCGGCAGCGCCACCACTAGTTAGCTTAGCCTAGTGAATGGAATCCTATGTTGCTGGTTAGCATGTTGTGAGTAAAACTGAGCCAACAAAAAAAATCAAAAAACAACCTAATTACTTCTTGTGGCCTGTGTATTCAGAACGAGTACAAATTGCAATGCAGATTAAGACTCAACGATTTCCTAGGCAGATATTGACTTGGGACCATGTTGGATGGAAGCACAGCCGAAGCACTGCCACATGGTGCCGAGATATCATGCAGAAACTCTGTGTGAGTACAGGTGTAAAATGGGTCGCACAGGTTTACAGTAATCACTTACTTTGTTGACAGTTGTTTATTAAATCTAATCTGCGTTTTTCCCAGTTGACTTTATCACACCAAAAGAAAAATCGAGGACTGGAGGATGCCTCACATCCTCGGGCTGTTGAGTGACTGCAACCTCTTCCTCCTCTCACTCTATTTCCAAAGTATGCAGCTCCTCTTCTGAAAACTCTGGTTCATGGAGGCATGCTTCTGGATCTTAACTGAAAAGTTATCCCTTGTCTCTCACAAAATCCGCCACGTTCATCGCCATTCATTTTCTATTGTAGGAAAAATTGCCATGTTGACGGAAGTTGGGGAGTTTAAGGTGGTGCATTATCTCCGCCCCCATGGATCAGTGCTTCGGCTGTGCTTCCACCCAACGTAGTCCCAAGTAAATATCTGCCTAGGAAATCGTCTAGTCTTAATCTGAATTGCTGTTTGTACTCCTTGGCAAAAATAAGTAATTAGGTTGTTGTTATTTTTTTGTTGGCTCAGTTTTACTCACCATGCTAAGCTAACTAGCAGCGGCACTGTCGGTGTTGCACTGGATTAAAACAATGCATGCACTGAGACAAAAAATGCGTTGGCCCACCAATTTACAGCTGGGGGACAATGTGATAAGCCCTATATCAACAAACGGTGGCATATTCCTTTAAATTAAGTTGCCAGTTTAACGTCATTCTGGTTCAAACGTAAGAGGTGAAGTTCGCAAATGTCGTTACTTCTTTAAGATGGAAGTTAAAGAAATAGTTAAATTTTTTGGGACATGACCTCATATCCTTTCTTCTTTCTTGCTGAAAGTTACATGAGAAACCAATATTGCTCTCATATTTGTATGGTAAATATGAAGCTACAGCTTGTTAGCTTAGTTTAGCATAAAGACTAGAAACCAAGGTAAAGAGCTAGTCTAGCTCTGTCTGAACTGTCAAAGCGTCCTAGTTAATGTGTTGTATTTAGGATTTTTCTCTGCACAAACTCAAAGTGTGTGACATGTTGTGGTTAAACGGGTGATGTGTGCCCATGTTCATGGTAAAGAGGAAACATGCCTCATGCATGTGTTGTTAATAGTTTTTGGACACCAGTGGAGGTCTTTGGAACAGAGGAATAAGCTACAATAACAAGCTTTAACTATGCAGGGAGCAATCAAAAGCGGGATAAATTAATTTTTTGTATTGGTCTTTTCATGGGATTTGTTGACAATAAGGAAACAAAGAATATCTTATACATAGTTTCATTGCATTATACTGTATTTGGATACAGCCATGTAACACTGACTTCCAGTTGTCCATCAGAAATGGAAAGTCTTGGAATTAGTAGATCATTTGTTGCTGGTTTTGCATTGCCAATTAGATTTCAGTAGCTGTTCTTTTAATGGACTTTTAAGGACTTAAAAACAAGCCGAATCTATCAGGGTTAAAAGCGCTGGTCACACATTGTAGAAGTTAACTGGTAAGCGTTTGATAATGATATTTCACCCCCCCCCCCCCCCCCCCCCCCCCCCCCCCCCCTTCCTGCTGCTCAGTAGCCAAAACATGATTGTTGCAGCTCTTAGAATATGAATTAACCGCAGATGCCTTTAGAAAACAGTGTAGGGAATAGAAACCAGTATATGTATATTTATTAGGTCTAAATGTCAAAACCCATAACGCCGGTTTTGTCATAGATCATGTTCTTGCTTCTGTTGCTCCAAACATGTTGATGATGTCAGCGTTAGCATGAAGTCAAAGGTCAGATTTCACATAATGCTGCTGAAGCCTTGAAGAGAGAGAGCCGGCCTCGCAGATACCAGTGCATGGACTCTGGAAATGACGCTGGAAATCGGTGAATTGCAAAAGGCCAGATATTCCCCCTGCAGGCCTGCTGCAGTTGTCAGAGAGGATGTGTAAGCTCTCTGTCACAGTATTACAATGGAAAAGAAGTATTGCATCATCTGTAATTTCCTGTTCATTTTATAATTGTGTGCATCATTTTAACGTATAACAGAAGGAGATGTGATGAAATCCCATGTTTTTTGTGTTGACTGAAGGCCCTGTATAATTTCACAGAGGTACACCTTAAATAAATCGAATCTAATCAAGGATATTTAACTTGTCACTCTCTTTTAACTTGCTGAAATTAATTTTTATCTAGATTTAATAGATGTTCTCACTTGTGGAAGAATAATTGACCATCTACTTTGAACGCCACTGAAGCTAATTTAAAAGCATGTAAATCAATTCCAGTAAGTGAACAAAAGCTTTAATTTAAAAAAGAAAAATACAAGAGCATGAATTCCCACACAGACCGAGGTGACGAACCACATATGGCAGAGCGTTAATGTGACAGGGAAAGCTTTTTTCAAAGCAAGTACACACAGAGATTAGGGAGGATCTACAAAGTCTATTGCAATCTGATAAGACTTCTGGTGTTTTCATTGGTGAGTGTCTCTGCTTTTATCTTCTAAACTGCTAAACTTCTCTTATCTTGTGCAGCACAGCTTGGAATTCCAGCCTCTGATAATTGTCTGGTAATCTTTGGTTACCAGAGCAAAGAATTAAACTAACGTCAATCTCTGAACCCATCGGCAATCGGTCTGAGGCCGATTTAGCTTCTGTGGGCAACTGCCAACATTTCGGGGGTTCCAGCGTAGCAAGCCGATATGCGGACCACGACTTCCGTTTCTGTGCGTCAGTGTTTACAATCCGAGTTTATACTTTTTGTAGGTGTTTTAGGTCAAGACAACATTTTGGCTAATCTTTATAAACCGATATCTGCGTAGGTAAAATGTACTCTTCTTTTTTAAAGATAATAAAAAGCTTAATCACCATCAGCCAATAGCCGATGGGTTCCAAGATTGCACTTTGGCCATGGGTTCCACCTCTTTCCCATCCACACAAACTGTTTATCTGCATACAAACAAAGACTGCTAAAATACTCAATACTGCTCGGACCACAAACAGAAACCAGAGCGCTTCTGATTGTCCCTTGTCCTACCGATTCTACATTCCTATTCAGATATATTTTTCTAGAGTTGGACTGTTAAATAATTCCGGCTCTAAACTGGCTCAAAGCTTTACCTGTAATTCACTAAGATTACCATCAAGATGACAAATTCTCCTGGTAGAATGCCTTTAAAGCTTTATTTTACCAAACTTTTCAGCAACAGGAGAAACATCTTCTATCTATGATCAACTGGCAAATGGATGGAAATGGAGATAGGCTACACCGCAGAAGCTACGAGGCTAGGGTGGGAGTGCATACACTGTGTCATTGAGTGCATTTTTCTTAAAGTTAAAGAATTGGCACGATAGGCAAATATGAACCTACAGCCGGCAGCCAGTTTAGCTTAGGCTAAAAATGGAAACAGAAGTTTGAAAATATATGGCAAACTGTCCTGAAATATGTAACCACTTGGCTCTCCCTTAACTCACCTAACTGTAATGAACAGCTTTATCCTTATTTGTAAAAAACATCACATTGTTATACCTGCTGTTGATAGCAATCCCCCCCCCCCCCCTCTTTTTTCTTCTGTTGTACTGCTATCGCTGTATATTTCTCTGTCTGAGTATGGCTAGGTTTTCATTTGATAAAAAACAATTAACAGAGTTTTAAAACCTACCACAGTAAATGTTGTTTTTGTACTGATTTTGATGAAGCGCTACTGTAAAATGATATGCTAAAGGTTTAATTGATTCATTTTTCACTGCCAAATAAATCCACCGATGCGAAGCCTGGAGGAATACAACTTGAGGGTGAGGTAAAGCTCCTCTGCCTTGATGCCAGGAGAAAGCAGAGGCAACGGTTGACCTTGTCCTTCTTTGCTGTTGGTCTGTGGGTTTGGGCCAGGGACAGGAACTCCCTGTACAGACACTGTGTCTGCGATTGCTGAAACTACTCCACAGTAGAACGCTTTGTTCACTGCCACCAAGGCAAACCTAGACAACAAAAACACACACATTCTGGAAAAATGAACACTTGAGAGGGGTCGTTTTCTCCTTAAAACGTCTTGCTTGGGTTTCAGTAGTAAATAATATTCCTTTCCATTGGGGAAAATCATGTAGCTTTACAAAAACGCCTCAAGATAATACATACGATAAGTGTTGTTATCAAACCATTAATCTAAATTTACAAGTAGTGAAGGTTTATGATGTCTTGTGTGGAATAAAAAAGATTCCATAACAACATTGTGGGAGGGGGCTGTAAAGAGGGAAGCTCATAACTCTCTGAAGATTTAACAGTTTAGAGGTCATGTGGTTATTTGTATCACTTAGAAAAATCTTAACATGAGGCAGCCAATAGAAATAACAATGAAGCAATGTTATCTTTACTTGGAAATCGGATAGATAACTTGATTTAGTATTTTATACATAAACATACATTCCAATGCTGGCATCTAAAGCTCAACAACTCCTGTGACAACATATTTAAAGATTTTTAAGCAACCACATAAAAATAAAAGATTAATGCTAGCGCAACACATGGTCCCTTACGGCTGAAGAGCTACTTGGCATTTGGCATTTTTCATTCACTTCCAATTCAGCTGACCAAATATCACTGGCAAATAGTGTCACTTCAATCACGGTGCCCCCAAAACTGATAGGTTATCCAATTATGTGCGTTGATGCATTTCCTGTGAAGCTGGAACATTGCTCATGACCTTTTTCTTGATAGAAATAAAATTTTCTCTCCCTCAGGCTAAACAAAATCTCACAGCACTCCACCCTTTGAGTGAGTCATGCTGGGATAGTCAAACAAGCCTACACGATGATGAATCTACAGACATTGCTCCTGGAGAAGATCTGTTTAGAAATCAGCCACTGTGCTCGCCAATGTGTCACTTGGCCTCTCTCACTGTTTTGGAACGTCTCAGGGTTTCAGAGGTGTGTGGATGAGGGGTGGAAAGTCAGCTGCTGCTCTTTGCTCAGTGTCTCAGAGGAGGTTATCCCTCCCTGCAGCAAGATGCCACGCGCTTACTGCACCTGATTGTCTCATCGGCACATTCCAGGTGAGAGGGACTGACAAGCCGGGACACAGCACCCAGACAGTGATACACTTGTTCAGCAGCCACAGGTGTAGCTGTCCTCTTTTTCTGCGCTCTCCCAGAGGTATGAGGCATTGTGGAGAAGCAAGAGTAATCTGAAGGCGAGGCGGGGAAAAATCAATGACAAATGACTTGGCCTTTTTCTTGAAGTACATAGAAAAGAACAGCATTTTTTATGTGTGGTCATCTTGTTGACCTATATTCCAGTCCATCATTCAAAGTAGACTCAGGAGTAAGAAATACAATAAACTAATAGACTGAGTGGAACACCTGACGCAAGTCATTACTAAAAGTAATTTTTCAATATCTGCATTGATTCAGCTTCAGTCCCTCAACTGGGCCTAAGATTGTGAATGTACTCAGTCTGGAAATTGGCTCCAATGGACTGACAGTAGACTTTAAGGACAGGCGTATACAGGGGGTGGATAAAACAACAGGAACACCTTGAAATATAGTAACATTTTCAGTCAGTTGTCATTCTCTCCAGGAGCAGGGTCAGGGAAAACTGCTCTAATTATGTAGAATATTTTGTCTGTCATTAACAATGTTATTTCTGTGTTCTGAAGCTCTTAGAAGCAAATTTGTGATTTTGCACTTTGTAAATTAGGTCTGCAATTTACACTTATTTTCATAATAGATCAATCTGCAGATAATTACTCGGCCAAGGAGGTTATGTTTTTGGTTTAGTTAATAAATTTGTTTGCTGGTTGGTGTGAAAGGGTGTTGCAGGGACCAAGGAAAACCCATTACATTTTGGAGCAGACCTGAATTACGAGGCGGCTAAAAAAAATATTTTTAAATTTTGTCTACATTGCAAAAGGAGGCCTTTTTGCTGCATCCATCTGTTGTTGGAAAATCTGAAATATGTTCCCCACTGGATAGATTCACACTGCATTAACATTGTGAGATAGGCCATGCCTTGGCAGAGGTCTGTGGTCTCTGGAGTTCCATTCCACTTTCTTATTATTTTTTGATTCATCGATTATTGCCTGGTCTAAAAAGATTTAATAAATTAGTTTACGTACCTGTTATTTGGTCCACCACATCTACATATTAAGTGCCTTAGACAATACACTTTAAGCAGTTCCTTATTAGGAATTTAATTCCACCCTGTGAAGCAGATTAATGCTTATCTGCTCTATAATTGTCTATATCTAAGACATTAATGACTCCCATTCATCCATTCATTAATACACTAATACATTCATCTTCTAAACTTATTCCTTCATGTGTCTGTTCAAATTCCACTGAAGGCTGATCAGCCATTCAGAAGAGGTCGGAAACAGGAACCGATGCATTTTGATGATGTAATTGGCAGCAGATGCAGAGGAAGATAAAGATAAAGGAGAAGGAATTCAAAATAAAATCTGTTTGGGCATGCATCAGGTGGTTATCATGAGCAAAGAGGGATCATGTTTTGACTTTTGTCTCACAGATTCACCATTGCTCAAGTGCTTTCATTTTACAGTGGTCTGAGCTATGGAAATCTGGCATTTCAATGCAGCAGAAGTGTTGATACTGTGGAGGACTACTGTAACATTGCTGAAAGAAATCTTTACTTAAACAGCTAGCCCCACCTGATCACAGTGCATACAGGGACAGTATAAGAAAAATTGAATAGGCTAATACACAATTCACATGGTGAGCTGCTTGGAAACAGCATAATGGGCTCCACTCATTTTGTGTGCCATAATATTAGCTGCTAGGAGGGTTATGAATTCTCCGGCAAAGCTTCTTCATGCTGGACACAATCCAACAGTTCTTTCAGGATAAAAGTTGTTCTCTAATGTGAAAGCCATAGCAAACAAAGGTCAGGTATAGGCACTTTTTCCTGCCTTCCTTGTGGTCTGACAATAAGGCGGTAAGAACAACAAGGCAGGGCTGGGTAAGTGGATGCAGGGGAGGTTGGGGGGAAGCAGGCTGGGACCTGCTTCAGCATTAAGTTATGCCTTTGTAAGGCAGAAGCACTTGCCTGTGGCAGGTGCAGGTAGCAGACGTGACGCTGCCTAGGTGTTTCTATTGAGAAGTACCCAACCTGCCGAGTTGTCAGGACAAGTTGGAGGACTCAGTCACCACCCTGCTCTGAAAGGCTAACCAGATCCGCATATTATGACTTGCACTTCTAAAGATGTGATGGAGGAACTGGAAAATCCCAGGGCTCAAACATAAAATTATAGGATTGTTGTGATATTTGTCATGGAGGCTAATGTGGAACATAATACATCATAACAGCAATTACAATCCCAGAGATTGTCTCTTTTATGTTCCACCCAAAGAAAAAGCACTACAGACTTTAAAATAAAGTAATATATCACTGACAGTGCTCAGTAGCTATATTTAAAATTCAAAAGGTTAGTTTTTTTGGGAGTGGAGCTAGAGTATAAAAGGGAGTATAAAACAGCAGGGGAACATATAAGGTTTACATTCAAAAATTCTTATTTTCCACTGAAGACTTTCTCTGAAATGTGGCTGTATATTTTTACAAAATCCTCCTTTTTCTGTTCATTAGGCCCGTACTGTACTCAGCCTTCTGCGTATGTAGTGTGTAAGGATGAACTCTCAACCACAAAGGCACCTGTAGCTTCCCATATGGCGCAACAAATCACAAACAAATGTAAGCTTGCAAGTCTGCCCATGTCACAGGATTCCTGTCATCACAGGGCAACATTAATCATCTGTACAGAAGGGTCTGAGTGAGGAAAAACGCAAATGAAAAGGTCTAGTGTGAAAAATGTGAGGAATAATCTTCTGAAGGAGACGTGATTCACCATGTGCTGCACTCGCTCACAACCCTTTCTTGTTGTAGGAGTGGCAATAGAAGGCTCAAGGCAATCATTTTTCAGGTTCAAAGATGTTCCATGCAAATCTATTTCTGATGTACTGTAGAGAAAGAAAGAGAGAGGCAGAGAGAGAGAGAGAGAGAGAGAGAGAGAGAGAAAACTTCCTCGCAATGGTGCTGTTTAAAAAAAAACTACCAATCCAGAAGCTGAAAGACAACTTGAGTGAGATGATGTGAAAGATTTGTAGCCCTCATGCTGGTTTGGAAAATCAAAGATTGCGTCAGTGCCCACCAACATGGATTCAAAGGAATTTAAATCTATAAGCCCCCTCTTTAAGCCTCCTGGCCAGGAGCATTTTACCATCAGGTCAATGCAGTGTGGACTTACCACTACATGCTGCTGTTACAATTTTAATGTTATTCTGAGCAGCCAGTGGCGCAAATGAGATGATATGGATCTAAGATCACAAAGTTTTGCTGCAATCATAACCGCACAACTAAAGGAGTAGAGGCTTTTAACAATGAGGGCGAGGAAGCAAAACGATCTGCCTTCCCTCCTCTGTTTGCTTTGCCTGAATGAATAGCAGATCCACCAGCATGGCAATGTCAGAATAGATTAGCACCACTGTCCACAAAATAAAATCCTCTTAAAAGCAGAGGATGCCATTCAATCTCCTGAGACATGTACTTGGGGAACTTAAGGGCTCGCACTACTGTGAAATATACCTGCTCAAATAGAAGAACATTAAACTGAAAACGAGCTGCCCAAAAAAGTATTCTCCAAGATGTGAAAAATCTCACACACCAAATTACCTTCAGAAAGGAATGTGCAGCTATTGAAGTTTTCAATGTAGTCAAAGATTTGTACATCATATATCTGCAGACAGGCATTACCTTAAAAATATAAATGTCCGCTAAGTCTTTTATTAAGAGATACTAGTTAGCCTTGAAGAAGACAGGTTCAAGTAGCTCTTTTCTTAAAAGTATCTTCAAATTGCCTTCAGCTATCTGTTATTTCATAATAATAGCCCACGGCTGAGAGTAAAAGAAAGCTTTTCAAAACCCATTCAGAGTTTTCAATCCGTGTAACTAAGAAAACAACAGGAAGTTCCTCTATGAAGAGCCCAAAGGCAAGAGGTTAAGAGTTCATCGCTCACAACATCTCTCCACTACTCTCCTTCCAAACTAAACCAAAAAGGATTTATTTTATATTCAAACACATTGTTTTACTTTACAAAAAAGAGCACCCAGCTGTGTAAACACAATTTGAAGTACTTATGTCATATATTGGAAAAAAAAATATAGTGTGACATATGCAGGATTTGTGAGTATATATATCTGAATATCTAAAAGAAGCAATTTAAATTTTTTAATAAATAGCAATATTCACTGAACAGGGCATCATCATATGGCCATGAATCATGTGGTGCTTGTCATTTATTTTTCTTGTAAATTTAGTGTATTTTTGTGCTGGTTTGCATGTATTTTTTGATAGTGTTTTGTGTACCAGGATAAATGCCCATCTATGGGATGAGGATTGCAAACTAGACTTTAAATGCTTTGGGATGTGTCACTGGTCCATGCCTATATACTCATTCACAGAGTCATTAAGAATAATAAAAAAAGAGAATCATCATAATAATCATTACAGATAATAAAAACCCTTTTCACCCTCTCATTTCCTGTCTGATTCTCAAGGGAAACCTACTGTGCACACTCATATAATACCTGGAAACATACAGTATTCATATCACACACAAAAACAACTTCTGGCTCAAATATCTAAAAGTGGCTATGATGCCACGATTATTCCACAAAACACTGGTATGCAGCCTACCTTTTCGGACACACAGAGCTGTCATTTCCACACTACTTCCTGAGAGCCTCCTTGCCAGAGGCACATCACCATGGTAACAGGAATTGTGAGATGCTTAATGCTTAATGCTTAAATTACTGAAAACGGTAAGCAACGGTCGCAGGTGACAAAATTGCAGAAATTTAACATTGTGGAATGTAAATTGAAGCGTTATTGACGTCACAGAACCACCTTTGTCACTGTCCGTTTGTCGGTTGTGAATGTTGTCATTACTACCTCCTTACATTGTGGGATACTTATGCCGGCGTAGTGTCTAGTGTTTGCACACTGTAATATTTCACCGGAAATGGTGTGCAATTCACATACTATTGGGTTTATACTCAGGTTTCAGACATGCTAAAAAATATCACATACTATTTTAGCCTACAAAATAGCATTTTAGAATGGAATTTAAGACATAAGAGCTACATACGACTAACCACTACGCACTACTACCTGACAGTACGCTACTATGTGATGCATACTACTAGCTTATTTACGCTACTAGCTGAGGGACACCATATAGTTTAATACTGTAACTTGAGGGTGAGGTGTGTACTGTACAAAGTTGTTAAGCACTAAAATGTTACTGTGAGTATACCAATACACTTATTTTGCAGAGGTGTTAAATTTGATCACATAGCAACAGAACGGAAATGCAGACAAACGGTACATTCAGCCACTAAACCATGAAATGTGTAAAGTTAAATAAGATCTTAACTAAATAAAAGCTAGTTGAGTGGGGCTGCTTTTCAAAGGTGTCTACAGAGCTTAAGGTCAATGGGAGAGAGATTACAGTCTCCTTTTGCATTGAGCCAGTAGCCTTGGACAAGTTTTGCCCTCCTGCGTCTTCTTCAAGACCTTAAATAAATCTGACATCATCCATATCTGCTGCTATTGCCTCTCACCTCAAGATGATAATACACAGAGAACAGAGACAAGTTGCCCTCTGAGACATCCGGAGGACATTGACCTGTAAGGTGGGTTACCTGTCTGGAAGGAGACACGGTGTTGGCCAGTCACCTTAATGCCTCCAGCAACTTCAAAGTCTGTCAGAACAATCATCTCTGGGCAAACGCATGTTAAGACATTATGTAGATTTTCCACAGAAGTGCATTTAAACACTCAAAGTGTAAACATTTCTTTGTCATTGTTCATACTCTTTTGTCTAACAAGAAAGGTCACGGGGGTAAAGTTTTTACAGGAACCGGGGGGAATGTTTTTTCCCAGAACTTCTAACAAAGATCAGCTGTCGTTCGAGACGAGAACGCTGCATTTTCAGTAGTGCAGCGTGTCTCTCTCATCAAATTGATTGGGATCACTTTTTGTACATGAATCCTCTCTTCTCTCTTTTTCATCTCATAGTCTCATTGATCATTGGAGCTCCTCAGATACAGAGAACAGGTGTGATCATCATTTTAATGCATCATCTTTCTGTGTGTGTGTGTGTGTGTGACTGTGTGTGTATGTGTGTGTGTGTGTGTGTGTGTGTGTGTGTGTGTCTGTGTGTGTGTGTGTGTGTGTGTGTGTGTGTGTGTGTGTGTGTTTGCTAAAATTTCGATGAATATACTGTGATGTGGTCTGAAAGTACAATGAATGGATGTTGACACAACATCCGTACTCATTAATAATTTATTTCAGCTCAAAACACTTTACAGAGCTTTTTGAATGCTGATTTTCTCCATTCATCGTAATCATGTTGTGAAGACTTTTTTAGTATTGGGCTAGATCGTGCAGGCCAAAGTGTACAATGCAATACCTTGCAGTGTTTGTGTATTTGTGTATTGCAGTGTATACACATATTTATGTGTGCATGTGCATGCATGCATGTTTGTGTTTGTATCAACTCTGGCATAATGATAGACTGACAGTGGGAGCGACAGCACCACCCCAAGCAAGTAGAAAAGCCCAACATTCCTGGGCTGCGAGCTGTGAATCTGAGCACGGATTACAAGTTAAAACACGCAGCCAGGAGCCACCGCTGTTTTAGTAAATACTTTCAGAGCTAGTGTTTAGAGATCATAGCTTTGGGACAAGGATTGATTTCCCAAACAAGGATTTTGTGTTGTGGTTGTCCGGTTTTATTGATGGGTGGGTAAATGGAAAATCGGTTTCACAGGCTGAGAAATGGGGCTGGATATTCTTTAAATAGGCTAGTACAATATTAGGAGAAATGCTTGTTCGGTTTCTTGCTGAGGGTTAGACGAAAAGATTAATACCATTCTCATATCCACGCTAAATATGAAGCTAAAGTCAGCTGCCAGTTAGCTTAGCACCTCTAAAGTATCCTAATGAAGATAATATTGTCCAAAAACCTTACACATTGTTATAGATTTTTCAACTGCCAAAAGCAATTTAGCCACAAAGACTCAAAGCAGGTGGACATAGTCATTTTATAAAGTGTAAAACATTGTGTGGATTAAGCAAATGAAGTATAAAATGTTAATAGGTGAGCTTAGAGATTTGGACAGCGCTAGCTGTTCCCCCGTTTCCAGTCTATATGCTAAGCTAAGACACCTGTCTCCTGGCTGTAGCTTCATATTCACCCGGAGTGGTTTTGATCTTCTTCTTATCTCAGCAAGAAAGAAAAAAAGGCATTTTTCACAAAATGTTAAAGTATTCCTTTAACCATCAATTAAGTGTAACAGTGTGTCCATTTTTGTGTGTGTTTGAATCATATTTGTAACGCAATCGTGTATTCATGTATGCCGTAAAATAAAACCAACAATGCAGAAGTGGCTCTTGGATTCTTGCACACTGTAATAGGAAATTATGGATCTCTCTGGCTGCATAGATCACCACCTGCCACTCAAATCTGAAACACCTGCTCATCCACAGTCTCCACCGCCAGCTGGCTCACTGCAGAAAACTCTAAAATAGCCATACACAAAATTCTAACTCAGCCTGGGACCATGTCTTTCCCTCATCTGAGTTTAAACATTTAATCTCATCATTGTTCGTAAAAATATTTCATAGCTCCTACAGCCTATGTTGACTTTTCTTATTTATCCCTCTCTCCTTTAACCATGCTCTTTTTGCCCCCCCTCCACTCTCATTCCAACTGTCCAGGGGTTGCTTGAGCTATGAGAGGAACTTTCCTCAACTCCCATCTAACATAATCAAATAGAAATTGTTGCCAATATAATAACCACTCCCTGCATTTACTCAGTAACCTTTCCCCTGTTTCCTTTCTTTAATTGAAACATTAATCTAACAGATTTGCTAGTTAAACCACGCAGAGCTCAATATTCCAGGGCAATAAAAGACGAGGACTGGTGATTACAGACGAACATATCAGTGTGTTTTAGATGGCGGACTGATGATTATGCTTGGAGGGAACATACAGGAAGGAGGATCCACTCCACCTACAGGTTTCCACCGGACATAACATAGTGTGTCTCAACTTAACTCAGCCCAGCATGCTTTGCCGAATCCTTTGACTTGACTTAAAAAGAGTATTTGGCTGCTCTGGACCTCCTCACTCTACCTTGCAGCTTTTCTTATTGTACGCTGTCTTGCAACACTTTTTACCTGCGCTCTGCTGCATCCAATCATGTCTGATGCCTGAGGTTCATCTGTCCACTTTTCACACCTTCACATGACATGCAGAGAGATTCTTATGCTCACGCTTTCTTGTTCAAGAGCAGGTTTTAGTTTGATTTTGTTTTTCATCTGTGGTGTAAGAATAACTGAGATCTTAACTAAAAGTGACAATACCTCAATCTATATATACTCCATCTCAAGTAAAAATCCTGCATCCATAATTTTACTTAAGTAGATGTATTAAAAGCTGAGTGTACTAAAGCATCAAAAGTGAAAGTGCTTATTAGACAACAGAATGACCTCTGTCGGTGTTATCTTACTTACGGTGTTATTGGCAGTGGTGTGTATTAACTCTTGTACTGTAACTACAAATGGAATGTAGTAATATGTCAAATACATTTAATATACTAAGAATATAATTCTGTTCCACTATCTTTTATAAGGACATTTTGTGCTTTTTACACATTTATTTGGCAGCTACAGTTTTTAGTTGTTTTGTAAAGTAAGACTGTACGTGCAAAAATAATGGTGATCTAATAAAAACGTTTTGTTATGTAGTGTAATTTTTTATCAATTATTTGTCTTTTTGTCATCAGTAGTTTCTGCTTGTATTGACTTTTCTTTGTCATATATGTACTGAATTAAATGTATTTGTGTTTTGGATGGTTGAACAAAAAGAGTTTTTTGATGAGAAAGTGTGATTGGCATGTCTCATTATTTTTTAACACCTTACAATGAAAAAATGATTTAGTAAATGCTAATTAGTTGCAGTCAAAAATAGTTCAAAATAGCTTCACCTCACCTACACTGCTCTGTATGCTGTGCGGCTAATACATATACTGTCAGCAAACTGGTATTTAATGGATGAATTGGAGTAATAAATCCTTTCAGCCTGAACAGTCAATATCCCTGATGCTGCTTGTCAAACAAAGCCGCTGCAGCTTGTCCAATCCAAATGACGCAAACCCACTGAGTGGAGGATTTCCAGGAGAACATCTGACCTGCTTCAAACATGAACTGACTGGATGAATCTCAGCGATTGTTTACAGACGCGTTTCAATTAAGTCTAAGTCTGATGGAAATGCATTCATTGTTTAAAAAGGCCCGTTTTGTTTAAAAAAAAAAAAAAAGGCAGATTTTACAACTTAACCAAAATGAAAATGTAACAATGCCAGCCTTAAACATCTTTGATCAGACAGCTGAATTGCTGTAACGAGGGTCTTTTAAACTCTCTAAATGGTGGTTAAATAAATAAACTAAACTGATTACAGTAACTTTATTTTGTGCCTATTTACAGAGCTAAATGAGTTTGAGGTTAATAAAATGCCCAGAGTCTATGCACAAGAGGCATTTACCATTTTCATCTACTCTTTTGTGTCATACGTGTTCCTCACATTGCCTTGAGCCAACTAAATAGCATCCAATCATGACTCAGACAGACCTGCAGGGTGTAGGAGCGCAAGGTGGTTGTTGCAAATGATGAAATTAGGGCCTGATGCCACCAGCTGGAGCAGACCTGCAGTGCATCACCTGCAGGGATGAGACAGGTGTGTTCCTTCACACACACACACACACACACACACACACACACACACACACACACACACACACACACACACACACACACACACATGCAGACACACACAATGAGAAAAGGTGAAATTAATGTGGAAACTTTCTGTAGAGGTTGCTTATTAGAGAAAAACAAGCTTTGTGCAATCACCACACAACCACGGCTGTGATGTGTTTAGTGACTCTGTGTGATACTGATGAGCCTGGCAGCTCACTAATGACATTTCACATAAAACCTGACAGATCTTTCCCCACGTTACTGTATGCAGCATACAAGTGCACGAGTGCCACACGCATTGATTCACATGGTTGTCAGCGATGATGATTATCTAAAGAGGAGGAGGATTAGTCAGTAACAGCCGTGGAGGAAGTATCCAGATCATTTGTTTAACTAAAGTGAGTGGAAATACCACAATGTAAAAAAGAACTTCTCCATTTACAAACACAGTCCTGCGAGCCTGCCGGAGACGGCTGGAGATCACATCAAAAAAGGAAACATGCTTGAATGGGTTCATCATTCAAGTTCCAATAGAGATGAATAGGAGACATAGCGAATATTCATTAAACAATGTGACTGTGTAATGTGACTGTACCTTAAAGCAACATTGAATTGTTTTGCAATTTGGGGACCCTGCAGTTTTAGAATGCAATTACTTAGTAAATATGGACCGCTGTACACATGCATTTTTTCTGATTACATTCATTGTTATCAAAAACTATTGAGTCCACATGGGAACAGAGGGGGGTTCATTTTCTAAAAAAAATTTTTTGCGAGGATGGCTTGTTACCCTTTCTGACTTACAATACGCATTAAATATACCACGTTCCTCTTTTTACTTTTACTTTCAATAAAGGTCAGCACTGAAGGCACACGTTGTCCCCTGGCAGAGGGCTCTGCCCATCCATCCTAAGAATTTATCTACTATGCAGGTATGGCATCAAGGCTTCATCAGTTCATGGTGATATCTGGCCACTCCGGCCTTCCTATTGAGAGGATCTAGGCACGTGATTGCCCAGGCCTGAGCATCGATCTTAACTGACATGATATGTCTCACATTCCAGAAGTATCACACAATCAAGACCATCAGAAAATCCACTACAATTTCATTCATAGGACATATCTCATTTCTGTGAAAATGCATCACATGAAGGTAATTAACTGTCCTTTATGCACGTTCTGCCCATTGAAAGCTCAAGGTACATATTTTCACATGATCTGGGATTGCTCTCCTGTAGTCCGTTCTGGAACAATATTACATCCAAAACGTCTGCCCTGATTAATTTCATTTAATTTAATTTCAATTTCTTTATTGATCCCCAATGGGGAAATTATAATGATTAATGATACTGTACCTGTTACTGTTAATGTTTGGATTCTGAATGATCTGTCAGTCCTCCATTTTTCTAAAACTCAAAAGCGTGCTGTTTTTGCTGGACTTACAGCAGCCAAGAGAGTGATTGCAACCCATGGGAAACCACCTCATGACTTTTCCTACTTGGCCCTTTCCTTTCTGGAAGTTGTGTATTTGGAGCGTTCCACGACTCGCATAGGTGGAGCCCTGGGAAAGACTTCGGACACTTGGCTCAGCATTGCTGGATCCTCAAAGTCCATGTTATGAATTTGTGCTCTGTCTGTGTGTGTGTTTGGTCCCTTTTGTCTTGTAGTGGTCTCCCTGTCAATGCCTCTTGTTTGTTTGTTTGTTTGTGTGTTTGTCTGTCTGTGTCTGTTTCTGTGTGTTGTGTTAGTGAGCTGCGGGCATCATTCATGCTGTTGGGTTTTGGTTGTGTCTCCCTCCTTCCTGTATTTCCTCTCTTTGTTTTAGAGAGAAACATTTGATCGCAAGGAAGGATGATGGAAAAAGTGCACTGTGCCTTCTTCAGGGTGTGTAGCGTACTTTGCAGTATGTTGTCATCTGGACCAATGTTTACATTTTTATTTGGCTCTTTAAATTGAAAAATAAAATGTGATCACAAAAAAAAACAGTGAGTCCACAACTTCGCTAACACAGCCAAACATCAAGCAAGTGCAACAACACAAGACATAGCAAGCCAACTAATATTGCTCACTAGTGTAACAGCAACATGGCCATGTCACTGCCTGTACCCAGTACTGTTGCCCGCTGGCTCGCCTCCGGTTCTGCTCCCCGCCAGTGAAGCTGTTGTAAAAGTAAATTAGTTTCATAATATTGCTTCAATTTCACCTAGGCGTTTTTACTTATGTTGCCTGATTAGATTGCTCAGGGCAGTGTGGCCATGTACAAACTGCTCTTGATTGACATCTCCCTCACCTCAGGATCAGAATCGATGCAGCTGAACCAGATAAATTTCTTCTTCCTTGTCGAAAAGCTGGTGCCCACATTACCCAAAATGCAACTCGGTTGTAAATTTGAACGTGTTTGATCATTTTAGTGTCAAGGGGTATGGCATCCCCTCTCAATTAGCCTACTGGTGACATTGCATCATTTTTGACATGGCCATACCCAGCTTACACCTGACTTGAAATCTCATCAGCCAGTCATTATAAACACCTGTGAAGCAGTGCATATTGTTTAATCTACAAACTAAGGAGCAACTACAGCTGTTAAATCAACGTAGTGGAGTGACAAGTATGATAAAGTTCTTAAAGTACTTAATGTACTTAGTTACATTCCACCACTATTTGGGAGGGCCGTGCTGTCTCAAAAGATCAATGGTCAGTGAAACAATGGCATTGGGAGTGAATGTAACAAGTGGCTCTGAATCAAATTCTAGTTTGTACAGGAAGCTGTAGAGCACCAGGAAGGACACTGCCCTCGCTCTTCCTCTGCTACATCAAAAATACACCAGCTCCAGGCACCAGACCGTGCCCGATCAGGATCCTGTTTTCACTCTTTTTTTGTTCCACAAACATCGTTCCTAAACAGGAGAAGGGTCGATGTGACATGACACAAGCTTTTTGCTGCACATGTGACCAAAGGTGTAAGGTGTCTAATTTAAGATTAAGCACATGACCAAGAAAAATAGATGGCTGATCACACTACAGACTCTATAGATATTCAGGGGTTTGAAAGGTTTGTTGTAGGAGGAAGTGATTATTGCAGCAGCGCGATGACTCACTCAGCTTCTGAATCAATGTCACAATATCAAAGTGATTCATAAGTCACTTGACATTACTAAAACTGCTTTTGAAAACTCAAGATTTTCTATCCAGCCTCTTTAATTAAATTCAGGCGTTACACTGGGTTTCATTGCGTGTGTGTGTGTGTGGGGGGGGTATCTACCTAAGATTTGAGCAATTTTCCACAAACTAACAAGCGTTAAAGTCCCAGCTACCCCTCTTCAACCCCTGGTTGTATGTAGTTATTGTACGGACTGTGCTGTAGTGTTTAAACATTGTGTAAAGGATTTAGGAAGAAAATGTACCCTGGTACTACACATAAATACCATTTTGAGGTACTTATTTACAGAAGTGTTTTCATGTTTCTGTGTGGTTCTTCACCACCACATTTCATAAGGAAATATTTGCTTTTACATTGTCCTTGGTTTAAGACCCTTATATTAAAGATATTAATGCCACTGAGTAATATGGATAGCATTATTGTTATTAGCAGAAGAAGTAGTAGTAGTAGGAGAAGTTGTAGTATGTCAACATTGTGCGTAACACTGCCAAGCTTGGAAACAGTTATTAAAACAAAGTATGCAATAAAGGATGATAAAAACATTTGCAGTGGCAATATAGCTGAAATTCCTGATCAGGGTACAGAGTATGGTGTAACACCTGTTAGCGGACCTTGTAAATGTGAAATTCAAAATCCAATTTCCACTTTTGAGATTAGTATTTTACATAAACAACATAATAAGATTATAAAACCCAAAGCATTGTTAAGAGAAATTTCCCCTTCTAACTCCTCAGTTTCATTCAAATAATTGTTAAAGGCCAAAATAAGTAAACATTTTCAAAATTCCACCAAATAGCAAAGATTAGAGAAAAGTCTGAAAGATTTCTACCAATAAGTGTGGCAGAACATCTTCGTTGTTTTTACTTTGGTTCTCTCATGTTAATCATCCCATGATCCCGCAAATTTAGCTTGCAACCCTTTGGAGGGGCATGATCCCTAGATCAGAAACCACTGGACTGAACTACCCAACTGTATACGAAGTACTATAGCTCCACCTCAACCAGCTACAAAGATGATTATGCATGGATCCATCAACCTTGTAAGAAATCATGTAATATACAACATACTAGCAACCAGGGGACATTTTACTAAAGCACAAGCACTTTGATCCTTTAAGTATATTTTATTTCTGTACTTTCACTTAATGTATTGGTAACTTCACTTCAGTAGAAAACCTGAATACTTCTTCTACCTCTGGGAGCACAGAAGCAGCTCGGCCACAACATAAGTAATGAAACAGAAATGGGAAAGTACCATGTAATGTAGTATCTGCATTCAATCTCCATCTCCCTCCTTGTTAAACTGTGGCTGCTGAGCTGCACGGCTGCTATGCACAGAGGCCGGACTTCCAGCTGGAAATGTTCTATTGGGCTTTGGGCCCATTTCCTATAATCTTTGCTAATTAAAAGCAGCCCCTCCTGCTTTATTCACATGCTCTATGCAACAGAATACCATAAATCCTTGTAAAAGACCCAAATGTGTGAGTGAGAGAACAGGAGGGAGGCAGAGAGGCAGAAGATGTGAGAGAGAAAGAAAAGAGCAATTATTCACCACCCTTATTATTGTAAGAGGAGTTTTTTTGGTAACGATTTATTTTGTAATTATCTTGTTTTTCTTATCTTTATTAGGATAATTTGCACAATTTGATTGTTAACTATTGTATACTATTCCTAATCTAGATAGGGAACTAGACAAAATGGTGCGCCTTGTAATGTTAGTAATGGTTAAGATTGTCAGAGTGATATGTAAGGCGGGACTTGTTTTAATGCCAAAATGTACATTATTAATGATTTGCAGGTAATCAATGAGACAGAAAAGGCTGTCGGACAAACACCAACAACTAAATGTGATTCATGTAAGTTTTCATTACTTGATGTATAGCTTTGATATTTGCCAGTGATGAATGTGTGCTTGGTATTAATAATCCCTGCACAATCAAGCTTTTGGGGACTTTTCTGTTGGTCTGAATACGTGTGAGAAATGAACAAGACCTTTCTAACAGAAAAATATGTCCTGTTAATTATTCTTTCTGGGTATTTTATTAATATTGACACTGTATCATTGCACAGACATCCATTTACCACATCACAATGAGGAAATACTTTGAAAACTAATAATTTCAGACATTTTGTGTCCTTTAACGTGCATAAATTGCATTGCAAATAAATGCTAATAGGTTGAATCCGTTTAGTTAAAAATTTAATCAAATGTTTGCATAAACTCAAGTGATTGTTTGTCAATTAGGAATCACAATATTTCATGTCAGAGCAATCTTTGTACTGATTTATTGAAGGCTGGAAGGATCCACACGATGCAGACAACCAATCAATGACGCCATGATCTAAAGTGATCTCCATGTCACTCCCTGCTTATTTGCAAGGGAAACCTTTTTTCTGTACTGTCATCAAATTGAGTTGCCTTTGACTCCCAGGCTCTGAATAATGTTGGTATTACACAGGCATGGTTAGGGCATGTGTGTAATGAATTTAAGATGTGTTCAAATTATTTATGGCAACAAAACAAAATTAAAAACCTCATCCAACTTCTATTCCTTTTACTGTTTTTTTTAAAGGCAATTTCTAAATTTAGATTTTAGGTCGGCGGTTTTTACGAGTATGAGTCAACGTGTGGACAGAGGTTATGAGAGCCAGTTTCCTTAAATAAAAGTGAGGTGTAAGTCATCCCATGATGCATAAAGATCAATAAATTGTGTTTGTTTGTGTGCGTGGGTGATTGAGCTGGTCCAAAAGTACAAAAAAAGAGGTCATAAATACAAAAATAGAGACTCTAGATGAAAAGGCTGCACCACCAGGAAAGTATGAGTGTTTGTGTGATAATTGTGCTCGGGTTTTTGTGTAGTACTGAGTTTGCATTTTGTCTAACAAGGGTCTGGCGTCCCCGCAGCCGTCAGTGGGATCCACGCTGGGCCCTTTCGCAGTAATCAGCCAGACTGTCTTGCTCTAATTGTTTCCAGATTTGTGTGGGAGGTCAGAGCCCCGGAGTGCTGATCCTTGCCAAGTTTATAAACAGAGCAGTGTTTCCAGATGGCCACTGGCTCCAGACTGGCTAGCAGGTTGATTGGGACCAGAATAATAACAGGTGGAGAACAGACAATGAATTCCTTGACACTTTTTACCTCGTACACACTCACAGACGCACCGACACTCTCTCAAAATACACAGTAACATACTTTCAATATGGTGAACAAGAGAGACTCTTGACGCCGTCTCTGTGGTTTCAGCTCAGCAACTACCAGGCGGGATGTAGAGCAAATTTTTAGAGCTTTTTAAGGTTTTAAGGTTTATCACACGAGAATATGATGTTACAATCTAAAAAAATCTGGGGTGTGAATTTGGAGATGTAACCAATATTGACCTAATGATGTGACACGAAGTACAATTATTGACAGAATCTTAAAAAAAGGTTGCATACTTGACTTCTCCGTCAAGTGATATCATGACATTTTACAGTGTCTTTTTCCTGACTTGGCCTGGCCTCAGCTTTATGAAACCTTTCCTTCTTGTGGGGAACAATGTCAGCTGTGAATTGCAAAAGACGAGATTACAAAATATCAGGCTCCTACAGGAAGCCAACTGCTTTCTTGTGTGTGTGTGTGTGTGTGTGTGTGTGTGTGTGTGTGTGTGTGTGTGTGTGTATGTGTCTTTGGATGCCATGTCAGATTGTGAAATAATTTTGAACCTCCAAGGCATTTCATTCTTTATGTCTTCTGACTTTCTGTAATTCTGTATTTTTTTTTCTAAAGCCTAACAGCCAAATAACATGAATTCTCAGGAAATGTAAAAACAAAATGTGACACATATATTATATGTAAAATGCAAATCTCCAATTTTTTTTCCTCTTTTAAGTTCTTACTTTTGGAAGTGTTTCATTGTAAAAGCTGAAGGTTCATTGTTTTCCAAAAATCGACTGTTTGCCACACGAGAGGCACACACACACACACACACAGTCACACTTTCAAAGTGGAGATTTCAGCAGCTCCTGTGAAGACATTCCCACCACAATCACATCATTAGCGCCACCATGTCTCTTAATGCCTCTCTCAAGTTTTTGTTTACAGAATCCAGTCCTTCCAAGGTCTTTGTAATAGCTTGAGAGATCTGGGTTCTGGAGAAGGGGGGAGGTTTTGAGGATGTGTGTGTGTGGAGGGGGGAGCCTGCCTTTCATCGGTTTTGCTCTGCTACACTTGTTTGGGCCAAGGTTGGCCCCTGTTTTCAGTAAGCGTACTCCACTCCAGATGTGCGGCGGCTCCAGAGTGGCTGCCATGTACAGTAAATCGGCATCTGAGGGCTCGTCAATCTGTGGGGTAGAGCGCTGCGGTGTCGTCAGCCCCAGCCACTGGTATAAACGGAAATTTGTACTGCTGAGCTCCCATGAGGCCTTTGGGGAGGTGGAGGTGGGTGGTGTTGTAGGGGAGAGAGAAAAATGGGGCAGGGGAGGATATTTGGAAGTGAGAAGTCAAAACTGATGAGTAGCAAGGGACAGAGAGTGTTAACGCGCACAAACGGTGCAGCAAATGTCTAAATATTCTCATCCAAAAGGATAATCAGCACAGTTGGCTCAGTGGCGCGGAGCTAAATGAGCAGAAGAGAATGACGTCGACGTGAGGATAAATGACTTTTGCAGGGAAATATGTCCGCTGCTGAAAATTGAGACAAGAGTGTGGAGGCAGGTCACAGGGTATTTCAACATGGTTTAAATCAAATCATGCAGCTCCAAGTAGATGAAATTATACAAGTTCATAAAACAAGACAATTCAAAAAGCCTGGCAATAAAAACAAAAAGATTTTGAAACTCTGCTACTGATTACAATTAGTTAATGCTAGTGACCAGGAGTAGACACAAGCGCCAAAACCAAAATATGAGTGTAGAAAATGTTAATAGCATTAATACAACATCACTTAGTTAATGTAAATACATGAGGCCTGAGTCATAATAAAGACAAAGTTCTTTTCGGAGAGGACACAGAGCAGACTCTGGAGTGCCATCAGGGCAGACAGTGTTTCCCCCGCACATTCCTCCCTTTACATTTTCCCATGCTCAGAGCTCAGGCCCTGACTCAGCGCCATTATCACTGGGAACAAGTCATAGGAAAGCTGTTGATGACTTACAGAGTGAAGCCCTCATGTCCAGACTAATGTTTGAGCTCCGTCCTCCATGTGGTTACCTCCCATACGATGTTTTTAAAGGTCAGCCATGTTTCTGTCACGCTGAGCAGCCTGAGGCATGAGAAAGCTACAAGTAAAAAAATTAAATAAATGGGTGACAAGATTTGTTTAACTGTCACCTGGTTAAAAGCTTTACTGCAAAAAAAATCAGTGTGTTTAGATGCACTTGATGTACTGGGTAAAGTGCTTTTCACAATTTATGCAATTGTAGGCGGTCCTTGACAAGAATAATGAGGTGAAATCTTTGGCTATCAATCAAAAACAATAGTCTCTCATCATACTGTGAGACAAGTCCACAAGCAGCGGATTTAGTGTCAAAGTTCCGACAGAAATTTAAATCTCACAATGTGACTGCAGCCATAACTTGTCAGAATGAGAAATGAAATGATGGAGAATACGCTCCTAGTGTTGGCAGATTTGACTTACGCAAAGTTATCCAGTCATGATATTCATTAAACAGAAAAGGCTTTTATTAAAATGAACAGGTGTAATATAGAATATTCATGTTGTAATAAATCAAATGACGGAGATATGCCCACTAAACTGTGTCCTGCTGATCTCAATCAAAGTTCTCGGAGGGAAGAAGATGCCAATTCCTTCAAGTTTAATCGTTTTATTGTAGACAAAGTAGCCCAAATCTTTTTTTTCCCACCCAATTAAACAAAGGTACCTCAAACCACCCAATCCGACACTCAAACACTTTACACGGACAGGTTAGCATAATGCTACTGATAAAAATATATTTACATCAAACTCACATTGCAGAATTGACATTTCATGTTGCCCTCCTTTCAGTGGTTGCAACTGGGTCTACAGTCTCCTTTCCTTCCTCTTGTGATTTCTTTTTGGTGTAAGAAGTAACAATGCTATGGACGAGGCTTGTTTTTTGAACAGTCTGATACAGATTCTAGCTAAGGTTTTATGAGACCCATCTCACACAATGAAAGATGATTGTTGTAGTTGTTGTGTATAAGTGCTGTTACAGATGGCTTTCTGCAGTAACCTGAAACCCCGTGGCCATAATCGGGGTGGAGGATTAACTAATATCCTCAGCTAGATTCCTCATGAAGAAGGCTGACTTCTTGGCCATGTAACCGGGTTTCTAATCACCTATTTACATGTATATGCATTAAGTCCAACAAAAACTGAAAGTCACACCATTCTGGATGCATTTCGTTGTGGTGTTTGTGTTGTTATCGTTCAGTAGGCATGCCCATATCATGACCTTTTCCTCTTCGAAAGACAGACCCACTGCCCGACCCCTGTCCCTGGTTTCCTTTGGAATCCCCCCCCCCATTCGCCCAGTAACGAGGCAAGGCGTCAGAGGCCTGATTATTTGCACTGACCCGGGTCTGTCTCCTCAGGGTGGCTACCTCGGCACAGTTGCACTGGATCCCATTGACACGGTGAGAGGGAGACGAAGGGGGGAAGAAAACAGACCCTGGCTCCAGTCAGTCGGCCCTCCTCGGCAGGTTGATGAATGTCCAGGACTTCACGATCTTTGCCACCCAAGCCAGTGGAGTCAGGCTACAATGAGTTACAGTCTCCTGGTTAGAAAACCCTCCTGCCCACCACAACCACCACCACACCCCCCTAGCCAGCCCACGAGCCCCACAGTCCCCCCAGAACCCGAGCTGGCCGGCCTCCCTCCCTTCATAAACACTGGAGGTCTATCCTTGACTGGATCGCGCCACTCTCCTGCCACCACCTCCCTCGCCCTTTCAACTCTCTGCCCTGACTGCGCCGTTTCTACAACACACTGAAACACACACTCACAGGTCCAACCACAAGCTGGCACAGGTCACCTCAGCATGCCATTTCCTTTCACCCCGAGCTGCTTGTGTCAGTTGTCCGCACTGTCATCGATGCACTCATGAACCTGACACTTTTTAAAACATACAATGTTCATGTAGTTCTCGCTGCAATGCAAACTACAAATAGAATATTTTGTGTTACGGAAGGTAACAACCGCTGCCACCAGCCAAACTACCCTAACGAATAAATGTGCTGAATATTTAATTGTCTTTCTTTACTACTCATATCACATCTCCACCGACTACGTACGTTATAAATGAAAAACAGAGGTGAAAACGTGTGCTCAAGATGGCCATAAAACTAAACCGCAATGGCAGGAGGAAAACAAAAGCACTGTTAAAATCGGCACCCTGCTGCTGCAGCTAATTGTACTGTAGTCATGGGCGATTCACTGTCACAGCTTGGTGAAGGCAAGTGTTAACTACCTGAAAAAACTCTTGCTCAAGTGTTCCTCTTATCATTTGTGCTTGAATAATGGAGAATCTGCTGATGATGGTGGTCATGCAGAAGAATGAATGTAATCACAGGCTCACAGCCATTGCGATGTTTTGTGACACTTATTGTGTCATGTGAATACGGTCTTCTAACATGATTGTCTTAGCAGGCTGAAAGGTTAGCGATAAACTGGAATCAACAGAAAGAATAAAAAACAGTAAGAGGCATGATACACAGAGCTAAAGCCAAATGTGCCGTGCCATTAGAATTGCAATTATTTGTTATTATGGCGAAGCACACTCATTATGTTACCCTACAATTGAGACTGGCAACACTCGTGGTAATTTGATGACGCACAAGTCGTGGTGTGCTTGGCTGCAGAGAGTGAGTCTGAGTGCTTCACGCCATTTTTCCATCTTCAGCCAAAAATCCCGGCTGACCCCTTTAATCATTTGAAAATGTTCCTTGTGGCCTCCTGAACATTTGTTTAATGTAAAAAACATGACATTAATGATGTGTGATTATAATGTTTCTATTGGCATGAAATTGATTTCAGAATTGAAACATTATTAGACATAACACCTAATCTGGAGTATTTACAGGAGCACTGTGAAAGTAACTAAGTATATTTACTCAATTACTGTACTTAGGTAGAATTGAGTATTCCATTTTATGCTGCTTTATTCTTCCATTTCACTACATTTTGAGGCAAATATTATGCTTTTCATACTTTTTCACCACTTGACTTCCATCACTGGAAAATATCTGTTTGATTTTTTTTACATCATTTAGCTAACATTGATCAACAGCATGTTTTAAAAGTGATAGTACAGAATCCGCAAAATAAACTTGATATATCAAATTAGAAGTACTGTGCATTAGTATGATGTTCAATGGGTCTTTTTAGAATATTAAATATTATATTACTGATGATAAAGCAACATTTTAATGGAATATCTGATAGAGGGTTATACTGTAGCAACTGATCATTTTGATCAATACATTTGTGTTTAAAATCTCAAATAAATACTGTAATATTTCATTTTTAAATATAGTGGACCAGAAGTATAAACTAGAAAACTACCCGCTCATTAATCATGTCATTGTTCTTGTTGTCATACCTTTCTATAATTATTTTTGTATATATTGGGTAAATGTTTATATTTTACTGGAGTGAAATTCCTTGTAGGTGTACAATGTGTAATAGTATAAATGAAGCTGATTCTAAATCTAAGTTCAATTTAGCTACAATACTATTGAGTATTATATTGCAGTGTTTCAGCACATTAGATACCAGAGAAGAGTCAAATGACTTGTAATCAGCTGACACATCCACTGTCAAAGGATTCCTTGATTGGCTTTTCAAAAGAAACACTGTCCGCACATGGTTCATCCGTCTGTTGTCTTTTAACCACATCTAACTTTCGTTCAACCCCCCACTGCTGCGTGAGACATTCCTCACAAGATGGTTGAATGGCGGCCCTGTTGCAGGTCAGCCTAGGCGGCAGCTACAGGCAATTTACAGGGTCCCTGCTGTGTGGAGCTGTGACCTGGCCTCAGAGCACTGCTCCCAGGTGACAAATAAAACACTAGGCCTCACAGGAGCGCGACTTCAGGCTTCACAATGCTAATTCAATACAATGCGTCTGATTGTAGCCTATTGCAAAGAGGCTAGCAAGATCCTCTGCCAGCCATTCCGAGGATTACTGCTAATTGGGAAATAAACGTGTGGTAAAATAGTCTGGGATGAGGTAGTTAATGTGGAACCCTCTTAATGGACACTTACAGCTTATTAGCTTCAGTCTCACAAAGCCTTGTTTGATCAAAAAGGCTCCTTTATTTTCTCTACATGGTGTTGCATAAGATTTGGTGTTTTCCTTGAAATACACTACTTGTTTTGTTAGGCGTCACCAAAAGTCAGCATCAAAGACCTTATGCAATGTTACTACTTTATATCAATTCAATTGTCTTAAGAATTTCATGTCATGCATTGAAGCATAATTCATACAAAAGCGTATTTTAGTAAAACTTGCAGATGGACTCACAGCTAAATCCACAGACTAAGTTTATCAGCACAGTGGCCGCCTCATTTAATATTTTGTGGCGACGTGTTTTAGCTCATATACCAAAACAAACTTGGATGTTTACTGTTACCAACATTTCAAACCTGAATATAACAATATTCCTGGATAAAGTAGTCTACAAATTGCAATTATGTGGTGTTATTGGTGGGTACTTGTGCCGTTAAGTTTTCAGTTAGAAATTAACCTTTAAAAAAGTAAGTTTTGTCTGAAATATTTAAACTACTTGGTGCTGGATTTGTTTCAGCTGTGAATTAAATTTGTATCCATCCTGGTAGCATAACAGTTAAAATCCATGAGTTGTTTTTATTATTATTATCTAGTCCATCCGTACAGTTAATTTTGGTAAAAATGGGACTTGTGTTTTAAGATGCTCTCCACCCGAAATAGTTAACAGGTGATTTCAGTTGTTCTGGCTGATAAGACTCTGCACAAGTTAAAAGTGGGCCGGAGATTGGATTTATTCCATCACAAGTATTTTCTACCAATGAGAATGACATAGCTGTCATTTGTCCCGCCTTAAAAGTAGCCCCCAACCCCTCCAGAGAGATGTGTGGCGCTGATAGTCTTACTTAGATTTCTAGCAACTCATTTGGCAATGGCTTTAGTGTAACGGACGCCCGTTAATATCAAAAAGATATGCATTGAAGCTTTGAGAAATCTTGACTGTCCATAATATGCCACTGTTGGCTCAACATCCAACGTCTATGCCCAACATCTCCTCCCAGGCAGTGCTGCAACTGTTGACTTCAAGGCACCTAACCCTAACCTTAACCCTAACATTAACCATAACTATTGCCTAATGGATTTTAAGGCAGCGCACCGTTGACTTCAAGGCGTCTAACCCTAACCCTAACCCTGCAGGCAGCGCTGCCTGGAAGAAGACGCTGGGGGCTTAAAACACAGATAAACCCATTGTGGCCAAGTAACACTTCATCTTTTCAAGTTAAGGAAAATGTTGTCCCACTGTGAAATATCTCAAGGCACATATTTGTCCATCCATCCATCCATCCATCCATCCATCCGCACACCGGCCCTAGTTAAGCAACTAGTATGGTATTCACCATAATATTATCACTGCTTTCAGTTCAGCACTGTGCATGAAATCATTTGGAGGGTTCATATATTTTCAAAATAAACAGTTTCCATTTAAACCCAGAAGGGATCTTGATCCGTTAATAACTATCCCATTTGTGAAAAAGTAAATACAAAAGAAAAGAAATTCCATTACCAACATTTTGAAGGTTAGACATCTTGTTGCAATACCAATTTAACAATAACACATCTGTTGTGCCCTCAATTTCAAGTTTGTGACATCAAATCAGGGGCTCAGATATTTTGGGCCCTCAATAGGGCAGATGGTCTATGAAGCACTGCTGCTTCACATTGTTTTCTTTCTTAAATAAAGAGCAAACTGAAATCAAGTGGTAACTGTCCAGGGACAAGGCTAAAACTCTGTGCGGTAAGAATGATGCCAGATCTGGCCCTTGACCAAATATGTTGTTGTTTCAGTAGCTGATAAGATGGATTACCAATTACCCCTGTTCATTCATCAACAGAAAGTTATGCCACGTTGTTGCATTTGCAAGTTCATTCCATGTTTTAAAAGGTTTTTGGCTGCCAAGATGACGAATGTCCTCCGTTACAAACCAGTTATTGCATCAGTGGCTCAAATGATACTGTAGTCTGAATACACTGATTAGATTATGGTTTAAATGCAAGAAGCTTTTTTAAGTAGCAACATGAGTTTCATTATAATATTTTAAGGTTGAACTTGTTGGTTACAACACGTAAAACAGACACTGAACTCTGTCTCCCGCTCCTTTTTGCACTGCAGGAGATAGTTCATATGTAACTTACTGACCTTTTAAATTCTTAATAAGCTGCCTCTCAGTTTTCCTCAAAAGGTCACACTGGTGGTTTTGCATAATTTTCCAAAAGTTGTATAATTTACATTCCGCTGACCATCTTAAACAGCAAACAAAGCATATAGACTTTTTAGTGTCTTAATACTATTTTTTTGAAAATCAACTTGGAGGGATCTAAAATATATATTTTCCAAAGTGAACATTAAGTTTGCTTTCTTTTTTGGTCATGTTGTGTCATGATATTGTTGCATGGTAATACAATAGCAAGCATGGGCTTCCAAGACATATGAGTCAACTGCTAAACAACAAACTTTGTGATCCACATGCACATTATCCTTTTCACAACAATTACCTTTTGTTTGTCTAACAAATTCAAACAAATAAAGCGTATTTGGATTTAAGAAGTCTGCACTGCATTAGTACACAACAATCACATAACCCTGACGAGGAAATGTTGTTCTCTGTCATGTATTTATCTTAGCTGAATTTGATATTGAGCTGAAAGAAGTGGAAACAGCAGTAGTGTAAAGTATACATGATATGTAAATTGCCTCAAACATGCAAAAACATCAGTATTAAAGGGTCCAAGCCAAGATTTTTATTTGTCTAACCAGTAATTCCAAGGTCAACAATGAACTTTTACACTTATTACTATTTTCCTTTAAGAGGTGAAAGCTGTCGTCATATATAACAGCAAATCACACGTTTCATGTTATATTCAATATCTCCAGATCAGTACAGTGTAACTGTAGAAACTTACTTTTCTTTTTGTTAGAAGGTAAATCCGGCCCGTCAGACACTGCCTACCAAGAGCCGGGGTCTGACCGAGGTTTCTGCCTAAAAGGAAGTTTTTCCTCGCCACTGTCGCACTGTTGCTTGCTCTGGAGGAGACTACTAGAACTGTTGGGTTCTTGTAAATTCTGGAGTGTGGTCTATCTGTATAGTGTCTTGAGATAACTCTTGTTATGAATTGATACTATAAATAAAATTGAATTGAATTGAAAATGTGTAAATTTCAACGAGGCCTTCTAAGCTAACTTTTTTCATTCAGCCTGGAATTGTGTCTTTGTACAATAAATCCATAATATTTGTACAATAAATCCACAAATCCCTTCTTTTAACAGACTACATCAATGCATGAATAGTGTAACGCAATCTCTGATATCTTCGCACGGCTTCATCGTAGCATTGTTCTGTTTATTTAGCATGGAGGCTAACATCCGGGCTTTTCCAAAGAAGGCTTCTGTGTGATTCTAGGTCTTCTAGAAGCGTTGTAATCATTGTAACGCAACTTTAGTGTCATTTTGGAGAATTTGAACAATAATTCCCAAGCGATTCGTTTTGTCATCTTTTCATTTGAAAAAAAGTGTTTACTTTTAGCTCTGGCCAACTTCACTTTCTAAACTCAATGGGATGCGTTTGTCAACCAATCAGAGGTTGTCTTTCTGTCTTTCTTTCTTCTTCTTCTCTGGCATTTTACGGGAGTGGCAACTACGGTGGTGTAGATGCTACCACTTTCTGACTGTGTTTCTTGCCTGCTAAATGTCCCTGACATGCAACAAATCAGCCAAACTCATGCTACAACAGCACAAATGCAATAATGCATAGATTCTCAATAAATCATTTAGACAATATTGTAGGAGGTTAATAACAGATTGCACTACTAACGTCTTGGATAAAAGCGTTTAAAATGTTTAAATTAAATGATTTTATGAGTGCAAGTCCCAGTGTTTCTTTTTGTTTCCTCTGATTACAAACACTTGGAAGAACAATGTATACATCCATGGGACAGCCCTGCAGCATACACATCCTGATAGTCCAGGCTGTCCTAAAAAAAAGACACATGACATAACTTGATTGTGCATTACAGGGTTGAAGTTACACAAGCATTACACAAGGACAGGCGACCAAAGATTGAAACAAAATGGCTTTGCCCTCAGAGAGTTAAATAGATTTTTTTTTTTTATATACTATCTGTAAATTGTCATCTACTTGCCTTGACTGTCAGGACTGTAAATGTATCGGGACATTTTGATGCTCTTTTCCACCCCTCATAATCACCCACAAAAACCCGGCCCACGCTCGGAGACCCCACCAGTTCATCCCCCACTGAGAAGTCCCAGAAAGTCTTTTACGAGTACAGAGCCGTCCTGCCTTGTGTAAAACACAGAAAGTGACTTGTCATGTTTATACATCCTCTCTGGGCTGTCTGAGATTGTGCAAGGAGTGTTGTGTGAGGCATAATTGCTAGATGACATTACTTACCACACTTAACAATAATCTTCAATCTGGGGCTATTAAATACACATTATACATATATATATATATATATATATATATATAGATATATATAGATATATATATATATATATATAAATATATATATATAGATATATATAGATATATATATATATATATAAATATATATATATAGATATATATAGATATATATAGATATATATTCTTAAATCTATTCATGTTATCGTGTAACATTAGTCTCTATTTTAGGCTGGATAACAACAACAATTCACGGAAATGGGGAACAAAATATGCACCTGGTTATCTACAGGATTATAAATTACCTTTTCTTTGATAATGTACTGGATGACAATGGTTGTAAAACAGTCCGCAGCGAGCTGTCTACTGGTACAAATGGGCAGGTTCTCAGCATGCTATCAGCACCATTAACTCTGGCTGTAAACCAAACCTCCCAGAAGGTCAGAGGTCAAAATGTTTGGGCTTCAGAGAGACGCCATAGGCTGAACATAGCCAGCATTTAATATGAGGTCTGACACAAAGTTACTGCCTGTGAATTAGTGACCTTAACATCCACCCTCAAATACTGTAGGAAAACAAATCAGAGAAAGTCCAGATGTAGGTCATCCAGGCATAAGACACAGGTTATTATGAGGTTAAACCCATTCTTTATTTTATCCAAACTGTATTTACATAGTTTTATATGATAATGAATTGATCTGTTCTGCATGTAGAACATATGATACTAAAATAAACAGAATTGATTGACTTCATTTAACAAATAAACTCATATTCATAAATTATAAAAGGTGAATATATAACACTGTCTTTGCCATCAAAAGAGGATAGAAATGGTTAATTTTTACAACGTAAACCCTATGACACATTTGTTTAAATAAGTAGGATAAAAGTCATAGAGGTGACAATGGATGAATGAACATTATATCACATCAGTAGCATGGAAATGTGTCTCATCTGGGGGTGGGTGGGGGGGGGGGGGGTTAATAACCCTGTTAATAACCCTGTGAAGAGTGTGTCATGTTTATCCTTGAAGCTGCGAGGCGAGTTGTGCTGCTTTCATGCATGCTAAGGGGAAAAGCAATTTATTTGGTTGCATGAATAGTCAATGATCTAACAGGGTGACAAAGATTTAAGAGGTCAATTGGATTCCGCAGATATGTATAAACCTTTGACAGAATAGTTTCTGGTTATAACTGGAAGGTTTGATTAAAAACTTATCGAGCCCACATGACCAATACACCTGAGTTATGCATTTGGGCAGTGAAAACAATAGTTAAAAAACTTCTCATACATTTTAAACTCCAACACCTAACTAGTTCTACACCAGACAGCGATGCCGTCAATGTTAACTTAAAGGACAATAGTTTTTTCTCCATTTGAGATAGTATATGATAAGGCTAATAGTGAAACTGCCTTAACACTGTGGTCAAAACACTACATTTTCTGTACACAGCCTAATTGAAGGATACTTATTAGTTATTTATATCTTTTGAGAAAAATTCAATAACCATATGAGAGACTTTGCCTGCTTCTCCTTATTGCTCCTCATTTGGCATGCATTTTGGCAAGCACTTCAATGCACTGCACTCCAGGGTGGTACAGATGATAAAGGGAAAGAGACAGGCCAAGAAGAAGAAGGACAAACTTGTGTGTGTGTGTGTGTGTGTGGGGGGGGGGGGGGGGGGGGGGGGGGGGGGGGGGAGCAGCTGCCTTTACCTGAGATGTGCACCTGCTGGATCAGTGTGTTCTTACAACGACAAACCACCCACAATGGTACATCTGGATACACTTGGAACATGGAAGCCAATTACCAAAATATTAAAGTGTTCTTGTCTGTATCAGAGATATTTGTCCTTGCAGTACTCTGCAGTGGTACAAAGCCTAAGTTTCACACATCTGGAGCTCAACCAAACTAAGCATAAGACAACCAGCTACTTGTGCAATGACTCTATCGAGAGATAAACGCGTTCATGGACACATAAGAAGAACTCTTTTCAAATGATCACTATGATGTAGGTAACCAATTTAGTGAAATAATGTGCGTATTCCCTTTCTTGCCAAGACGTAGATAAGAAGACTGTTAACACTCATATTTCTACGCTAAATATTTTGCAGTAGCCAAGAACTGGCTAGCTTAGCTTAGCATGACGAGTGGAAATAGGGTAAATCAGCTAGTCTGGTTCTATCTGAAGTAACAAGTTCTCCAAGCCACAAAACAATGTAGGTAGTTTATTTCTACCATCTAATACAAGCCACCCTCATACCTAACATAAAGGTTGCAGTTTTAAAGACTTTGTTGAACGGTCAAGGTTTGGTTTGGTCTAGGCACAACAACTCCTTGGTTATGTTTAGGCACCAACTGCATAGAAGAAAATCATGTTTTTGGGATAAGATCAGGACGTGAAGCAGCTCAGTTTGTAGCGTAAAGTTACAAAAAAAACTAGTTTCTTTTTTTTTCAAATGGGACACAGTCCCAAACCCTGGTCTCCTGGGTGAAAGTCCTGTTTTTGTTTGACTTATCCACCACCCCAGCCTACGTCCTCATGCGGAATTCCAAAACGTATTGTTACCTTACTTTCTGCTCTGCTCCCGTCATAATAAAAGTAAATATGAGTCACAATTGCTGTTGAACAAACGACTCATGTAGGTGTTTCTCTGGGGAGGTGAGTCTCATCTGAAGTTAACAAAATGCAACTACCAGCCCCTCAACACACTGATTAATTTGTTATGTCATATTTTTTTAATCTGTTCAAAAACCAAAGTGAAGAATCAATTTATCATGTGGCGGACTATTTCTTGGCCAAGAGCTGTTACTCCGCAGGTTGCCTGGCAAATTGATGTTTTTACGCTTCGGTTTTTAACAGAATAAACAAACAGAAAAAAACAAATTTGGATTAAAGTTTTTGGGAAATGTTTATTGTTTATTCGCTTTTTTTCTAAGAGTTTAGATGAAAATGATGTCTTATGTCTGTGTGGTAGAAATGAACCACCCACTGGCTTAGAATGGGAAACAGCTAGAAAGGCTCTGTTCAAAGGCAAAACAATCTGCAAACAAACACCTGTTAAGCTTGTTTGTTTGAATGGGGTTTTTTTTACTTCAATTTTTTTACAAATCAAACAAGTGAAATGTAACATACTTCCTTTAGATGTGTTGGTAGGTGGATTTTGTCACCACCTGTTCCTCCTTTTTCTAGTCTTTATGCTAAGCTACATAGCATAACAAAAATGCCAGCAGCGGTGTTAACATTAACACCGCTGCTGGCAGCCGTTGCATTTTTACCGTAAAGAAGTGAGAGTGGTAATCCACTTCTTATCTAACTCTGGGCAAGAAAGGCAAAAAAGCATAGTCCCAACTGGTAAAACTATTTCTTTCAGCAATTTTATCTTATAGTCAACTTTACTCAAAAGGTAGTTGCTGGTAATCATTTCTTCACATGTCTAAGTATCAAATAATGTTTCTGTTGGGACTGATTGCCATCTTGTCCCACATGTGCAACTGAGCCAAAGATGAGAGCTATTGTAGGGAGCGTTAATACAATCCAGATGTTAAACTTGTGTCCTCAAAATGAATGGGCCTATTGGGAAACCAAGGCAAGTCTCAGGGGACATTCCACTGGAGGCTAAGCTGATTGGTTCATATTGAAACAACATGGCTAAGATAAACTGGGATTTCAAGAAAAGGGGTCTTTGGACGCTGGAGTCTAAAATAAATCGTTAGGGCTAAAGGAGGAGCTTAGCTCATCCTCTAAGGAAAACAGTGAGTTTTGCAAGTGACTGACACACATGATGACTGTGGCGCCAGGCAACCTCGGTCTACAGCCCAGTTGTGGGCTGCATGGGAAGTGGAGAGCATCAGGGGCCATGCTTCTTTTGTGCTGATGTCACAAAGCTGCAGGGTATTACTTTTTCCAAATTGTTGTATTTGTTTTTCCCCTCACAACTTGACTGTTTTAGCAGGGGGAAACTAGATCTGAAAGGGTTTTGTAAAGGCAAATTTAAATGCAGCTCATTTGTTTAATCTTGCGTGAAGGCATCAAAGATATCATGTTTGAATCAAGCTTTGCAAACACAGCTATAGATCTTACTTTTTAGTTCAATTTAGTAATATTTGGTTCATTGGGCAGCCCAAATCAATTTTGTTTGTTTGCTTATTCCCAAACTGATCTTTTAATACTTGCATTCATATTTTCATTTGGCACATTCACAATCATACACGTGTGTAGTGAAATGCTTAATTACATCTCTGGGACTGTGCACAGGGAAGGTCAACCTAAATGCAGAAAAAAGAACTTAGACATTTAAATAAATTAATTACAAGGTGTAAAAGAAAAAAGTATCTTCAATGTTTTAAGTGATTAAAATGTGGATATGAAACATGGGATATCAAATATGGAGCAAAAAGGGACACATATATTAGTAAATAAAATGTAAAATGCTCTGTTATGCAATCTTTAACCTCTTTGGGACTCTGGGATTTTTTTAATTTAGTTATTTCAAAGCTTGTTACTCATCACTACATTCACACAGACCACTGCATCACTTTCAAAGAAAAGTTTGACATTTTGAGAAATAACCTTATTTACTGCGTTTGTTAGATGACAGAATTGATACCATTGACATGTCCGTGTTGAGTATGAAGTTATCGCAGGCAGCTGGCTAACTTAGCTTAGCACGAAGACTGAAAACAGGTGGAAACAGTTAACGTGGTTTTGTCCAAAGATAACAAAATCCACCTACCAGCACCTCCAAAGCTCACTAATTAAGATTTTATATCTTATTTTTTTAATTATTACAAATTTACTATGGCATTTTTGGCACTTTTTACAACCTTTGGACAGAGCCCTGCCAACTGTTTCCACCTGTTTTAAGTCTTTGTGCTAAGCAAAGCTAACTGGCTCATATGTAACGGTTGTCTCAATCTTCTCATAGTCTTGCTTAGCCAGACCACAGCATGAAACAGGCGACCTATGGCAGGCTTGAACGCCTGTGTTAGACTAAGGTCCCAAAATGTCCAACTACTTCTTTAAGGGTCACAAGTGCAAAGGGTTGGGACAATGTAATATTAAGTAACAATTCTACAAACATAGACAATAGAGTACTGCTCATTTTGTATGACAACTAAACAGATTGTTACAGCCTGTTCTAACATATATGTAGGATATTTCTTTTCACTTTTAAAAAAATCAATAAGGATATTGACTCTAAAACAATCCCATCAGTATCAGCTAAAGTCAGAGAACAGCTCTGTGGCCATGTGGTTTTGCAGAGGGGAAATCCAGTTGTTTGGACCTCCTGTGTGCAGCCCGGCAAGCCTGGGATAAAAAACAAAACTCCCATGGACACAATAGCGGTATTTTAATTACTATCCCCCAGCCATATAGGTAATTGCTGGTGCCATGCCCTTTAGTGCTCTGAGTTGTCAGGATTTACAAAGAAATATCTAAAACAAGAAGCACACTTCCAACACAATAGATGGAAAGCAGGAGTGCGGCGGTGCTTTCCTCTGTCACAGGGCTGGTCAGCCTGTTTTGTAAGCACTTCCATCCTGTGAAAGCCCCTGGTAGACTTCCACCTGCTAGCTCACTACTAGTCTGCCGCGACTTCTCAGAGAGAAGCGAGCCAGCCTCTCCCCCTCATTTCACTGGCGCCAGCGCTCAATGGGCCCTGCACTTTGATTATTTGTGTTAACAGTTAATTTAGCACCACAGACACATGTGCCAAAGCTGGCTTCACTTCCTCATGCATCACCAACAAATGTGACTTTTATGAGTTCCTTTTCACAGGGCCACCCCCCTCTCAGGCTAAGTTCTCGCCTGTCAACTCACTCTACAAACCCTCTATGGACTAAGCCCCCCCACACACACACACACACACATACTCACACTCACCCCTGCAGACACCATCTCTTCACATCCTCTTAGCTCTCCTCTTTCCCCTCCTCCCCCCCCATCTCATTTTCCAACCTCCCACCTCCACTCGCTTATTTCGTTGGTTCAGCCTTAATCTCTTCCACATCTTGCCTGGGAGAGTTATTCCTGGCTCCTCTGTTCCCAATGTTTGCAATTTCAGGAATACATTTCATGTCAATTTATTCATTGGTTAAATACCACAAGAGAGTCACTCTTTGGGAGATTTGAACGGCAGTTGAAAAGAATGCTTATACCAAAAAAGAGGGTCTTCTCAACGTTTTCTGACACTTTTTTTCCATTTGGATCAGAGCTTACAGAAATAACTACTAAAGGGGAATTAGAGAAATTACTGTTTCGTACAGTGAGCTCACTTAAAAAGACATTCCAGACCACAAAGAATGGATACATTATTACTACAGATGGTAAATGGCACTATAATTCAGACTCCTGCCTGAGGATGACCACCGTAAGTGTTCCAGATATTAAGTAAAAACCTGAGCTCATGACCTGCACTCTTTCAGTGTTAGGTGACACAAAGATATAATCTGCCTTTTTGAAAAACCTCTACCCTCAATACCAAGTGGAGCCACAGTCTAGTGGGTAGTGGGAAAGGGAGCTCAGAGGACTTTGTCAATGCCTAGTTAGCTTCGACATTGATACTTACAGACTGGGAAAGAACAGTGCTGAGGGAGCACAAACTAGCCACACGCCGATGAGCTCATGCCAGGACTATGCAAGCAGAAGGCCACAGGAGCCATGGAAATATTTGGACATCTATTTTGTTCCCCTGCTTGTCTGTAGTGCAATCCAGTGCATCATCTTTTGTGGTTGAGAGACACGTTTTCAAGTGGCCAGAGGCAGAACCTTAAAAGGTCGGGACTAGCTTTATTTTATTGTGTGACTGCATTTTCGCCACTCAGCAGGAGCAAATTGTGACTGCAACCCCCACACCGCAGATTCTTCTCCATTAATTCTTCATCCGTGTCATGTCGTCTATCACTGCTCGAGCACTGATTTATGCGCATTGGTCCAGTACAGTGCGGCAAAAGTAACTGCATTTTTTTCAGTCAGACAGAAATTGTCACTGCTAGTATGATGAAGCAGTGTTTTATGATCTGCCTGTGGAAACATAAGAAAATATTATGCAATTGCTTTTGCTTTAACATGAGCACACAGCTACAGGCAGACAGCTTACTGAGCACACAGAGGTAAATCTTTCATTTGGATTATATTTCATTTCTTAAGAGGGTCAAGTCTTGACTTTTAACTAACATGAATTACAGCACCCCCATTCAGCATTCAGCAGTATATAGATGATTAATAAAAGGTTTATAACAGTGTAATGTAGTTGTAAACTGATATGAGGATATTTTTAACTCACAAAGTTGGTCTACATTGGTCCAAACTGAAATATCTCAACAGATAGTACAAACAACGGTGCTCAGAGGATGAATCCTACTCACTTTGGGGATCACTTGACTTTAACTGAAGTGTCCCAATGAGGTTGACATTTGTGGTTTTAAGTGGAATCACCAGCTATGGAATTAGAACTAATGGAATGTGCACATTCATTCCATCGTTCATTCGTTCCATGAATCAATCAAGTGATAAATACTTAAAAAAGGTTACAGAGCATGCTTTTTGCATTTTTCTGTCATATCTATAATTGTTCTAATGTTGGATTATCATGTTTAACGTGGCCAATACTTAAATTAATGAGGTAAACGTATTTTAAACAAATCTCTATGAACTAAAACTATGATTTCCAACTGTTCTGAACACTCCAGTTTCAACACCAAAGGGGTAAGCCAGCCTCATATGGCACCATTTTTTTGCTACCTAGCACTCACCTGTATTAGCATTCCATTGGCTGCCATTCATTTTGGCGCCACTTTGACAGCAAATAACTTTACATCTGAAGCGTTTAAAGCTTTATAGGCCTTTGATTCATGTAGTTACTAATGGAAAATGACAAGTAAACTATGCACAATCATGCAACTAATCGTAATTAAATATTTAAATTGATGGACACCCCTAATTATTATAGGTTAAGCTACCCAGCAGTAGATCAATAATCCAATTAGCCCCACCTTAACCAGCAGACATATGTTTTAAGTGTGACTTTTGAATGCAGGACTAGTACCGGTGTGTATTTCTACACCGTAGTATTGATACTTTTACTTAAGTAAATTATCTGAGTACTTCTTCCACCCCTGATCTGATGTCCTTATATCTCCACACAACTACAAAATTGTGTTATAAATTATTTATTAAGGTGTGTATAGTGCTTTATAAATGCTACAAAGGTCAACAGGTCAAAAAAAGTGCTACTGTGAATCTCACTGAAGCCAACCAAATGAAGATGTCACCTCTTTGAACCTGTAAGGAAGATAGAGAAAAATCTTCATTCCACATACACAAGCTGATAGGACGACAAAGTCTATCCTTTGGGGAAGAGGGTAGAGAAGTCACGGGGGAGTGCTCTCAAAGACACTCAGCTGACCGGGCTTTAAGTACACAGCTCCGGGATTCCCTCCTCTTCCTTCCCAGTATTGTCTCACATCCTGCAGGGCTCTGCTCTCCTCTCCTCTCCGGCCATCGCTGCCACAATAGCATCAGCGGGCACCGGGCACTGAGGGGTGACCAGAGGGACACCAGCAGTCAGCCTGACAGGATGTGACACACTTCTCTTAACAATACTGAGTACAAAAGAAGCGGATGACACGACATGACAGCTTAGCGTGGTACTTCAGGCCTTAATGGCTGGCTGAGTGGCATCTTCACACCCGGCCATCACACTCAGCAGCCAAAATGGCCAATGATGGTAACACGGAAAAGACTTGCTAGAAGGTTTTGTAACACAGGAGGTCGCACACTTGAAAAAAATGATGCAATACAGTGATAAAATGATGAGAACCTCATGCTTAGTGCTGGAAAGTAGCTAAGTACTGTACAGTTATTCTAGTGCAGTAATTTAATTCAATTTTGAGGTTGTACTTTACCGGAGTGTCTCTATTACATTCAAGTCCACTACAATTCAGTGTTGCAAATATTCTAGCTACTTTCTACTTGACTGTACTTGATTTGACTGCTATAGTTAGAGTACTTTTACTGTTGTTTATTAAAGTATGTGTTGCTGCTAGTACTTCTTCCGCAAAGCTTGTGGTGATTTGTAGCTATAAGGAGAATAACTGCAACATATTTGACATAAAGGCAAAGCCGTCCCTAAGATAAACAGCATTGTCATAACTAATTTCGCAGCAAAGGCATTTATTTGTCATCGTATTTGTCAGCAGTAAGTCTGATAAAACATTCAACAAACAAGTATTGATATCCTCTTTCCCAAGCAACTTTTTGGTCTCAATAAAGGAGCAAAAGAGCTGAATGTCTGGCGGTTGTTGACGGTGAGCAGCAGCTTTCTCAATATTAATAATAATATTACCGATGGCACCACTGAAAGAGAGGGATTAGTGCTCATACTGCTGAATGAGAAGTCACCGCTTGGCTGGTATACATGCGGGATTTTACTTGACTTTTCTTTAAACACAGCAAATGTGAAGCCAAAAATCTTTTTCATTTAAGAGCAATTAAGTGGATCCCAGAATCACTGGCTCCAGCACGCCGCCGAGGCTTTTTTTCTCTCCTGGTTTTATTACCCATTTCCTCTCCCTTGCGCCAGCAGAAGGAATGCTCACTTTTCTCTCACAAAGCCACATTTCCAACGCCAGAATCACACAGGGACCACCATGATTAAGTGCAAGCCAGTGCTTCCCTAAACATGTGAGACATTATAGACCCCCCTCCCTCTACTCCTCAAAACACTGGAGAAGTGTTGTGTTCCAACATTTATGTGAAGTAATTAAAAACATCCACCAGTAATTTAATAGTTCTCACCAAGTAGAGACATAAAGTCTACTCAGTTTTTTCACTCTGTATAAATAACCTGGTATGCAGTGAGTACACAGACAGACGATTTGCTGCTTCTTTTTTTCATCCTGCTTTTTGCAACATTTTGCAAGAAGCCCTGTTCTGTGTCGCTTTGACCCGAGATGAGGTTGTGCAGTTACAAGCAACACATTGACTTTTAAATTCCTGTTCCAGATAGTTTGATCCATACATCAAACGCTGACAGCAGATTCCAATCAAAGCTTTCCTATTGAGACTGTCATACAGCGAGTCTTAAAGTCTAACATCAGTGAGCATGACAATTACCTCAAGCGCTCGCTGCTGCAACGTATCCGAATGTGGAGGGCTCTGGGAAGTGCATGTCAATAGCCCAGAGAGCCGGCAGTGCAACAAACATGTGGTTCCAATCTGTCTCTTTTCTCACAGCGAGAGAGAAGGCCATTTATTTATCTCACTGTAAATACTGCACTTAACACACAACACTCAGACGCACTGTTTTCCAAACCCCCCAAAAAACTGTCCATGTGGGTAATTAACTTAAGCAAACAGTGTTATTGTTACAGATTTTCTTTGAATAATACACATAGAAAATACAAAGGAGTAACTCATTCTCTGCCACCATTGTAATTTGTTGTTTAAATTCTATGCAATATTTAGATCAAACCCTAAGATGAGTTTAACCAGTACTGTCCTACACTGTCAGATTTGTTTCTACCAAATCGTCTGGTAGTTATCTAGGATATTTGTTAGACAGTAATCCGGTGGGTAGCATTGAAGACCCTGGGGAAGGCAAACAAGAAATCTAATTTAACTGATGAAAGACTAATGACTGTTGGCCAATTTTCTTGTTTTGAGTTACTTGGATTTCTCTATCAGTTCATGGATTGAGGATCAGAGGAAAAACACTTAAAGCTGAACTAATCGACATGTTTGTATTAATAAATAACTATGTGTAATGTGAATGGGTTCAATCACTGAGATGAAGCCAGAGAGAAGAAGCTCCTGACATTGCAGATCCCAACAGCTGTGCAGAACTTTTCCAGCATCTTTCAGATCAACGTTTTGGTTTTATGCCCCCCCCCCCCCCCCATGCTGCAGCAGGCAGCTGATAAACAGCCGAAAGACAGTTAGCAACTAGTTGGTGAATATGGTTGAGCATTAGGCAGCTTGTGTGTCTGATTTTTATCATTTATTTTTGGGATGTTGACTTTGAGTAATATTAATGATACTTAATCACCTAAACTCTCGCATCTTTGCCATCTTTACACAAAGTACCACAATGGTAACTTGGTATATGTTGTGCCATCCTTTACATTTTTGTAGTTGTGTGTGATTTAATATCCTCCCATTCATGTCTAAAGACTATATGAGCGCTCCTCTCTGTTAAAGTCCAAATGTAAGTTATGACAAGGACTTAAAGATTGGTAACAAATGTTTCTCAGGTCTGGTTAAGAAAAAAGAAAAAGAAATGTCTATGTTCCATTGAACAGTAATTGTTTTTTTTGCAGAGAAGTCATTCAATAAAAAATAAAAAAAATACCTTTGAAAGAAATGTTTCTCAGGAAGATAGACACATTCTCCCTGGCCATAAAGAAGACAAAGCTTTTTACAGTATCAACAGACGCAAGGCGTGACCTTTTGGTCCTTTAGGGCAAAAGGTGAGCGCTCTGGGAGCAGAGGCCTGGTTCCAGCAGTCTGCCGGCAGACGAGACGTATGTCCTTCTCACCACATTCCTTTCCATCTTAGATCACTGAACAGCTCTCTGTGGCTTTCTGCCTTCAGTCCCTTCCAACCCAAAGCAATATAATTCTTTATTTTCGCCCGGACGGCACCTTGTAAAGAAACTAAAATAAACCGGGTGGTACATGTGTAATAAGCTCAGTGAGCTTCCAGTGAGGCTTCAGCTGGTGCTTTTGTGCAGGTGCACAAGTTTAAAATTCAGATTAGTGTGATAGGGCTGGAGGTTAAATAGTCAGAGAAGGATTTCCTACTTCCATTCAAATGAGATTCTCAAAAAAAAAAAGAGTAGTCATCATGAAAAAAGGTTTAGAGAAGTCTGCTCTGGAAATACATGTGGGAAATGAGCCTGTGTAACCTGGGGCTGTCTCCTTTATATTTAGGGATGACTGTGCTGCTGTGTGAACTGGCTGCAACACAAGCCACTTCGGATTTCATATTCATGACTTGCGAGAGGAGTGGAGGGAAATAAACAAAACAAGCAAGCAAAGGGGAGTATAGCTGATGGAAGCAAGGCCCATATACTAACTGTCACATCCAGAAAGTCAAATCTCATTATGATCAGACTGAGGAAGAGCGAGGTCATCCTCCGCAGCAAACACTGACTCATCTCACACCCACACACAAACTCATATAAGAAATATTGTTTGCACTCAGAAACCAAATAGCTTAATAGTAAAAATGCTGCCTTAATTAACTAGCAACGTGCACAACCTGTATAGCACTATGAGGACAAACAGGGACACCAGCTAAGAGCCTTTGGACCCGTAGCCCACTAGAAGCCAGGCGGTAGTTCCCTACAGCAAACCACAAAACGCGTCACTTTTCTAAGGAATAATGACAGCATGCACAAATGGAGCCTGGAAGCAGCCTGCCTTTTCACACAAGCCATGTCCTCTAAACAGAAGCCCCTTCACAGAGCCCTGCCAAGGACTTACATGGGTATAGAGTGCCCTCTAGGGGACAATGCTTTGAGCTGATTGGGCAGAAGTGGTCAAGAATACCAGTGCAACCAAAGACAGATCAAAGGTCACCCTATGCAAATGATGCATATAAGTAAAAACAATGACTTTTGATATGCAAATTCTGCACAAATTCACAATTTAATCTTGTTTTCTTTGTTTGTATTTTGCTTTTCTCATGCAAATGTATAATTTATATTCATATAAAGTAAAACATACTGAGACAAGAAGCCTTTGTGGTTCAATTCATCTTCATGCAAGTCAGCGGTCTTCAGATTAAACACAGTATGTGACCCTAATAAAAATCATCACCAACCCTAAGCCCTTGCCACGCTGCAGTGAGTTACAGAGCAGAGTCAACGCTGCCAACAGAAGCGTGCTCGGCCCAGCCCTGAGACGAGTCAGGCTCTGCTGCAGCCAGGAGATATACGGCCAGAAGGTCACACAGGTCGAATGTGGAAGCCACCACAATTCACCAATTTGAGATGTCACACACAGTCTTCAAGCCTTGAATGCTTTTGAGGATAGAGTTTAAATTTGCTTACAAAACGGGACTAGCGGGATTTTAAATTCCATCATAAAGGGTATTTACAATACCAATGGCACAAGATCTGGGTAGAAGTATGTCAATCGAATAATTTGGCTGATGGCACATCATCGTTTCGTGGCTGGAGCATCAACTACTCTTTCCAAAATAAGTTGAGTCTGGTGCCAGTGAATAATGGTAATGTAAATTGCCAAAAATTGGCAAAATACACCATTAACCATCCCTCACAGAGCAGCTTTTCTCCCAGACCATTGCTGGAACAAAGAATTTGGTCTTGCTCGATTTGCCTGCAAAATAGGGTTTAATCTAAATTCAAAGATGCTTCACCAACTTAATGTTTAGCAATACACAATTAAACAGATGAACAAACTGAGTGTACTAAAGACAGATTACACCATCTGCAGTGAATTCCCTTTAAATGCCCATTTGTTTAATTAAACTGTGAATAATCAAACCGCTGAAAGCAACACGAGGTCACGGTCTCAGAAGGAACAGTGGCTTCGCCTCCCACTGCCACACCAAACACTGCAGTGTTCACCGACTGAAACAAGAATTAGTGCACAACATAAAAGTTCTGATTGACTATAAATCATTAAGAAACATGCAAGTACATCAAATAAATATTAAAGTGATGTTTCAATTACATTATTCTAATGAGCACGGGTCACATATCAAATATCTGCAGTGTGGTGTCACCCAGCAGTTTCATTAACCTGGTGCTCATTACCGGGCAGGGACAGAGAGAGCTTACTCACAACATAATGACTCGAGCATCCACTAGTCATCGTGTTAGCTGAGGCCCTCTAGTGGGAGAACTGGCACATGTTGGTGCAGCTGGAGAGTCAAATAAACTTCAACCTTGACGTTTGTTGTTTTTGCAGACAGTGATTTTAATTTCAGAAAATCACAAGTTCATACACCTGCCATAGAAGTTAAATGCAAGGGTTTCAGAACAGAACAGGCTTCAACGTCTGTTACATGTCAAAGAGCTGTAGAACAGAAACATATTGGTATTGTGTCAAATACAGATATATATATATATATTTATAAAAAAAAAAGTCTTGCTTATGTTGTGACACTACTTTAAGACTACAGCCACAGCTCAATATTTAGCAAACGGCATGATATTTTAATGAACCTGCTAAATTTGACTACAAACTCATAAATGTGGCTTCACTTTGATTAAGTTTTAGTTACAGAACATGCCGTCATACACACATCTTGTCGTTTACTTCAGTGATCAGGAATTTGAACTTAAACTACTGGGACTCTGGTATAGCCTCTGTGTGGCATCATGCTTCCCTCTTCGAGCCCACTCAAGCTGGAACATTTCAAACATAAAAGTAACTGTCAAAGTAAGTTTATTAAAGGCAAAAAACTGTGGTCTTGTAGTCTTAACTATCTATTCAGTGCTTGACTGCAGGGACATTTTCTTTTTGAATGAGCAATTGAATAAGAAAGTCCAATCTTGGTCTTGTAGAGAACATTGTGTATGACTGAAGTGAGCCTCTTGATGGATTTACACGATATTTCTAAGAGTAGGTTTAAGACAGAGGGTCAAAACAATCCATTACGATTAAGTGCTGTAGGTTTGTCCTTCTGGCGGTTGCGGAAGCTTCATATTTTCTTTGGACATCATTAGACGTCTTAACTCTTGAAGAACAATTTTAATGCTATAAGAATTCTGCCATTTTGCTAAAACTGGTATGCTACGTGAATCCACCTGTGTAACAAGACAAAACAAAAACACTGTATCAGTCATTGTGACAGGACAGCTGACAGTGAATTATCACAGAGCACCACAAAACTACAACTCCAAACCATTTCTGAGTTCAACAAATGATAAGACAGCAACACACACATTACCATGTCAGATTTGTGATGACACTTACCAACCCGTTTGAATTGTTTACCCCATTCATGCTAATTTTTGTTACAAATCTAACAGTTGGGGATGCCTCTGGGTATCTAGATCCACATTCCACTTTCAGACTGTATATCCTGTTCTCATAATTGGTCTGAAAAAAAATCAAGAAAATAGAAAAACACATTGGTTACAGTATCTATAACACACACACACACACACACACATATATATATATATTGGTTACCGTATCTATAACACACACGTACTGGTTACAGTATCTCTAACACACATATGTATTGGTTACAGTATCTATAACACACACACACACACACACACAAAGTTTGCTCTCCTTACTCTTGCTGGTCCAATGATCATGCCTGTCCACCGTGTGAGGGTCATGTCTTCGTCATCCTCGAGGCCCCAGCTGACTGTGCCATCGCCTTCGCCCTTTTGCCCCTCTTCAAGCTCCTCCAACAAGCGAAAATTACGTGGAACTTTAACTCCTAAAATAACAAAAATAAAATTAGAATTACACATTTGAAGAATGTCTGTCTGATACTCACATTTTCAACTGCTGAGAAATTCCACAAAAAGACTAAAACCAACAATGAATTAGGGCTGTAATCTCCCAGTCGACTAGTCGACTTCCTGGTCGATACGTTCGAGAGCATCCCTGTTGCACAGGTAACAGTCTGTCTTCTTTTTTGTTGGATTAGCCCAACCCACTGGGGACAGACTGAAGAAAGAACTAGAAAGCCTTGTTTTAGTGGTTTGCTGAATATTTATTTAATTGTGAGTGTTTAATTTACAGTCAGTCCTCCTCAAACATGTCGAAGACATCGCCAGTGTGGCAGCATTTTACAAAAAAAGATAACGGGAAAAGGTTGAATGCAACGTTTGCAAGCAACAGTTAGCATATCGCAGCTCAACTTCAGACATGGCATATCACCTAAAAACGGTAAGATAACTTTTCTGCGTTAGGTTGTCCTGTCTGTTTGGAGTAAGCTATATGAACATATCAGAATTGGCATATTTCATAGTCTAATAATCGTTTTATAACTACCGGCGAACCCAGCCGCCACTACGGTAGCGTTCCCCAGACACACCCACACCCCGCTGGATGTTAAGCCTCTAACACCCAAACGCAAAAATAATATCACGGAAGGAACTGTCAACTTTATTGCTCAGGATATGAGGCCCATTGCTGTTGTGGAGGGCTGAGGTTATAAGAACTCGTTAATATAGAGCGCCAGAACGCCACACCGCACCTCCTCCGTGTGAGGACACGCACAGCGCGCTGATGCAGCGTTGTCAGAGCCGACAGACGAGTGGCATTTCAGTGCAAAAATAATTAGGTCAAAAACGTTTAATATACTGCAAATAGCCTACAAGGACAAGTACTGCGGGACAGTACAGTTCATTAATCTAATGTTTTTTACTTCTGTTTTTTTAACAGAGCTGAAACGATTAGTCGATCGGCAGACTTAATTAACAAGAAAATTTGTCAACGACTGTCTGGTTCCTGCTTCTCAGATGTGAGAAATGTTCTGCTTTTATCTTTGTATATTAAATATCTTTCCAATTCAGACTTTTAGTCAGACAAAACAGATTTAAACAATTTTAAGAAAATTGTGAGAAATGTAGTTATTTTTTTTACAATTCACAAAAATCAATAAAGAAAAATAATCCTCTTAACTGCAACATCCTTATCAAATCGTTTCGTTACTGTGCTCCCACTGTGCATCCTTTAATAAAACCAAATTCACACACATTCATCTTTCTAATCCTAGAGAAGTAAATCATCCAAATGAAGAAGAGAACTAAACCTGTGCAAGATGTGCCTGGTAGATACAAGAACCATAATACCTGCTGTGGAGCTGCATCTAATTTGACACCTTGTTCACAAGACATTTATTATTATTATTATTATCCAATACGTCTGACGCTGCTGAACCTTGAAGCGTTTTAAAAACCTGCGGTCTTGATCGTTGTTTGGAAACAGTCATGAGATTTGGAGCGCATGAGCACATACAGCCGATTTTTCATGAATGATTTGGGGTTACCTTATGACCGACTTAACAGCGTACAGAACTTGATAATATCACCAATGAAAAAGCAGTCATAGGGCTGAGGGATATAGAGAAAATCAAATATCACTATATTCTTGAGCAAATACCTTGATGTCAATACTGCAACGACTATGTATGGTTGACTATGCTTTAACAAAAAGCTATTTACACATCACGTATTTTCTAATGCAGCTTGTAAAACCAGGAAAAGACACTTACCATATTACAATATTACGATATATCCAAAATCTAAGAAAACGTCTTGTCTCATACTGAAATATCAATACAACATCAATATATTGTCCAGCCCTACCCTATCAGCCGAAAAGCGTTCAGGTACTGGGAAAATGTTCTTAGAAGACGGTTCAGACGTTGGCATTAAACACACAGCTGTGTAAAGGACTGACCGCTTACAGCCCATCGCTGGAGGGGTGGTGGAGGTTGAGGGCCAGCATTAGTAACACTATTGCTTTTTATAAATCATCAATCGTTCACAGAAGGGGAAGTAAAAAAAAAAGGCCCCGTGACTGAGGCAGAGGACACAGGGCAAACATTTCAATTTTCCCTTCCGTCTTTGAACCATTTTCTCCTCTTTCAATCTCAGACAAAATTCATCACAAATCAACAGATTATGTTGACTCCATCATATCATTCTCCTTTGCATCATGGTTTGGGCTTGTTGCAGTTAAGCACAAGAATCGCCTGAATCAAACTGTAAAATGGTCGAGTAAGCTGACTGGGGAGTCCCCGCTGCAGCCCACATCCCTGTATGCTGAACAACTACAGCAGATAGCTGTGGCCATCTTAGGAGACAGCCTACACCCTCTGAATAGGGAATTCCAGTACCGACCTTCTGGACGGAGGCTAAAAGTCCCCGGGGTGCAGAACTACAAGATTCAAAAACAGTTTCATCCGAGCGGCAATCACTCTATTAAACAAACGGCAGAGAAGAAATACTTGCAGAAAACGCACAAGCACTTTGGTCATGTCATGTTTTCTATTCTTTTTATCCATGTTTTACTGTCTCTATTACATTTTTAATGTTTGGTTTGTTGTATGTTATGTGGTGGTGTGCAAAGTTTTAAGGATGTCCTTCCTCTTAGACTGTAAACCTAGTTTACCCACGGGTACCAATAAAGTAACCTGATCAGAGAACCCTGTAATTAAATACTATCTCTGTTGTAAACTTTTCCTGCTACAGCTCTCCGACCGTGGTCAGAAACCACCTGGGAGACACTTTGTTATTCCCACTGTGTCCTTTTAGAGTCCATACTCGCTCCGAAGCTAATCATGTCCCTCCCTCACTCCAGTATCCATATACTCCTCATGCATACACACACGCCGGCCCTGATATTCTCTTATACGCTACAACAAGGCAGACACCAGCACACAAGCATAAACCTCGGGCCACTATGTAGACTACGGCAAAAGCTCTGCGTGGAAGCATAAGTCTGCCTTTGGCAAGCACAGCAGAAGTGTCCTAAACGGAGTAACAATAGTGTTATCCACCACGGGGGCAATGATAACCCAGCCGGTGCTGTCACTATTTTAAGGGTTTATAAGCAACCTGTTTCTTACAGATTGTCATGTTACAGACAGATATTGGAAGTTAAAATAGGAAGTTGAAGTGGACTCTGACAGCTGAAGGTCTTAGCAGTCTCCTTGAAGATCCCAGCTGAGCTCCAATAACTCGTGACACAGTTAGAAAACAGGAACAAGCTAATAAATGATAACATTTTCACTTAGAGGATGTCTGTAAAACACTATTTCTCATCCTTCTATTGATTCTGAGCCTCAGTCAGTCACTTCCTCTTTACTGTGGTTACTCAGTCTCTCTACCGTAGCTCCATGCCCTAAGATCTCACAATGCTTTGTGTTGCTAACTCTTGCCAATTTATTGTTCATCTAACATGACAAAAGGTAGGCCAAGGCGAGAACGTTAGCCTACACATTTGTATAAAAAAATACACATTTGAACAGTGCTTTCAGCCTTCAAGTAGTATTAATTTGGTACTTTTCAAGTTACATAGCTCATTTTCTCATTTATGGAATACTTGTTTAAACTAAAAAAGGTCCAAAACCAGTGACAAGTTTCCTATAGCCCAAAAATGACAGCATCAAATCATTCAACATTTCCAGTAAAGTTAATTTTGCTTGTTTTCAAACTCTAAAAATTTCCACTTAGTACATGGTCTTGGTCACATCTAGACTTGGAGGTGGTATAAACATTTTCAAACCGGTTTGTTATCAAGCCAAATACCTGACCACACAGGTTTACTGAATTTTACCACTAGGTGCCGCACTTGTCTCAGCCACTCCCCAGTGGACAGGTGAGGCGGACACATGGTGGTAATGCGCCTCCAAGTAACGACTTCTTAGCAGCAGAAAGCTCCGTGCTTGAGAATGCTCAGGAAAATGTTTGTTAGCTTGCATGGACGCTACCACACTACTTGATCAATAAAAGAGATAACTTAAGCTACTGACAAGCTATGTGATTGGAAAAACAACAACGTTGTTTAAAAACAGTTCAACTTGTAACACTCCTGTCCACCCTTTAATTTGCCAAGGTGGAATAGTGACAATCCAGTTCAACCGGTTAGCATCCAATCAAACCGGTTTAGCCCCGTAAACTGGATGAAGGCCCAACTCTAGTCACATCTCTTTAATAACCACATTTAAAGAATCCTTATTTAATATGTATTAATAAATACCTATTAAATATGGTATACAGTATAAAGCCAAGTAATTGCACATTAAGGAAAATAATACCTTAGTTTGAGTAACTGATCTAGTGTGTAGGGCTTTGTAGAGGCCACTACTATCCTGCATGATAAAACACAGAATAAAGAATAAATCAGTATGGTTTTGAACAGCCTTAGTTTGTGCCTCTCATGTATATTTATTACTGTATAGTTTTATTCCCCTCCTCCTGTGGTTGTCATAGCTTTTCCGGTTCTTTGGGTGCTTAGTAGTGTTATTGCAATGCCAAACAATACTGTTGTTCCTACAATTCTGAAACATACGTCACATACATTTTGTGGGGAGAGAGTATTACATTCAATTTCAACAATAATTAGGGTGCAAGTTTGCAGAAGGCGTGCGTGGGATATTCCCCTTTCTGGTCTACATATCCCATGCCTCTGCTGATTAACATTTATCCCCAGTTGGGACAAGATGTATACCCCCTCAAAGTGATCAATGCTACTTCACCAAGACAACATTATATACCTCAAATAGAAGTTATATTAAACTAAGTAAAGCACTGTAACGTGAACAGTCTACAGTGCGATTGAACAATACAATCCGATGCCAGTTGCTGGTTGTATTAAGACGCTACAGAGGTCCGGGATGCTGGCTACCAGCGGCAGATGTTTAGCTGCCATTAGGTGACTGTGAGCCGGGTACAGGCACCACCAGACCACAGTCCTTTCAGGGGCCATGTAGTGGAGTCCGGCCAGAAAAACTTAGCATCATTAGGCCATGAAAGTTAAGTTTAGGCACCAAAACAACTAGATAAGTTGAGGAAAAAAATTGTCGCTTGTAATAAGACATTCCCGAGGAATGAACAAGCGTCTCCTGGGTAAAAGTATTTTGTTTCTGCCGCAAAGTGAATTCTGCTCTATGACTTGAAAGCGCTGTATTTTTCATTGAATACTGGAAGTATAAATTTAAGTGTTTGGCATGCCTGGCTGAGTGGTTCTATATCTACTGTGTTCCAAGGGGGATTTAAATACCTCATGTTTTCAAACATCCCCCTTTGCTTTTTTCACAAATAATAATAATAATAATAATAATAATAATAATAATAATACACCAGAGGCACATATTTGGTCTAATCTAAATGTAATTTGTGAAACAATTTACTCTAAAATCTAAATGACAAGAGCAACTGTTTTGCGGGGTACCCATGCCAGTCATTTAAACTACGTTAACTATGAAATAAATCAGCAGGTCGCGCCAAATTCCCCTAAGGTAGTTTCTATTTTGACGTTACTTCCCGTTTCTTCAATTTTTAAATTGCAGTCCCGTGGTGTTTAGCTAAACAGACGAATAACAAACTGACGTTACGTTGAACCATATAAAAAAAAACACAAATATGAGTTAGTTTTCCTGAAATTGTTAGTTTATATGTAAGCATGACAACCACGCTGTCTGCGGTGCGTTTAAGAAAGCATGGGCTCCGACTACATGCTGAAAAAAGCGTGCCAACAATGGCGTAACGTTGTACTTCTGGTTGGTTTATCCACCACCTAAAAATGACAACAATCTACTTTATATAAAGACACGGCGTTATTTTTTCTGCATCTATCCCTGTGATTAACCCGTTGAGAACAACGGTAGCAAGTTTAGTGCTGGTCAGGGTCCCTTAATTACGTTAACATTACCGTGATGGTTGTGGTGTTGCAGTGAGGTGTGTCACCGAGAAGTTACCAAATCCCCACATAATGTGTCACAACATTTTTTGCAGCTTAATGTCTATTAAGCCACACAAATGAGTTGTGCCTGGATAATCAATACAATTATATTACCGTAACGAGTCTTCCGATCAAATAAACAACGGCATCAATACTCGCTGCCTCGCGGTGTTAGAAAATTCTAGTAAATTAATTTGAGCTAAGCTAGTTATTGTTTACAATCCTTATCTGTATTATTAACGTTTGTACCCCATTAAACTCTTACATCCCATTATATTAGCCATGGGATTTTCTCTGTGACGCATTAAGTCAATACTTGGAATACTGACGCTTATTTCAGAAACATTTGAGCTCTTATAGCTAGCTAACTCGGTGCATGCTATGCGCTCATTTAAGCTAGCTAGCTAGGTTAGCAAATGCCGTTCCATTAGATAGATGGCTCCCGTGAAGATCATTGCTTTACCGAGAGGAGCTATTAACAATAAATTAAAACTCGGAGCAATTTTTAATCATCTGTGATTGAGTAAGTTGCTACGTTTGGTGGCTGGGATGACTGAGCGCCCGCTGCTTCGCCCATACTTTGTGTCGGTGTAGATTGCAGATTTGAAGGAAGACAAACCTGAGGAGGCCGCCATCTTCTTCAGCCGAGTCCAGAAGCAGACACAACTGTGACATCACAGACGAACCGACAGCTAAGCTACATCTCTCACCGGCAGATCACGGTACTTCAAGCTGCTGGTTCACATTTATGGAAGGCCATTTCCGCCAATTCATTACAATGACTAATAAGTATCTCTAAAATAATAATTAAGTATATTTTAAGAAAGCTTTTCATTAGTTTAAGAAACCAGTAGTCATTATTTTGAGATACTAAGTCATTTTGAGATACTAAGCCATTATTTTGACACTTTTTTTGAATAACCAAGTCAGAATGTTTCTCATGACTAACACTATGATTTACGAAGAAGTACAAAACAGTACGAGTCCACACTCCAAAAGAATAAATTCCATTAGCTCAACCGTAGCCAATTACATCGTTGCCCACGGTTGGAGATGTCGGCCTCCAATATTATGGAACTAAATGACACAAACTGCCCAAAAATATATTTGAGGAAAAAATTGCAATGTCTTTTTTTTTTCATGACCCAATTACTCAAGATAATCCAAAGAGATGGGTGTGTAGCAATTATGGTAAAACTTAAAAATAGTTCCTACATAAACCATGGCAGTATTATATTGAATTACACTAGGCAACTCAAACCAAAACCATCTAGACTGATGTATAGCAACACAGGTAAGAGTACACATTTGTATTTTTGATTTTGGTGTGAACTGTTCCTTTAAGATTCACAAAAAGGTAAATATTATAGAAAGACAAAAATTTAATTTAACTTACCAAAAAATAAAATGTCCAAGCATTTTCAGTGAGCAACATTTTATTTTACCCTCTATTAACAAGTAGTCAACGCAAGCTACAAGGACAATTCATTTCTGGGAAAATAAGTGACTGATTTAACTCATTCATTATTAACTCAGTCATTACAATTTACAAGTTGGAACAAAAGAGCTTTTTACCATAACACAAAAAACAAGAGCATTACTTGAAAACAGGTAACAAACATAAAGCACATAATACAAACATAAAGCACATAATACAAGCACTTTTGAATATAAGCTCTATTAATTGCCAGTATGTGCGTTTTGTTTTCTTTTTTTCTTAAATCACAACGTGACACCAAAGTTTGAACGAGTCATACGGTTAGATATTTCTCTACATTGTAGGATAGTCAAACATCTAGTAAGGCCAGAAAACATGTAAACATGTGGTGGTTCAATCATACAAGATATTACAGCATGTGAAACAGGTTGACACACGATAGGATTTAAAATTAAGGACTGTACACAATTTTGGGGTGTGCCTTAGGCGAGCAGACGGACTGTCTTTCCAGTAACCGTCAAGTAATCCTCGTCAGCCAGGGCTCGGAGCGCCTCGTCGAACAGCTCCTTAGTGATCGCCTGAAAACAAAGTGACAAAGAAGAAAGTCGTTACAGAAGTAGTGGTGATCATAAAAATGGACAATGTATAGTCACATTTTCCCCCCCACTTTTTAGAAATGTTAAATCACTGCTAATTTCAAAGCCTTTTACAAACACTGTAAGCTGGCAGGCCAATAACTAATGATGCATTACTGTATCTTACATCAATGTCATAGACTTGAAATGAAAGACTTCTTCTCTTGTTCAATCAAATTAGAAACAAGGAGCATGCTGTTCTGACAGTACTGAAACTGCATTTGTGAATAAAAAAAAAAAAGTAGTATAATGAAGGCAAAATTAATATTTACATTTTCAGACTGTCCTCTGAGATCTTCAAGCAGCTGCTGGTATTTCATGGCAGGTGTCTTTCCTTTGGCCTGGATCAGTTTCTTCAGGGCTTGGGCGACCTCCTCCTTGCGTTTGCGGGCGGTGGCGCTCATACCTGGAATCACAAATTATTACACTCAAATACAGTGTCTAGCGGCAACTAATAATTATTTTCATTCAATTTATCGGTTTCTTTTTTAATAAGCAATTCTTTAATAAAATCTCAGAAAATAGTAAAAAAAAAAAAAAAAGTGTCCCTGTTTAGTATTAATTCTCACCCAGTCTCATGTCACACATTGCCTACATAAATTGTAATTCCAAATGCATCTCAAACAAGCAGTTCTTATTCAGGCCCGTTTTGCATACCTGTTGTGAGAATAGAGATGTCAACAAATCCTGTTCTGGGGTCAGTGGCCGACTGTTTGAGGGCTTCTCTGTGCAGCCGCTTGGCTTCCTCCACGTCAATGGTCTCCACCTTTGCAGAGAAGCGCACCTTGGCGTGGGCCTCTGCCAAGCGGATCAGGGACTCCAGCTGTCTGGGGTAGGCGGACACCATCCCCCGACCACTGCCTATCTTCCTCATGTCTACATAGGCCTGAGGACCAACATGCACAAGGTCAGTTAAGGGCACCAACGTCTAATGAATATTACTCCAACGTTAGCATTTAAAGACCAATGTTATTTGGCGTTCCTTTTTTGCAAATATTCAACATGATGTACATAAAATGAGAAAACAGACCTCGATGAGAGCCTGGCTGGCTTCCTCACTCAGCCTGGGATTGATGTATGTTCGTGCATATGCGATGTAGTCCCTCAACACAGCCATGTCGAGGAACTCTTCCTCTATCTGCTCCTCGCTCTGGTAGTACAGCGACACCAGGTGATGGGCCAGCCTGCGGTCGTAAGCCTCGTCTTGGGGATCTAGCATCAGGAAGATGAGGTCGAATCTGTTGGAGCATGTAATGCTGTGTTAAAAACCAGTAAAGTGACAACGGAGAAACTAAACCATGAAGGCATAATGAAAAAGGATGACATTAGATTGGATGTCCCATATGCTATGCTAAACTAAAATGCAGTTCCTCTTTATAAATGCCTATCAGCTAACTTTTCTAAGATTCTTACTGAACCATTTGCTTCATCTAAAGATGGGAATGATTGCGGTTATTGTGCATATTGATTCACCTGCACTTTAGGCACAGATAAGGAGACCAAATGTTGCTTTAAAAAGGTCAAACTCTGTCAAAGTGCCAATTTCAACACCTCTTTTACGACTGATAAATGCTGCCAATTTGCTAAAATTACCAACCTATTGAGCAACAATTTCTCTGCAATTGTGAAAAACATTTTCCATCAAGTGTTTCAGTGTGATGGTGCTGACTGATGGTACTCGCCTGGACAGCAGTGTGTGAGGCAGCTGAATGTTCTCAATCGTGGTTTTTTTGGGGTTCCACTGAGATTCAATAGGGTTAGCAGCAGCCAACACAGAGGTACGGGCGTTCAGCTGACAAATAATTCCAGCCTGCAAACGAACAAAAATAGTGAGAACCTCTCTTTTGTAACTTAAATATGACAAAATATAAAACAAAATATATATGAGTGTTCAGTCTTATCTACCCATATTTGCTCATAATTTGTCCAACATACCTTGGCAATGGAGAGGGTCTGCTGCTCCATGACTTCATGCAGCACCGAGCGTGTGCTGTCACTCATCTTGTCAAACTCATCGATGCAACAGATGCCGTTGTCGCTCAGCACCAGAGCCCCGGTCTGCAGGACCAGCTGCCTGGTCTCCGGGTCCCTCATCACGTAGGCGGTGAGACCCACAGCGCTGGAGCCCTTCCCTGACGTGTACTGGCCACGGGGCACCAGGTTGTAGACGTACTGCAGCAGCTGGGACTTACTGGTGCCGGGGTCTCCGCAGAGCAGGATGTTCACATCTGCGCGGAAGTTGCCCCGGCCGGTCTGACTGAAGTCCTTACGAGCCCCGCCGAACAGCTGCAGCAAAATGCCCTGGGACCCACAGAGAGGAAAATAAATACTCGTTAAAAAAACTGTTTTCTTGTTGATTGCGTGCTGTGTAATACTTGAAAAAGGAGAGCTATCATGCATCCTCTAACGAATGCATCAGCACAAATTCAGCAAAAAAATTATCAGGCCATGAGATGAATCTTTTGCCTTTTATTTTTTTTTTTTTTTTTTTAAGAACCCCCGGAGTTCTGCTTTCTCCAGCCTGAAATGAACAAATTGCTATTCTTAATAATGCCATATTACAGAATAGATTTTTAACTCATGAAATATGATAAAGCGTCAGGTGTACTCAGTCGGCGTTTCAATTTTTATATAATGGGTTTTAATACATTAGCTTTTCTCCTTGAGGGCCTGAAACCTTTTTTGTGACCGTTAAAATTGTTATTAGATTCTGTCAAGAGCACATAAGCTGTGTTTCAAGCGATACATCATCATACTTATGACGATGGAAGATAAACATCTTGATCTTATTGTATCTTAATGTGGGTGTACACCCCATTAACTAGATTTTACATGACCTTAATTTGACCTCCCACAGCAGAAAACACTGTCACCGGTGCAACTAATAATATTAATGATGATGATTAATGATTCCAGTAATAAAAAAAAACACAGACATTTCAACTGGTCATAGCAGGAAAAGCAGAGGCCAAACAGATTTTGTTAATGACGGCTCACAGTCAGCCCAAATGAGTTTTTTGGCACATCCAGATTGTATCCATGTTGTTTTAAAAAAGTCCGGACAGCAAACATTAAATGCGATTTTTGCAAATCGGATCCAATCAAAACCAATTTGAAGGTAGTTTGAAATTCAATTTCAATTGGATTTTTAAAGATGCGGCTCAGTCCGGATGCTCAAATCCGATTTCAAAGTGTCTCTTTGTGTCCCTTGCAAAGCAACACATAAAAGATCATGTCAAATCCAGAGCGAGAGAGCGCTATATAGAACAGTTTGTGGACAGTCGCCAAAAGAAATAGTCTGCACTGCAACTTAAAGCAGGATTGATTGGAAGGCCGAATGATCGAGCCCCATTCTCACACTTCCGATTTGGAACGCCGTGTCTACGCGTAGCTACATAGTTACTGACACCTACGTCGTTGCCACAAATAACAGCACAGACAGTCTGTAAAAGACGTGATCTGATAAACAAATGAGATTTTCCTGCAGTCCGAACGTAGCCCACGTTTCCCAGTGAGCCAGCATGCACTAGACTGGGTTAAGCCTGCTCTCTGTGCCGGCGTTTTGATTTCGCCCTGCAGCTCGGTCTGGACACCTGCACGTTTAATTCTTCTTCAGTTCACAATTTTGCGGGAACCAATCACAAACGGGCTTATTTACCTCGCGTCCTATTGGTCGGTTTAGCCAGTTGATGATAGAGAAGCGACTAAGCACCTTCATGTTTACATGAACTATGCCCGTTGGTCACACTTCCTGTAAAACACAGAGCAGACTCCCCAGACCAACACTTTACCTCAAATCTACTGAGCTTGGCTTAGTCTGGTGACTGGTCCAGACTAAGCACGCACAATATCAGAACCCTGAAATTAACTCACCTATATGAATGGAGTCAATTATGTTAATTATTGCACTTAGTTTTTCCTGCAAAAAAAGATATCAAAATGTCTGCTGTGCTAATAAGTGCTATTGGCAAATCAGTGTGTGTTGATTACTCTTGTTACTGGGTGCTTGTACAGGTTAACACTCGTGTTTTTGGCTTGCGTCTATTCACATGCACACCTTTTTGATGTCCTCGTGCTCATAGATACTTGGTGCGAGGGCTGAGGAGAGGCGTTCGTAGACGTCTGGCTTGGCTGCCAGCTCCTTCAGGGTCTGCACCCGGTCCTCGGTGAAGAGCTTCTGTTCAGCGTCCTCGTCCAAACCGTGCAGACGCTTCTCATCCGTCTTATGGAAGTGGATGGCGTCGATGTGTGTCTTGTACACCGACTTAACGTTGCTCTGACGTGGGTTTGCGCGCATTGGGACTGCTCTGTAGACACCTGCGAGGGGGACATTTGGGGAGCCGTTAAGATGTCTTCGACTGACAAAACAAGAATTATTAAAAGGTTATTTGGGGATTAGATAAAATTGTGACTTAATGTGTATTAATATTAGAGCTTAAAAGACTGGTTGGTCCATCACCAGAAAGTGAATATGCAATTATTGTAATCTAATGAATTGTTTCAAGCAAAAGATTTAAAATATTCTCTAGTTACAGCTTCCCATTTTTGAGGATTTACTATTTTAAATCACCCAACACTGAATATTTCTCGTTTTTTGGCAATTGGTTGGACATTAAAGCAATCTGAAGAGATAAACTTTGGCTCTGAAAAAAGTCAATTTTAACTTTTTTGTGGCATTTTATAAACCAAATAGTTGAAAAAAAATAACAGGAACATTTTTCAATAACAAAATTACTCATTAGTTGCGACCCTAGCACTACAGATTTGGGAAATCCTACCGGTGATGTTTATGCGGTCTCCTGGCTGCACTTTATCAACCAGGTCGTTGTGAGCATAGACAATAGTTGTGTGTGGCGTCTGACCAGCCGGCATGTCTTCAGGAGACTCTTGGATTTTGACCTGTTGTTAAACAAGTTCAATAAATAAACAAATGTCATGACCACAACAGCAACATGTCACTAATTACCACTAAAAAAAAAAGGTGAGATTAGGCGTCGCTGACTATAAGAAATATAACCCTTCCCCAACACTATCGAACGCTCACCATCTGTTTGTCTGAAAAGACTGAGCGGTTGTGAACGAGCGCCAGACTGTGGGTGGTGTTGCAGTTGCGGCACACAGCCGGCTCAGCGATGCGCCCGCGATCCACCTCCACACGGGTGGTGAAGGCGCACACCTGGCACTGGAAGAAAGCCTCCTGCATCTCGGGGATGAGCTGTGAGGTGCGGATCACCATGCCGCTGATCGTGATCAGCTGATCGATGTCTGTGTGGGCAACACATAAGGAACACAGACACTTCAGCCTGGAGCCGATGCCTCACATTTTCTCAAAGCAAAGAACAATATTCACCAAGAATCCTAAATACGGGATGAAATATAGCAGGGTGGTAGTCCTAATAAAGCGTGATTTCACTTCACATGGGCTAGATGAATGAATCCACACACCTTCTGGGTTCAAGTTCCTCATGTTTCTGGTTTTCAGGGCGTTGTAGGGGCGGACTTGGATCTGGAACTCCAGAATGGAGTCTGGAAACCGCTCGAAGAAAAGCTCATTGACTGCCATGTCAAAGGTTGGGATAACTTCCTGCAAAGGGAACAAATTACTCACTTGTAAGCATCAATAGACCATAGTACAAAGTTGCTTAAAACAGATGTTTACATCATCCTGTACAAAACGTTTGACAATAATCCCATTAGTCACTACCCACTGCATTCCACACTTTGTAGCTTCTTCATGACTTTCCCATTTTTTTTTTATTTGAGAAGGGTATAGTAGGCAAAATATACTAAGCTGAAGTCTACGCTCTTTTTTTTTTTTTTATTGATTTTATTGTCATGTGGCTGTTTAAGCATTTGCGTACATTTCTGTTCAGTTTTTATAAATTATAGTTTACTTAAAAAGACCAAAATAAAGATGAATGAATCCATTGTTTAAGAATGTAGCAAAAACACATGCAACAATGGTGCAGGTAAGTATATGGATCAAAACCAAACCAAAATAATAAAATATAGGACACTACCTGTGGGTAGCAGATGAGCTGCCTGTACAGTTCTGCATCAAAGGACTGCACATGAAGACAGTTCACATTCAGCACTGGATCCCCAACAACACTTATCTGGTAGACAAAAAGAGAAATATTCATGTTTAAAGATACTTAAAATCAGAGATTCCTCTTGATGTTCAAGGCAAAAAAAAACATTAGTTTGTGGGGTATCCCCCTTTCTCTCCACCTCATATCAGCAACAGTAGCACTAAACATTCTGACAACAGACCACAATGAAATAAAAAGTACACTACCTCTTCCAGCTTCTGCATGTACAAAGGCTCATTCAGGTCCAGACCAGCATTCTCGTCTTCAGTGGAAGTTGAGTCAATAAACCTCTGCAGGAACCTCTGAAATTAAAGTGACGCAAGGCATGCAAACAATTACCTCTACTGTACTAAAAATAGGAAATATCTTATAATAGGTCAAATGCAAGATGTCATACCTGAAACTTCTCCTTACAGGTCCCAACATTGACGTCAGTCCCCCAGATCACCAGCCTCTGGCCTGCGTTGGACTCACTGGTTACGGCTCCATCAGCACTTGGCTGCCAAAAAACATCAAGAAAGTGTTATCTTCTGTGGTTTTTAGTTTTTCCCCATCCTATCAACTTTAATCTGACCCGTATTCACGCCAATTGTCTTATCCTGGCTCATTACATTAGAATAAAAGACCAAGACAATCTAAATTATATTCTCGATTCCTTCACTGACCGGCTCTGACTGAAGATCGACTTGCGGAGCCTTCCTGACTGACCCCAGATCAGGACGCTGTCTGGCCGGGGTGCCACGCACTCCACTGCGGGGGGTCCCTTCAACCCTGGAGCTGGGAGTCCCATACATCAGAGGGGAGCTCATGTCTACTTCATTGGGTAGGACTGGTAAAAACAAAAAAGACTGGAGTTTAATCAAGTGTGTCACAACAACAAAAATATTAAAACTATCCTACATTTCTAATTGGATAAGGCTAAAACTGACCACAAAAAACCTTTAAATTGTTACACGTTGTGGGATTGGTACCTGAGGGTCGCGGGCTGGAGAACAAAGAATTATCCTGAGGTGCTGCGGGACTGAGCATGTCGGTGGCCGGGGAGGTGGGCATCGGCATCAGGTCCCCGGTGGACGAGTCCTGGCCTCTGCGTCGCTGAGAGGGAGGCGAGGTGGGGCCCTCACTGCTGGCTGAGGACACACAGGACAAAAAGACACGTTAACAACAGTGAACAGCACACACACACACACGCCGCCTACAGTCATGTGGACATCTCAGAGACAGAGCAGTTTAAATCATAAGGAACTGTCGAGCAACGGGTTTTGTTTCATTTTGGACACATCAACTTACGTGTGGACGGGTTGGGGTTCCTTTCTCGTTTGCGGCCACCAGGAGTCGATGTTGGGGAAGACATTGTTGCTGGGATACATGAAGATCAAATTAATTCAAGTAATTTAGGTTTTTGGCAAAGTAAACGCTGCCATAAAATTGATTGACTTCTGCAGGGAAACAAAAACTGTACTCTCAGGTAGGGTTTTTAGTTAGCACAACAACTTACAAGGCAGATTGTTGCAGGTACATATACTGCATTTGTAGAAAACTGTACTGTCAACATCTTAAATGTTTTCCTGTCCTCTAAGTTGTTTGGTTTACTAGGTTGTTTAGATTAGTCGCTCAGCCTCGCAGGGCCTGTACTGGAAATAAAAAGAGCTATATGGGCACTTTGTTTGTCACTTTTTTTTGTTCCACTTGCATACCACAATACTTGCTAAAAACAGTCAGCCAGATATGTTCAACGCGTTCTGGTTTATCCACTTGCCAAATTTGAGGGGGCTGATGTTTAGGTATATTGTTGAAGTGTGGACTGTTGTCTTTTAAAGCTCTCTATACTATGTGGTTTTATTGTAGTGTTGATACATTGTCATATTTGTCTATTAGTGTTCTCATTTATTTGATGTTGACTGTAGGTTTAGTTTACCAATACTGTGGTTTAATATTTCCTTTTGTCTTAATAATACACTATTATTCCTACTCGATGCATTTATCTGGCTCCTCTCGTTCCTCTGTAGACCAACACTTTACATGCAAAACATACAATCAACTCGAAATAACAGGAACAGCAACAGTTTTAACTACGTAAAAATATAATGAAACATTTATCTAACATCAGTCTCACTCAGCCAACCGTCAAAGTGAAAATATTGCCTTCCTTCACATGTTTAAATGATGCATCAATAAGTTAAATAAAATAACGTTAACTCCCAATTCCTAATAGCTTACGTTTACTTACACTTGTACACTTATACTCTAGCACATAATGCCAAAGTATGTAAAATGGTATTGTTGAATAACTTAAGAATGCTTTTGCTACATTTTTTTGGTAACCCAAGGTTTTGGGTTAGTTGACAATAACCTTGCCACCATTTAACATGTGGCAGCAGAGGAAACAATACCTTGAAACGCTATTAGACCTGATAAACACCAAACCGTGAGCTTGCAAGTTGATGCAAAATCAAACAAACATGTGTAACAACAAGACGTTTGATTCAATCCAGATGATCATTATAGTAATAAGAAAAAAGTTAATCAAAATATCTATTCTTACCTCTTCTTGTGTGTACGTCCGAGTGATGCAGATCTGGCGCGAAACTGCGAGTGACGTTTTTTCGCGGGGAACTTTGGACCAATAACGTTCCAGGACCATCGTTTCGTTTCCGGTCGACTCCTTCACTACAGAGGGGAGTTCATGTTGAGTTTGTTCGTTACTAGTTTAATTAAACGTACTAAAATATCTTAATGTTAAAAAAAAACGTTTGAATCAATAGTCAAACCACGTGTATGCTCCAGATTATATTTAAAATTCGATCTGCTTTTCCTGCGCGTGGCCTTTTTGCGGATTGATACCCTAAGCGGATTTGGTTTGGACCAACAATAAATGACTTTTTTCTGCCTTTGATAAATACTTAAACGGTACCTAGAACAAATCTAAATTATGATTACAACTAAGAAAAGGACATTAACCATTGCATATAAATAAAAACAAATCTCAGACTCGAAATAATTTTCATACTTGCATTACAACAAGGACAAATAAAATAAAATACAAATAATACAAAGGCCTTGGAAACGGAAATTCATTCTTTTTAGACTAAAGTTAAAGGCACAGATGTTTAATGGTGCTGAAAATGTATAAATAACTCACACTTTTATATCAGTTAAGAGAAAGCAGTCAAATAAGTAAAGACATGTTTACTCAGACATTTTAAAGAGTTAATGGATGAAACCCTTGTCGGTCATAAAATCAGCTACTGAGGAACTTAAAATATATTTCAACATCAATCACTATAATGATCTATTGTATGTATTGTATGTGTATGTACAATTGCATATAAAAAGAGGAAAAAGTATGCTTACTTGTTAAAATGTGACCTTTTCCTGCAGGAACGTTCATTGACCACCATGTGGAGCACTTTCCGTTTTAAAGAGGGCTTTGACAGAGGAAAAGTACAGCCCACTTTCTGAGGTGGGGGGGGGGACATAGGAACTATTCCGAGAAGTGTCAGAACAGTGTGTGTCCCTCAAGGTGCTAAAATCAACCACCTTCAATTCATCATGTCTCCTAATTTGTTTCGTAAACCTTAATCAGTGCAATACAATGGTACATGCAGAATATTTATAATCAACAGGTGCCACATTCACTGTTTTATTTTGTAAAGGTTATATAATCCATGCAGAATTTTTTTAATTTATTGTGCAATTTGCCTTTGAGATAGATTATGTGCTCCATCTTTCTATTTATTAACTATAGGCCTACACAATGTAATATGTTGATCAGTTGCAAGTGTCAAATGTTATTGTATATTAACCTGTAATTAGCCCGTGTTAATAACTTGTGATGACAGGGTAAATAAGAGTTTTCGTTATGTAAACATCAATTAATACGCAGATTTTTCATTGATTAGCCTAGTAAGCAGACTGTATTTCCTGTACTTTCTATCAACATATGTACATTATGTAAGTTCTTATGTTTAAATTCAAGTTCAAGCTTGTAATATTTGTTAAGGTGTGTGTCTGGTTTTGCTATGCAAATGTGTTCTCTGTCTGTATGTAAATTGAGCTGCAGAACACAGCCGACTCCCTGTATGTGTTAATGGTAATTGTTATTTTTTTATATTGATTATTCTGCCAATTCTTTTACTCATTCCCTCTTAACTGAAGGGTCAAATGTCCTCCTGACTTCGTTATGAATGTAATGCAAGCCTAAAAGAAGTAGGTATGTTGCTTTTGTTTTTTTGTGTTTTCCCTCCACAGCATCACTTTTATCAATCCTGACATTTGACCACTTTTGGGACAAATGTTTATGAGGTGATGGATGACACATTTACACATACCCATCATCAGGACCCTCAAAAAGGTTAATAAGAAATAAAGCAATATAAAAGAGTTGTTACTAAAATAACTACATCTTATTTAGACGCTGAACTAGAACTAAAGACTAGCCCACCGTATTCTTAATACATGTAATGACAGTAATATGCTGCAGCCTACAAGGTTTCTGCACGTAGATGCTTATACGGTCTTGGGGTATGGCATACACAAAAAGCTGTTAGACGGTTTGGTGGCCTACCCTCCACAGCAAGACTTCTATTGCATACTTTTTTTTTTAATTTGACCACTTTTAAGACCAGTGGTGGAAAGCAAATATGCCCAAGTACTGAACATCTGGAAGGTTATTCTAGCTGACTTTACATGAGTATTTTCTTTATTTACTATTTTGTACTTACCGTATATATACACTTTACTTTTCACATTACAGTAAATTGAACATCAAATAAACATGTTAAAAACTTGTGGTCAGTTAATTTTTCTGCTATGGGATCACACCAGTAGTTACACCAAATTGGGGCAGTAAAAGAGGGGGGAGCCCTTCCCCGGTACTTCCCCCCTACTTCCGGCACTCTTGCTTGGACCACACCTATCTTCAAACTCAGTCCTTATTTTGATCTCAACTACACAAATGTAAAGTCTTGTGATTGCATCTTGCATGTTGTCGAGCTATAGCTCTGACCAAATCTGGCTACCAGTATCACTGTTGCAGCTACCCAATAGTAGGCTATATCGTAACAATGAGCTACACCTAGACCCAGAAGTACATGATGTGTTAATACATTAGTAATATTCATACATTATAATATGGTGTAACACATTCAGCTTAATTAGAACTTTTGAGTACATGATTGAGTACATGATATTTTGATAATAATTGTGTTTCTGTGTGACTTTTACTTAGAATGTAAGACCTTAGTGTTGCTATTTTTACTTAAAGTAAATTATCTAAATACTTCCACCGCTGTGTGAGACATTTATAGTGCTTGTGACAAATTAAACTTCATCCCAATCGCCCAGAGCAATCAGTATGTAAACAACTCCGAACCATTCATACTATCGTAGTAAAAAGTGGGTGGCATGAGCAACACGCCCCTCTCTCCTCAAATAAGAAGTTGACGTTAACGGACACCACGTGACTCCCGTTTTCACCTTACTGGCTTGTGAGAGGGCGGTACTTGTGACGTCAGCAGGGAAAACAATACAAAACACTGCGCGAAAGTACAGACGCCTCAGAGAAGTGTTAAGTGCTGTCAGTGACAGGACGATGATAATCAACACCCAGGGTTAACATCCAGAGGTTTTTTTGGGGGGGGAGAAAAGTGCGTGCGCAGAGCGAGAGTCAGAGAGCGCTTTAGGGTAGTTGTGCCGTTACATCTGTGGGTTAAATTTTAACGTTTAAATCCTTCCTAAACCACGTGGGTTCATGTGTGACATATATAGCCTGGACTCTCACTGCGTGTCTCCACGATGCAACATGAGTTGGGCGATGGAGCCTGCTAACTTCTACGAGAGCACCAAGTTGGGCGTCCCGCAGCAGGGGGTCTGCAAGCCGGGCAGCCGGAGCGACGGTGCGGGCGAGGACGGCACCATGGTGGAGCTGAGCACCGCCCCTGCCATGTACGACGACGAGAGTGCCATCGACTTCAGCCAGTACATCGAGTCCATGACAGCCGTGCCAAACCTGGAGCTGTGCAACGACGAGCTCTTCCTCGACCTGTTCAACACTGTAAAGCAGGAGAAGGCGGACTTCTACAACATGCAGACCCCCGTGCTGCCCTGCAGCATGCAGCAGCTGTCAGCCACATACGCAGAGAGAAAGGCTGAGAGCGGACTGGAGAAAGGGGCGTTTAGTGCGCCTATCAAGCAGGAGTCCGACTGGAGTGACAGCGACGTGTCCTCATCCCTGCCTTCCCAGATCGAGAGCTGCGCGCAGACCTCCGTCAGCCTCACTACGGGGCAGCCAACTCCCCCCACCACCCCGGAGCCTGTGTCCAATGTCAGCTCGGCCAAATCCTCCCCGCGGAAGATCGGGAGAGAGAAGGGGAAGAAGGTGGACAAGTACAGCACGGAGTACCGACAGAGGCGAGAGAGGAATAACGTTGCAGTGAGGAAAAGCAGGGACAAAGCTAAGAGGCGCAACTTAGATATGCAGCAGAAGTTGCTGGAACTGAGCTCTGAAAACGACAGGCTTCATAAAACGATCGAGCAGCTAACCAGAGAGCTCTCCGGGCTCAGAGATTTTTTCAAGCAGATGCCCAACTCTTCCTTTGCGGGCTCCACGAGTGCAGAGAGACGGTGACACTCATTTTTTATGAACTGAGAGCTTTTAGGACACATACCTCAACAGACATTTCGTTTTTACCATCTGTACCAGATGTATTTTAAGCTTACCATAATGGCACTGGAACATATGTTGCTGCCATATTTGTGGGATTTCTCTCTGTAATTAAATTATTTTACCACTGCATTTACATGTTATACCTGATATGGTAGACCTTTTTTATAATTCCAAACTTTGTGTAAGCGCCAGAGCATGATCTTTTATATAGTTTGTATGACACCTTTAAAAACATTGTTTATGGAATCTATAATAAAATTGCTGAAAAAGGTGCAGAAATATCCTGGTCTGTGAGTAGTCTTTGCATATAATATATGTTGAGAGAGCTGGAGTGTGTTCTCAGAAGAAGTGAGTGGAACAGGAAATGGAAAGTAAAGTCAGCAAAAAACATTTTATTGACTGTCGGTAATCTTAAAGTAGAGGAGTTGAAAAATGTTTTTAGACCACTTTATGTACAAAAGTCCCAGTTTATAAACCACGTGGGCTGCTTGACAGATTGCATGCCAATGGTCTACCCTTGGGCCGTCAACTCCTGGTCCACAGGATCACATATCATTAACACAAACAAGACCTTGTCTTCTTACAGCCTGTTCACTTCAGCACAGCCTTAAGCTGTCAGGGAGGCCTTGACAGGGGGAGGGGGGGGGGGGGGGGGGGGGGGGGGGGGCATGCTGAACTGGCTCAAACCAAGGCCTAGTGTGCAGTTCCTTGGAGCCAAATGAAGCCTGTGGATTGATTTCATTAGCTAGCCTACTTGCTCTGACAGCCTCTGAGGCAGATTTCTTCCAGGCCGATCCAGAGGGCAGGTTTCCTGGTGACGACTCGGACGTAAGCGGCGAGGGGGCCCACCTCTTTTCCCAGCACATTCTCCACATCGTAACCTGGGAACTAAAAAACTTTTTTTTTAAATGGTCTGTTCAGACCATTTTTAGGCTGACCCCTAATCTTTTTCTAAAAAATCTCCCCATAAAATATTTATAGATATATTTATAGTTCTTTATAGTTCTTATATCTGCTGATGTTGCAAGAAAATTGCAGTGCACTTCCGGCCCTGACCTTTGTGCTCTTCAGTGTTCATATCAGCAGTATTTGTTGATCTAACAATTTATTCTACACCCAGATTTTCCTTGGTAAAGAGCATGCATGTAATGCAAATAATACTGCATTAGGAATAGCTCCGCCACCAGCAGGTTATAAAAAGGAAATTAATTACAATATTCCCAGTGTAAAAACTGCATGCAAACTTAAAAAGATAGTCACTTTAATCAGAAGGTGGGTGAAAGATTACATCTCTATTTTGGCGGCAAATTACTTTAACTGTGTCAGTGCACAACATGACTCAGCGATTTTTCCTGTTCAATACAGAACAGGCTTTGTCACCCCAACATGAACTTATGACCATGCTTTCAGGACATATTTACAGAAGATCAAGGCACCAAGCAGTTCAGTCCAGGATTATGTAACAGTTTGTACAAGCACACCTACCTCAGTACCTTCCAGCGCTGCAGTGTTTATGATGGACGTGATCGTCTTTTGCTGCAGCTGCCAGGAGAAAGTGAAGCCATTAACGTCTTTTTTATTATCGCTTTAATGTAACACAAGGGGCTGAATATTGGTTGGCTCATAAGAAGAACGCTGATCATTTTATCAGTTTGGCTTAGTTTCTGATTACAAAGTCACAGCAGGTTTTACATAATGAAAATGCTTTATCATGCAGATGTACATAAAGTGAATCATTTTATTTGTTCAACCTTCAAGTGTGCAGGGATGTCAGTGGGAGGATACAATGTTTGTCCAAAGGTTTTAACCCAGCCTGCCCACTCTGATCACTACACCGCCCTCCCACCCTGCTGCTCTTTGTACCGTTCTGATATTAAATTTGTTTGATATTTCTTTGCCCTTTAAGAAAAAGACGAGAAGATCAATGCCACTTTCATGTCTGAGAGGGGTTTTGAGCTTCTTATCTAAAATCGGAAAGAAAGTGAATAAGCACATTTAAAAAAATGTTGAACTATTCCTTTAAATACATGTGAGCAACATAACTGAAGCCTGATTCATCATGCAGTGGACATTAAATATTGGTATTGAAGTTCTCACCTTAACCTTCAAAGTGCAATTACTTAATGAAGAACTAAGGAGTACTTCCAGTTGAATCCTTGTGTCTGGCTTGTCCACCACAGACTTACAAGAAACACAGCGGAAGTTCTGACTGAGCAAAAGAAACAAAATAAAGTTACGATTTGCCATGATTTTTGTTTGCAGGTGCATAAAACAATTTCGATTAAACTTACGGTCTTCCAGCTAAAATCTCTAAGTTGTCACTTCCACAGTGGTTGCAGGCAGGCCAGGAATAGGACGTGTTCTCATCCACACCAACTATCATCCCTGCGGTCGCAAATGAAAATGTTAAAATGTAATTAACACACAAAATCCCATCCATGCACAGTGCACCTTTCTAGAGATGCAACGATTAATCGATTAGTTGTCCACTTTTAAATGAATGGCCAACTATTTTGATAATTAATTAATGTGTTTTTAGTCACAGAAATTCTTTGATTCCAGCTTGTTAAATGTAAATATTTTCTAGGTTCTTCTCTCCTCTGTGACAGTAAACTGAAAATCTTTGAGTTGTGGACAAAACAAGACATTTGAGGATGTCATCTTGGGCGTTTGGGAAACACCGATCCACATTTTTCCTTTTTCAGACATTTTAGAGACCAAACAACTAATTGAGAAAATAAACAGATTATTCGACTATGAAAATAATCATTAGTTGCAGCCCTACACCTTTCATCTTAGCTTAGTTTACTTTTATCAACTTATTTTTATATTCAATTTTTATTTAAATTTCAAGTTATTTTCCAGTGGCGGATGCCAAAATGAAAAGTATGAACACCTAGAAGAAAGATTGATAAATGATCTACGCATAGGTTTCAAAGTGTGTGTGTGTTTGTGACAGGGTGTAAGAGATAAACGCATCCCTTTCATTTTTATCTGAGATTGCAGTGATAAACTCAGCAGAGCGCTCTCTGCCTAAACACCATGTCACTTAACAACCAGAGCTGCTGCCCCACAGACACAGAGCCTTTAATAAGATACTGCATTTAACACAGATAAATCGCTCTTGTACATTCCGGTCTGAGCCTTTTTCCACTGGTAATTTCCAGAAGATAGTATTTGTGCATGAGTGCTAAAGATAATACTTTTTTTTTTTTTTTTTCTTTTTTAAGCCACCTGACCAAACATGTACTGCCAGAGGGGCCAATACCAAGAGGGTTCACAGTTTGATCTTTGCCCTCAACTGTGACATCAAACCGACAGATGCAGATTATTATCTGATTTAGGCTGCTTTTCTTTCTGCACCACATCTCCATAATTGTAAATAGTCTATGAAAGCAAAGTAATATATGTCACTACAAGTATTTTTAATTGATACTCTAACAAAACAAGGTTGATAAAAAAGCAAAGCAGCTCTTCTGTATTTGAATTAAGCTGCAAAAAAATCAAAAAGAAACAATCTGTAACTTATTTTCACAACATTATTGCACCCTCCTCTGTAATAAAAAGTCCTATGGGGGGGCAAACGTGTTAACTTCACAGACAAAATGGCATTGAATTTGACATGAATCCAACAAAAATTCATGTGTTTTCATTTCATAAAGTCCCAAACAGTGACCGCCTGAGGACACTGAATAACAAACAGCAGAAAGTGATGCCACATAAAGGCCTCTTGCTGAGCTGTAAATCATGAAAAAACAAGTGGTTTTCTTCCCCTGAGAAAAAAACACATCAGGCATGTTCTGCAGGAATCACTTGCAAAGAGGCGAGTTACATGAAAACCCCAGGACTCAGTGAAAAAGGAGAAACTGACCTGAGAGAGAGCAGATGGAATTGGGTGTGATCTCAGGACTCAGGGAATCCAGTCTTACAGGTTGGGGCAGGGTCTTTGCCTGAGGCTCAGACAGTGGCTGTGTAAGAGACTCTGCTCTGGCTGAGGACTTGAGATTGCTCTCAGGCTCCACAGAGCACATCTCAACAACTGACTGCTCCACACACAGAAGAACACCTAGATTTTGAAATTGAACTATTATTACAAGGGAAATATGCATCAAACTAGAGCACTGATTGTGTTCATGCCTAAACCAGCAGACCGGTTAGGGTGCAATGGTGGAAGAAGTCCCTTCTGGAACCACAATAGGTTTTATAACACCCCCGCCCCCCCTCCACGTATGCAGTAGTACTCCCAAAGATCTGTAAACACACTTTAAAGTGAGTCTATACGTTGTTTTTTTAGGAAAATCCTACTCATTGTGCCTTCAAATAGAATATTAAATGCATTGTTGCAAATGTTACATTTTTGTATTAAGTATGTCTTCCACCACCGGCAATAGCTAGTAACTACAGCTGTCAGATAAAGGTAGGGGAGTAAAAAGTATTAAAGTAAAAGTACATGGAAATACTAATATAAAGTACCTCAGAGGTATATTGACTTTTCACCACTCTTAGGGTGACATGTGCACACAGTCCTGTAAGATAAAACACCCCACAACATATTAGTTGGACGGCATGTCAATAAAGCTCTACCATGTTCTCTGATGGCATCTCTGAATGAAATGTGGCAGGCAGCGGGGGAATTTAGTGCTTCGAGGACAGAGGAAGTGAGCACACAGGAAGTGCTCACACAAAGGGCCACCGTTCGCCTGCATGGCCTCTCAAGCTGCTCCTCCTGAAGACTTGGGTCTGTCAGCACCAACCAAACCTCACCCTGTCCTACATCACTGCTCTAAAAAAGAAAGACAAAGGCAGAGAAGAACAGACAGAATTATTTAGAAACAGAGTGACCTAGAAAAAAAGCGTAAATGGAAACATTACATAAAAAACGCTTACAAAGCACAAACTAGATACAAATTGTCATTTCTGTCCAAAAACCACCTGAAAACCGCTTTGACAAGATTATTTATTCAACAAGCTACACAATGCTGGTAGAACAACATGAAAAAGTCTATCTGTGTTCCAGTGGTGTGAGTCAAAGTCCTCAACTCTGTTCTGAGCTGCTATCTCATCTTGGTCAAAGTGTAAAGGTTTCAACAATCAATGGACACGGAGACACACACACACGGACACACACACGGACACACACACGGACACACACACGGACACACACACACACACACACACACACACACACACACACACAGCTCTCTACGTCAAAACGCAATCTTATCAGTTTGTTGGTTCAAATGATCTCAAAAGGATGACTGAGGAGCTCCAGAAAACAGTGTTAATCATCTTCTTTGGACGTCAAATTAAATCAGTATTTTTCAGGAAGAAAAACAAAAAAAGTACCTGCATAATTCTCATGTATAGAACCGTGGCAACAAAACTGAGGCAACAGGTTTTAAGCTCACTCTGAAATAAAAAAACAAAACAGACAAAAAAACAAGTTTGAGATCAAGCTGCTTGAGATAAGGTATCACAATCTGCAACAATTTTAACAAAAAATGTTCTGTATGCGAGTGAGAAACCGCTCACCTGCAGTATGTCTCGCAAGTTTTGTTTTTTGGGAGGAAGGTAAAGCGGGGAAACGATCTGCTCCTCAGTGGGTTCAACTGAGCTCTCCTGACCAGACAGCAGGTAGCAGAAACTCGGAGCTGGACCTGCAGGTTTACCTTCCTATAAAACACAAGACATATGAAAAGCATCACCAAGTTTAAGAAAACATATTGAATCCAATTGTCTTCTCAATTTTTCTTCAAATCTTTAAAGACATGACATTCTTTTTTGCGTTGGCCCTAAGAGCTCAATGCACTGCAGCTAAGTACATTTTTCTGAATTTGTTTGTGTTTTCCGTATTGCAGCACATTTTCTTATGCTGACTATGTGTGGTAAATTTGTCAATTTGCCCATGTTTTATTTCTTTGCACGTGTTGACAAGTAATGTAAATTTATGTTTTATTTTAAAAAACATTGACAATTATTTCAATATTTTAAGGGCCCATATTTTAAAACGTGAGATTTCTTTGTCTTTTTTTTATTCTACAGCAGGTTGTAGTGCTAGATAAATACTGTGGAAGTTTAAAACGCTCAATACAAAAATAAACGCACACAGCCTGTATTCAGAAACTGAGTCTTTCAACATGTTGTCAGGACTTCCGTACAGTTGTGATGTCACAACTATAGTGTATATCGTAGAGAAAGTGCCGGTAAAGTCATTCCCCGGCTAAAAGGACGTTGCAGAGACAAAGACAGTGCCAGACCCGGAAATGCAGAATGTGCTTTTTTCGAGAGGGCGGATTAAAGAGACATGCACTAAAATTCAGTGTTTCAGACAGAGGAATACGGGTATATTCAAACAGACAGTGTGAGAAAAAATGCGTATTTGAACTTCAAATTATATAAACATGTTCTAGCAGAAACTCAAAATACATGTATGAACCTGAACATAATATGGGACCTTTAGGTCAAATATTTGGGTGGAAATTCCAGCTTCTAAATTGTGATGATTTTCCCTTCTTTGTCATGTCAGATAGTAAACTGAACAGCTTCAGGGTCTGGGGTTTTGGTTGGACAAAAGAAGACATTTTTCAACATTACCTTGGGATTCAGCAATTTGTAATGGGCATTATATGGACCAAACTTTTACTCAATAAGGAAAATAGTCAGCATTGGTTGCAGCCTCAATTCCCATTATAAAAATGAGAATACATTCCCAAACCAAGCCTTCGCTTTGTGAGGATGAATGATTCCTGGTTTGGTAAGAACTTACACTGGACAGACTGAGTGTGTTTCCGTGATCTTTAAGAGGCATCACTGGGGGCCACAGACTGTCTATCAAGCTGAAAAGCCTGGTGCTCCTAAAAGTAAAAAAAGGAGAAAAAAAAGAGTTAGGAGAGGGGGTGGCACTGAAAAGGGGGGAGGAGGAGAAACTAGTGAATAAAAGGAAGATAGAGAGCTTTCACAGCCAGTTTCACTTCCACTGAAACACAAATCTCTTAAGACAGTTTGTTTTAAAGAATTAGCAGCAGAGAGCATGCTTGGGCTGGCAGAGCATATAAACACAAAAACTGTTTTTACAAGCAGGTTTTAAGATACTGAAGGGTGGGAAAAGGGTTCACACCCCTATGTTAATCCCAATATTATTATGATGCAAAATAAGGTTTAGATATAAAATTACAAGTGATTTTAAAACGGCCACATTTAAAATGCTCAATTGATGACGTTTGTCTTCTTTAGCCACATTCTTAATCTCAGTGACAGATTTAAATTAGATCCCACTCAATGCGCTTCTGTGATGTTTCATTTACGTCAAATACTGGAAGGGTTAAACAATTAAAAGGGAAAAAACATAAAGTAGCAACTCCCAACAGGACATGTCAATCTCTTGATTCATTATCTCTTTTCTCAGAAGTAAATGCTGAGTTCATGGTGGCTGGTCAATGTTACTTATTTATCCGTAAGTGTGTGTGTGTGTGTGTGCACTCATATCAGCCAGCAGTTAATAACCCGTTAGTCAGCCTGTAATCACAGGGTTTCTTTGTCTGAAACTGGTTCTGCAGCCCAATCAAGTCATGTGAGGCTAGCTTGAGGATGAGTAAAGACAAACTAACAGGACGCATTCAGCTCACTTTGATTTTGATACTAAGCAAACGTTAAAGTACCTTTTTTAACTTTCCTTTGAGAATAGCTTCCATACATACAGACACACCACTCGCACGGGTGCCAAGGGGGCCTCTGATTGTTTAGAAACAACACGCCCCTCAAAGACTAAAATTTGTAGACGTGGAATTAAGCTTATTCACTTATTTTGCCGAGAATTAGATGAGATGATTGATACCACCCTCAGACATGAAGAGTGGTGTCAGCTCTCTACATAGAAACGTATTCCCCAAAATGTCAAAATATTCCTTTAAAAAAAAAAAGGTACAGATAATTATGATTTGCTTGGAAGACCTATATTTACTGGTTCTAAAAACCGTGAGGGAAGAATAAATGACTGATTTATCCCAACAAGGCCCACGTGCTTGTTTCACTTGAGCTAGCAAGATGGCCCATGTGCGAGCAGTGTAGATAGCCTGTCCGTCACAGTTGGACCATAGAAAACCTCCAGAGACATTATTGGCTGCGGTGGCATTGAAAACACCGAGGATGTAAATATACACCCGGCCAGTCTCTAAATGTTCCCATGTCAGTTCTTCTATTTGCTTCTAATCTGGGATCCTCACTATGGAAACTCACAAGGGACACAGAGTGTGCACCTCGGTATCACTTTACATGTAAACAGTTGCACTGCAGACAGGACAGAGTAATCAGGTTCATATGAGCTGCAAATTTGCTGTGGTTTAAAATACTGGAGATTCCCACATAAGACACTTAAAGGAGAATTCCAGTCAATTTCAACATGTGTCTCTATTATTTGTAAATATGGAGTGCTGTCGGTAGAGAGAAAAATGAAACCTCTCGGTGCTGCCTACACGAGTTAACCTCCTGCTAGAGTTAGCACCCAACAGAATTAAACAGGGCAAGTTTTAAATGTGTTTTTAGCCTCTAAACATGATCAAAATTTCATTAAAAGTTCATACCCTAGTGAAGTGATTCCTTCTGAGGGAACACATCAAATCTGACTGCAGTAGATAACAGAAAGGCATAAAAGTTTGTTGTTGTTGTTTTCCGGTGAACTCCACTCTAGTCAATTGTCAAACTTATACACTCCAATATTCCAAAATGTGTTTTTTCCACAAAAAAACAATTTGCTGTTTTTATTATCTTAGTAATGACTATGTAGAAACAGACTGTAACCTGACACCACAGTGGAGCCAGGAGAGTCGGCTGCAGCAGGTCAAAAGTCAAAATATATTTTCAAATATTGGATTGCATGAGTTCGACAATCGACTAGTGTGGACTTCCCCGGAAAACAGGAAATAAACAGAGGTATGGATTAACACAACTTTTATGCCTGCCTTTCTGTCACATCTACTGTGGTCAGATTCAATGTGTTCCCTCAGAAGGAATCACTTCACATGGGTAGGCACTTGTAATAACATTTTGAACATGTTTAGAGGAGAAAAACATGTTTAAAACTTGCCCTGTTTAAGCCTGTTGGGTGCTAACTCTAGTAGGAGGATAACATGGTGTAGGCAGCACCGATTCTTTTTGTTTTTCTTGCTACCGACAGCACTCTAAATTTCCAAAAAACAGAGTGTTGAAATCAACTGGAATTTTCCTTTAAGGAAATTTGTTACGGTTTGGCTTGAGGTTCGGTGCCAGGGTTGTTGTTGTAGAAATCCATTTCATATATTGGTATTGAAAATTGGTAGAAGTTTACCAAGGGCTCAGGCTGAAATTCAGGTGAAAGCTACCCGGGCATGGAGCAATGGAACAGTGTGTGGGTCTCACCTTTCTCGAGTGACCCGCTGCACCACTTTAATGCCTCTCAGCAAGCAGGTCCTCCCCTGCCACATGCGGCAGTACTGCTGGAGGTCGTCCTTGTGGGGCAGGAGGTCAAGCTGGACAACGCTGAACATCCCATAACTATCCTGGACAAGCACACAGAGCCTGGGCAACAAAAAAGAAAAAGAAGACACAGACTGGTTTGATACACTGATTTTAATCCTTACTAATACTTCTTTATTGTTAAAAGTTTCCTGTTTTATTTATATACTTGAGGATTGTTATTTCATTGAAAGTTTACCCTTTTAACGTTTTAGCCAAAACAAACCTCCTGAAAGTTCTCCAAATTAGTGAAACTTGAAACATTGAGAGTATCATAGCAACTAACCAAATTCATCTAGAACAAACTTGTAAGTGGAACATGAGCTGAGATTGAGTTTGGTGACATAATTCATCATTTTTACTTTGAAGGAATTTGCAGTACTTTGTGTGCAGAGTACATTTCTGTTTCTTTTGGCTGTTCCTTTATCCTAGCTGCACCTGTATGCTACTGGGGTTGGAATGGATGAATGAATTCATTAATAAATAAATAATAACTTAATGGCTCAATTACAAGTGTTTGCATTGTAAATACTATTGTAATCAGATTTTCCAATTAGATTTTTTTTAAATCAGATTATTTGATCCTTCATTGTTTGTTATTTTTCAATAAAACACTACTGTTCCCAATCACAGGATTACATTACACAGTTAAGCCTTAGTACTGACTTTTAAAAGTGTAATGCAGGTGACTGGTTTGACAGGCTGCTGCTTCTGACAGAAAAGACCTTTGGTCCACAGAGTTGTGAGGCAGTGAGCTGCTGTGTATCAAGCCCAGACACAGCCCTGTACCAGCCCTGAGAGTAAACAGTAGAGTTCATATCCCCTGGTTAGACGAGCAACGGCCGGGGGAAAAGAAGAAGAGGAGGAGGAGGAGGAAGAAGAAAACAAGATAGAGGGAGGACTGTGAGCGTTCCCACCGTGCATGTGCATGCATGCAAACATTACCGGATTTCAGGAGAGTTTTGGGAATGTTTTTAACCTCCTGATTAGGCCTATAAATGTGTTCTGTTGGTAAACATTGGTCTGTCTGGGTGTTTTTAGAGACCTGGAAATAGATATCTCAATAACATTCCTGACATGACTTCTGGTGGTGCAGGCCGATGTTTTCTCTAAGATTATTCTCAGTTGTTTGCTTTATTCAAAATCCAAAACCAGACCTATAGTACATGTTGTTAAAACAACAAGGAATGTTGAACATATGAATTATGTTTTCTGTAGGTTTCATGCCTATGGCACTGTACACACAAGTTCATAAGTGAAGTACAGAACACAATCTGACAGACAAGAAAATGCCTTAACACTTTTACATTCTTTCAAAACACAAAATGTGTACTGCAAAATAAGCTACTGTCATAGGATGAACCCTGTCATATAAAACATGTAACCAATAGGCTAGAATTAAAAATAACTTTCAAAAGTGATTGATTTGTGTTTGAATTCACTGTTTAGTATATAAAACATCAAAGTAAGTTAAAACAAATGTTAATCTGCATAAATGTTTTCAAATTGCTTGCAAATTTTTTATTAAAAGGATCCCCATCAGCTACTTCTTGGGGTCCACACTAGGCACACAATTCATTCCCATTTCATCACAGAAATTCCATTACATTTTAATATTTACAGCAGCGGGATGGTATTTGTATGATTGACTCAAAATGATCTACAGTGAGCATGTTACTTCAGCTTAACAACGACCCACTTCAACAGTGTGGCTCATTGATGTGTTTGTGATCCTTTTGGACAACTAAGGATGAATGTTTAGAATGATTGTAGGGAGGAAAAAGAGCTTCAATAAATAAATAAAATGCATGTTACATACTGTGAACAGTACTTAATCATTATGAGTGAAACCAGGAGTTTATATCAATTACTCGTTATATAAAATTGTATATCAGGCTGAAGCCATTAATAAATCAATATGACTACAAAGTGAATACCCATTTCGTGGGAATATACACTCACCGGCCACTTTATTAGGTACACCTGTCCAACTGCTCGTTAGCACTTAATTTCTAAGCAGCCAATCACATGGCGGCAACTCAGTGCATTTAGGCATGTAGACATGGTCAAGAGAATCTCC